>NC_092237.1:17969597-18049597 GCF_036320965.1 Panulirus ornatus
ATGAGAAGTAAAGAGAATGGTCGCGTGTGGTGGTGGTGAGTGAGGGAATGGTTTGCGTGTGGTAGTGAGAAGTGAGGGAGAGGTCGTGTGTAGTGACTCAAAGTGAGGGAAGGCTTGAGTGTCGTGGTAGAAAGACAATGGAGTCCCATGTGTTGCCATGGGAAATGAGGGAAGGATCGTGTATGGCAATGGGACAAGGAAGAGCCATGTGTGGCGGTGGCCAGAGAGGGTCACCGGGGAGAAAGGGTGGCTGTCTGTTTCATAAGTTAAAGATGGATGGGCACTATCTAGCAAGGGGAGAGGAAGGAGTATGGTATAAGGTAAGATGAAGGGAAGCAGAACGCCATACATGGTGGTTGGAAGAGAGAGGAGGAACGTCCTTGTTCCGTGGTGAGGGTAGGAAGAAGGTCGGTATGTGATGGTGAGGGAGAAAGATTCCCTTCTATGAGTCTACCTCATGACTGAGAAAGATGACTTCGTCCCTCGGGCGAGATCACAGTTTATGAAGTGTTGTGATGTGCGTGTGTGTGTGTGTGTGTGTGTGTGTGTGTGTGTGTGTGTGTGTGTGTGTGTTTGTGTGTGTGTGTGTCTGTCGGTCTGTCTGTCTGTCTGGGAAGAATGTGGGCCCAGTAGTAGATAGGCATGATGGGTCTTGATATATGTTGAATCGATGTTTGTTATGTTGTAGGGATGTTTAGTGTCCAGAGGATAGATGAGAAAGTGCAACTCTTGTATGTTTGGGGAGTGTAGTTTCAAATAGGTTTATGTCTGGTGAGGTGGCCCCCATAAAGGATAGGAAGCATTTCTGGTGCAGGATAGTATGGTAAGGAAAGAAAGGCTGGAATAACATGCATAGAACTGAGAAGACAATCTACGTCTATACATGGTGGCAGTATGTGTTGACTTGTCAGATAGAGGGATGTCTATAAGTGATGATAGTGAAGGGTAAAGTCGTTTTCAGAGGTGAAGTGAGACTATCCAAGTCTGTTTTCATATATATACGGGGCTAATGGTACCATTAACTAACTGAAGGGTTCCTTGCCTATCGTAAATGCTAATGTATCCATACAATGTCTGGAAATTATTTGCATTTGACATACTAGACAGAATGTTTGAAATCTTTTGTCAAGTAAAAATGTTTGTCATTATAAATGAAATTAATAATCATTTCTGTTTATGCTCAGATAAATCACATGAAGCATTTTTGTCTTCACATCTCAAATCAATGCGAAAATCTATTTTCCAATAATGAGCAAAAAAGTGGCACTGTTTCGTGTAAAATTAACATTATTCATTCTCGACCCATTGTACTGACTTTAGCTCTCGCATACACCAAGTACAGTGACCACGCCAGATATCAATTCATCATTGAAATGCTAATTATGAAGAGTAATATACCTACTAATGACAGGTTGGGATCGTAGAGTGGGTATCACCTAGCCAATATTTTCCTTATAATCCAATTGTTTAGAATTCATAGATTAGCTGAGTAATTGGCTTGCAAATGATCCACGAATTTTTATGACTGGTTTACCGGTATACCACTCAAAATTGAAACAAAGGTGGGGTGATTCTATCTGGGAAGCAATGCGCAATTATTTAGACTAGTAAACCTTAGGGAAGAATTGGAGAATAAGCATATGACTGATATCAAAGACATATGGAGGAATAGTTGTTCTATGCCCTGTTCATACGTTATGTCTTACGTTATGTCTAAGTAATAATTTCTGTCAGAGAATAAAAAAAAAAGGAATAAAAAGGTAACAGGCTGGAAAAGTTAACAGTTTTGAGTCTGGGAAACTCGCAATGTGTGCTGAATAAGTCAACAGTGTTGAGCTCTCGAGTCAAAACGTGACCTGGCAATGCTAAGAGTGTCGGTTCCCAAGGGGGTCACCCACTGGTCTGGACAAGTTAGGAAAGTGCTGGGTCTTGGGACTAGACCAGTTCACTCACTTCTTTGTTCCTGGGAGCCAGCCAATCGGCTTTACACGTTTACTCGGCGTTGCGTTGCAGGAATTGTCTTATGGTCTGGACGGACAGAATCCATTCAGAGTACCTTGAGCTATTGAGTGAGGTTACCCTCTAGGACAAAAGTCTCCCGTCTGTGTCATTTTTCTATTCAGGTGAATCAGTGAAAATGACAGCGTCTGACACAAGGATATCCTACTGATTATGAAGTTCTTCAGATGAATACTCATACTGTCTCTTTCTTCGACCGTCTTCAAGGCATGTGTTTGTATTGAAGCTATTCCATCAATAATTGCACTAGACGTTATTTCTCGTAACATAAAGACGAAGACGAAGGCTTTAATGGCAGAATTCTTAGGGTTGATAAACAGTCGATTGAATCTTAGTAGTTTTTTATTCTACAGATTCGTATGTCACTAACAACGTGAGCCACGATCTTAATTCTGGAATATAAATTTTCTATCATGTCTGATAATAAAGTCATGAAACCAGCGAAACTCCATACGAAGGACTTTGATGTGTAATAGATAGATATAAGACAGCCTCGTTGTCCACAATACAACGACAACCACATGTTGTACCAGTGTTTACACTTACCTCCCTGACAGTCACCTCTTTACTCCATCATTTTTTGAACGCACACTTATATACTTAGTGTGGATAGACATTCTCTAGTAAACGAGTCTCTTGTGTTACACATGTGAAGTTTTAGAAATGCGGGATTCGTTAATCCCTACGACACCATTCGTATCATAAGTCAGTCATTCAGACGCCTCTCTTTTCTTGATGACAAAATCAATGTTTCAGGAGATAACGTTCAGAATAAAACGTTCATTATACTCATAAGGATCGTATGTCAACATTTCTTCAAGACGGAAGCAGTAGCCTCAGCTCCTGTTGATGGGTCGACAGATGTTCGTAGAAATGTTACTTTAATAATTGATGTCGTGTTAAGATGATATTCGCTTTGCTTCTTGAACAACGTTTCTGTATATCTATTGTTATTCCCACGTTTGACTACGGCAGACTGTGAATGCCTGACAGTTGGTAACGCTAACGACCGTTACACCACGTTACAGCCCGGGTTACTGTCAAATGGTGTCTTGGAAAGCAATAACACGGTTAGATAAAACACGAACCAGTAGTTACACTGCCGCCACAAAGGGAAAATGGTCTCACTCGTAAGAATCAAGAATTGCAAAATAAACAGCTTATAAAAGATCGTTTTCAGGGTTCTAGGTAGCATGCAGATGGAGAATATTCCTTACACAAAATACCCTTCTATCAAAAATATAGAATATCCTTAAATACGAGTAGCTGACGCATCTATACCCTCTATACCGTGGGACAATATGCACTCACCCATTTGTACTATGATGCTAAGATGCCAGTCAAACTCAGCGTGAAGACCTTCCGTTCTCCAGCTCTCAGAACCTTACCATAGATCCTCCGCTCACAGCTCACTGGTAGTGTGATGGCACCTACAAACATAGAGTGATCAAAAGAAACCCAGTTAATAAGTTGCTCCTCCCTCAGCCCTGGTTCTCTCCCGCAGGATAAGATCATGATTCAAGGTGAGTCATGCAGCGGGACCGTGCTTTTGAGATGGATCGGTGCTTCTCGTATTTGTCTCTCAAACGGTTATCTCAGTGTCTTTTAAATTTTACCTCTCTCTCTCTCTCTCTCTCTCTCTCTCTCTCTCTCTCTCTCTCTCTCTCTCTCTCTCTCTCTCTCTCTCTCTCTCTCTCTCTCTCTTCATATATATATATTTTTTTTTTTCTTTTTTTTTTTTGCCGCTGTCTCCCGCGTTTGCGAGGTAGCGCAAGGAAACAGACGAAAGAAATGGCCCAACCCACCCCCATACACATGTACATACATACGTCCACACACGCAAATATACATACCACACAGCTTTCCATGGTTTACCCCAGACGCTTCACATGCCTTGATTCAATCCACTGACAGCACGTCGACCCCGGTATACCACATCGCTCCAATTCACTCTATTCCTTGCCCTCCTTTCACCCTCCTGCATGTTCAGGCCCCGATCACACAAAATCTTTTTCACTCCATCTTTCCACCTCCAATTTGGTCTCCCTCTTCTCCTCGTTCCCTCCACCTCCGACACATATATCCTCTTGGTCAATCTTTCCTCACTCATTCTCTCCATGTGCCCAAACCATTTCAAAACACCCTCTTCTGCTCTCTCAACCACGCTCTTTTTATTTCCACACATCTCTCTTACCCTTACGTTACTTACTCGATCAAACCACCTCACACCACACATTGTCCTCAAACATCTCATTTCCAGCACATCCATCCTCCTGCGCACAACTCTATCCATAGTCCACGCCTCGCAACCATACAACATTGTTGGAACCACTATTCCTTCAAACATACCCATTTTTGCTTTCCGAGATAATGTTCTCGACTTCCACACATTCTTCAAGGCTCCCAGAATTTTCGCCCCCTCCCCCACCCTATGATCCACTTCCGCTTCCATGGTTCCATCCGCTGCCAGATCCACTCCCAGATATCTAAAACACTTCACTTCCTCCAGTTTTTCTCCATTCAAACTCACCTCCCAATTGACTTGACCCTCAACCCTACTGTACCTAATAACCTTGCTCTTATTCACATTTACTCTTAACTTTCTTCTTTCACACACTTTACCAAACTCAGTCACCAGCTTCTGCAGTTTCTCACATGAATCAGCCACCAGCGCTGTATCATCAGCGAACAACAACTGACTCACTTCCCAAGCTCTCTCATCCACAACAGACTTCATCCTTGCCCCTCTTTCCAAAACTCTTGCGTTCACCTCCCTAACAACCCCATCCATAAACAAATTAAACAACCATGGAGACATCACACACCCCTGCCGCAAACCTACATTCGCTGAGAACCAATCACTTTCCTCTCTTCCTACACGTACACATGCCTTACATCCTCGATAAAAACTTTTCACTGCTTCTAACAACTTGCCTCCCACACCATATATTCTTAATACCTTCCACATAGCATCTCTATCAACTCTATCATATGCCTTCTCCACATCCATAAATGCTACATACAAATCCATTTGCTTTTCTAATGTATATATATATATATATATATATATATAATGTATTTCTCACATACATTCTTCAAAGCAAACACCTGATCCACACATCCTCTACCACTTCTGAAACCACACTGCTCTTCCCCAATCTGATGCTCTGTACATGCCTTCACCCTCTCAATCAATACCCTCCCATACAATTTGCCAGGAATACTCAACAAACTTATACCTCTTTAATTTGAGCACTCACTCTTATTCCCTTTGCCTTTGTACAATGGCACTATGCACGCATTCCTCCAATCCTCAGGCACCTCACCATGAGTCATACATACATTAAATAACCTTACCAACCAGTCAACAATACAGTCACCCCCTTTTTTAATAAATTCCACTGCAATACCATCCAAACCTGCTGCCTTGCCGGCTTTCATCTTCCGCAAAGCTTTTACTACCTCTTCTCTGTTTACCAAATCATTTTCCCTAACCCTCGCACTTTGCACACCACCTCGACCAAAACACCCTATATCTGCCACTCTATCATCAAACACATTCAACAAACCTTCAAAATACTCACTCCATCTCCTTCTCACATCACCACTACTTGTTATCACCTCCCCATTTATATATATATATATATATATATATATATATATATATATATATATATATATATATATATATATATATATATATCATATGCGATGTTGGGAAGTGTATATAGTTGCAGCAAGTAAAAACTAATTACTATTATGGCTCAGAAAACATGTTTGTTCTTTTAACTGCTCATGTAATTGTAATACATCCAACCATTTTATAATCTATTGCACGATGCGCTAACCCACTGGCAGACATATATAAACCACCAACCCTTACACAGTTATAGAATTAATTTACTTTCCAAATTTTGCTCTTTGTTAGCCAGCAAAATATCATATATTGGAATATGCCAAAAAATAAGGAAAAGTAGAGAATAATCTACATCAGCAAAGACGGTTTCCGTGGTTCTACCAGGGGTTCAGTGATGGTCTTAGTGGTTCTTTAATCCTCATGTAGGAGAACCACGTCACTCGCTTTTTAGCCGTAGCAAAAAAAAAAGAAAAAAGATGAGGTCATTAAAACCTATGCATATCTAATTGTTGTTCATAACTTACCAATAAGTGAAATCAATGGTGTTAATGATAATAATTACTTTGTTACTGTGTCCTGGGAACAGTAAGATGACATGATATAATGATGATCAATACAAAGCAATGTACTTATCTGAAGGATTGCGGTCATCATCTACGAGTTCCTTAACTTGGTTTGTTGACCACATTGGATACACGGTGTGGGAAATGCTACACTGTTCCCAGTTTAGCTCAAATGAATCGTATATCTGAAGCAACAGGAGGTGAAGGATGCAACAAAGAGGAAGATATAGAAACACAGACTGGGAGAACGGACAATACACAGTTCTCATACCACGGGAACTGGTAGTATCAACATGACTTTGGGTAATGAAGCATGGTTATTCTGGGCAGCACTGAGTCAACAAAGGATTTTAGGGCTGCCGTGCACAACACGGCCATAATGATGATTTGCACACTGTTTCGTGTCCATAACAATAACAGACCCAGATATATCGCTTCTGCATTAGGACAGTTGTGGCATTAATCTAAAACCAACGAACTAGACTGCTTAAAATGGAACCGAGGTAGTTGCCTTTCATATCTTTCCTATACGATTATTCACATCTCTCTGAACTGCGATCGGTAAGTCTAGCTTTAGATGAACTTGGTAACTTGGAGAAAATCATTTAGCCGACTTAACCAGTTCCTACACGCAAATTACTTAGAGTAATGTGACAAATTCGATCCAAGATATGCCATTATGAGTTTGCGTCAAACAAACATTTACAAGTCCATCAAATCCACATGAATAAAACTTTTCCCATAAAAAGATCATAAAAGGATAATTGGAAGAGAATATATGAAGGTTTAAGTTTAATGCTACGAATTAGATTAAAGATCTTAATAATGTGTAGTGTTCTTTATAGTGTGATAATGAAAGAAAAGTTTTACCACCCTTAATGCAGTGAACTAATTAAGCAATTAAGGGGGACCAGAGGATGGGGTGCCTAGCTCCTCAGCCAGACCACTTGTACCATTAATTCCTCTTTATTCCGCACTATACCACACACCAGCTCTGGGTTCACGCCAAACCAGGAAAGTACATACCCTTGAATTTAGCTGCTTAATGCTAAGGCAGCTTATATTCTTACTATATATAACGAAAGCAATTAGAGATAATTCATATATATATATATATATATATATATATATATATATATATATATATATATATATATATATATATATATATATATATATATATATATATATATATATATTCATATATATATATATATATATATATATATATATATATATATATATATATATATATATATATATATATATATATATATATATTTTTCCTGGGGATAGGGGAGAAAGAATACTTCCCACGTATTCCCTGCGTGTCGTAGAAGGCGACTAAAAGGGAAGGGAGCGGGGGGGCTGGAAATCCTCCCCTCTCGTTTTTTTTTTTTTTTTTTTTTTTTTTTTTAATTTTTCCAAAAGAAGGAACAGAGAAGAGGGCCAGGTGAGGATATTCCCTCAAAGGCCCAGTCCTCTGTTCTTAACGCTACCTCGCTATCGCGGGAAATGGCGAATAGTATGAAAAAAAAAAGAAAAAAAAAAAAAAATATATATATATATATATATATATATATATATATATATATATATATATATATATATATATGTGAGAAACTGCAGAAGCTGGTGACTGAGTTTGGTAAAGTGTGTGAAAGAAGAAAGTTAAGAGTAAATGTGAATAAGAGCAAGGTAATTAGGTACAGTAGGGTTGAGGGTCAAGTCAATTAGAAGGTAAGTTTGAATGGAGAAAAACTGAAGGAAGTAAAGTGTTTTAGATATCTGGGAGTGGATCTGGCAGCGGATGGAACCATGGAAGCGGAAATGGATCATAGGGTGGGGGAGGGGGCGAAAATCCTGGGAGCCTTGAAGAATGTGTGGAAGTCGAGAACATTATCTCGGAAAGGAAAAATGGGTATGTTTGAAGGAATAGTGTTTCCAACAATGTTGTATGGTTGCGAGGCATGGGCTATGGATAGAGTTGTGCGCAGGAGGATGGATGTGCTGGAAATGAGATGTTTGAGGACAATGTGTGGTGTGAAGTGGTTTGATCGAGTAAGTAACGTAAGGGTAAGAGAGATGTGTAGAAATAAAAAGAGCGTGGTTGAGAGAGCAGAAGAGGGTGTTTTGAAATGTTTTGGGCACATGGAGAGAATGAGTGAGGAAAGATTGACCAAGAGGATATATGTGTCGGAGGTGAAGGGAACGAGGAGAAGTGGGAGACCAAATTGGAGGTGGAAAGATGAAGTGAAAAAGATTTTGTGTGATCGAGGCCTGAACATGCAGGAGGGTGAAAGGAGGGCAAGGAATAGAGTGAATTGGATCGATGTGGTATACCGGGGTTGACGTGCTGTCAGTGGATTCAATCAGGGCATGTGAAGCGTCTGGGGTAAACCATGGAAAGCTGTGTAGGTATGTATATTTGCTTGTGTGGACGTATGTATATACATGTGCATGGGGGTGGGTTGGGCCATTTCTTTCGTCTGTTTCCTTGCGCTACCTCGCAAACGCGGGAGACAGCGACAAAGCAAAAAAAAAAATATATATATATATATATATATATATATATATATATATATATATATATATATATATATATATATATATATTTATAAATATATATATATATATATATATATATATATATATATATATATATATATATATATATATATATATATATATATATATATATATTTATAAATATATATATATATATATATGGAGGAAGTGGAACATTTTAGATACCTAGAAGTGGCTATATCAGAGAATGCAACCATGGGAGCTGAAGTGAACGATAGGGTGAAGCAGGTAAAGGAATTGGGTGAATTGAGAAATGTGTGGAAAGAGAGGTCACTATCTTTCAGGGTAAAGATGAGTGTGTTTGATGGTATAGTAACCCAGTTAGTGCCATATAGTTGCAAGGCATGGGCATTAGACAAAAATATGGATAGGATGAATGTTTTAGAATTGAAATGTTTGAGGATGATAAGTGGTGTGAGAAGGGTTGGTCACATAAGAAATGATAGGGTAAGAGAGAGATGTAGTATTAAGAGAACTGAAGATGTAGTACTATGAGAACTGAAGAGGATGACTAAGTGGGTTTACATGTCAGAATTGGAAGGAACAAGGAAAAGAGAAAACTAAGCAGGAGGTGGAAGAATAGATTGAAAGATGCATTGGAGGCTTGGGGCTTGAATACGCAGAAGGATGCAAGGCATGCTATCGGTAGAGCAATGTGATTTACAGGGATCAACGTGATGTCGGTAAGCTGAACCAGGGCATGGGAAGTAGTCAGGGTAAGCCAAGGAAAGGTCTGCAGGGCTTGGTTGTGGATAGAGGCCTCTGGTTTCAGTGCATTATGCATGACGGCCAGAGAGTGGATATGTGTGTAGGAGCCATTTTTTCATCTGTTCCTTGCATACTTTGTTATTGCAGGAAATGGTGAATGTCCATGAACAAAATTTATGAAAAGAGAAAATTCTCATAGACTTTGAAAATATTTAGACAATTTTTTCCAGCTTGTTACAAGTTGAAGCACATTATCATAAGTCTGTGCATTATACTCCAATTCTAAAGTGCCATAAGGTCTTGAGGCCTTCAGATATTCAAATCTTGTTTAATTCCACAGTGCATTGTGTATGTAAATATATAAGAAACTGATTTCCTTTTTTTACATTGATTTTTAGACTATTTTATTTTTAGACTATTTTATTTTCTCAAACTTCCTTATGGTATCTTACAAAAAAGAACTACTTTATATTTTTGGAATGTGTTACATCATATTCAAAATGGCATTTTATGCTAATTTCAACACATGATAGACTTTAAATGTTTCTCCCTCAAACCATATAAATAAATGATTTTTTCACTTGTAGTCGCACTTTTTTACATTTATCTTATTTCATATTTTACAGTTTTTTGCATATTACAGTTATCTGCTTTCTTGCCAAAGTGCAGTGGATCACAGTTCTCCAACTACAGTGGTCCTTTTCTTCTCAGACAATTCAGTCATCAGTGCCCAAATTGTTACACAGCAATCATAAAAGTTTTCCTCAGTAATTTGATGAGAGGGAAATATAGTGTCCTCCCCTTACATGCCATGCACATTGAAGTTAGGGTGAAAATAATTGTATCATTTTTTAAATGACATGAGAAGAGTTCCAGTATGGATTATTAGGTTTCGTAGATATTTTTTTATTAAGGGAGCGGGGGGCTGGAAATCCTCCCCTCTCATTTTTTTTTTTTTTTTTCCAAAAGAAGGAACAGCGAAGGGGGCCAGGTGAGGATATTCCCTCTAAGGCCCAGTCCTCTGTTCTTAACGCTACCTCGCTAATGCGGGAAATGGCGAATAGTATGAAAGAAAAAGAAAGATATATATATATATATATATATATATATATATATATATATATATATATATATATATATATATATACATATATATATATATATATATATATATATATATATATATATATATATATATATATATATATATATACATATATATATATGTATAAATATATATATATATATATATATATATATATATATATATATATATATATATATATATATATATATATATATATATATATATATATATATACATCATTATTATTTTTTTTTCCTTTTTTTTTTCCAAAAGAAGGAACAGAGAAGGGGGCCAGGTGAGGATATTCCCTCAAAGGCCCAGTCCTCTGTTCTTAACTCTACCTCGCTAACGCGGGAAATGGCGAATAGTTTGAAAAAAAAAAAAGAAAATATATATATATCTTTTCTCTCTTTATATGATACAAAATATTTCGGAATGTGTATACCCTTGAATATTGCTTATATCTTAAGATGACCATGACCCACTCAGAACTCTAGGGGCTTGAGCGCCTCCTTGTGTAAGGTCGACTGCACAGCTCTCCAGCCATGGCCTTGTTGAATATTTCATGCCTGTGGCCATATAGACAAAATTGGATTCCGCCGACAAGATGTTTTCTTATTTTTCATGATAAGGCAAAGGAGATGGGAGGATATCACTCCCCCTCTCTCCCCTCTGCCTCGTCGTATCTACGCAGTGAATATTTTGCATCACTTATACTTACTTGATGTTGAGCATTATGCATAATTTTACTTATTACGATATCATCCGGAGTTTGTCTACATTTACGTATGGGTAAGAGAGGAGCCATGTTTTGTCGACGCTCAGAGTAGAAAGGAGGTAATGTGCACAACACAAGTGAGGTGTTTGGTCATCAGACATGATGCGGAGAATGGCACTACAAGTGCTCCTGTGTTGCAGAGTGTTGCTGCACGTGACGCTCTCACTTCGCCTGATGTGTTATTGCATTGCAAGTGATGTTTGCGTTTCCTGGTACTCCATTTGACGTTTATCATAAAGGGCAGTGCAGGGAGTATCCTAGTTTCATGGCGATCCAATTAACATCATGTTTCATTGTATATCTTGGGTGGTAACCATGTGCTTGTTATGGCAGGCATTGCTTGCGTTCTATGGCAGTGCTCGTAATGCTTGGGCTTCCAGGTAATGTAGATGGTTGTTGTTCTTCATGGTGATAGTACAGGTAATGTGCTTCTCCGTGCAGTAAGGGGTAGTGACACTTCACAATATAAGATGTAAGTGTTTGGTGGTGAGTATCTCCTGTGGCGGCAGCCCACACCGTCTTTTTATAGAGTCGTTCTCCTCGAGTTACCTTCTTCAGCGATGGGTGGCCTCGTCGGCGAACACAAAGTCTACGTATGATGTAAATGGTCCTCAATACCAAGTTTGAATCTGTAAGTATTTATGCTACTAGTCTAGGCCTCGTGTGCGAACCTATGCATCATGGACGTGGTCAGGGCTTCAGAGGGTATGGCCAACTAGAATGTCTGGAAACCAGTGATCATGCCGTTAGAGGATTGATCTGTGCGTCAGCTGTGAAAAGGTAGGTACCACATTGAGACAGATAGTGTATTCTTGTGATTGATCCAGTCATTGACTTGTGGTCATTCTACTGTTAGGGTTATCATGGTAGGCATCTGAGGCATCAACTCGTTCATTCATGAACTATACTGAGGTTCAATTATACATTGAGTAGGTGTTGAACCATTAAGATGATACAGATGTGTAATGAAAGACCCTGGTATCGTAATGATGGACAAGGGTTAGCCTGTAATGTTTAAAACGGCTCCTTGTAGAATGAGTATGAACTAGAAATGATAAAGATGTAGGAAGTTCAGGATTCATTCGAACAGAAATCGTATAAAGTGAGGGATTCAGTGTTAAGTTCGATGCTCCACCTATCATGCGGGTGATCAAGACATATCATATGGGTAGTGTAGACGACATATGGAAGACTGGAATTGATGTATGGTGATGAATGGTTTCAAGGATCATGTTACAGATGCAGACATCATCTGAGTAGTGTGTGCGTCATATTTCTGACGTAGGCATCGTGCAGGTCGTATAGGCAAGTGTGAATAATATAGGCTTTATGTGTTGATGATGTAGATGTCACGTGAGAAGTGAAGGCATCATGTGGGTGGGAGTGTGAATGGTACACACATAGGTAACGCTGGCATAATGTAGTCTGAGTAGGCATCACATCAGTGTGTAAGTCAAGGTCAGCAGAACCCAAGTCCAAGCTGAAAAGTTCTGGAACTGTAAGATCTTGAACGATGGTAGTCCTACATTGTCCTACGAGGTCAAACATGATTCAGCAGGGATGCTGCTAATTCCATTTTACAATATATATATATATATATATATATATATATATATATATATATATATATATATATATATATATATATATATATATATATATATATATATATATATATATATATATATATAGGGGATAGGGGAGAAAGAATACTTCCCACGTATTCCCTGCGTGTCGTAGAAGGCGACTAAAAGGGAAGGGAGCGGGGGGCTGGAAATCCTCCCCTCTCGTTTTTTTTCTTTTTTTTTCCAAAAGAAGGAACGGAGAAGAGGGCCAGGTGAGGATATTCCCTCAAAGGCCCAGTCCTCTGTTCTTAACGCTACCTCGCTATCGCGGGAAATGGCGAATAGTATAAAAAAAAAAAAGAAAAAAAAAAGAAATATATATATATATATATATATATATATATATATATATATATATATATATATATATATATATAGATAGATACATATATTGGAAAGGATCACAATTTTGCGCGTGATCAAGATATTCCTATGAGTCCACGGGGAAAATGAAACACGAAAAGTTCCCAAGTGCACTTTCGTGTAATAATCACATCATCAGAGGAGACATATGAAAGAAATATAACAGTCAGTTGATATACACCGAAGAGACGAAGCTAGGACGCCATTTGGTAAACATGTGATTGTCCAAAACATACAACGAGCGTTCATGAACTTATCATTTTACAAATCTTATCAACAATAAAGTCATCTAATTTGTACAGACAATCACTAATATTAAGATTACAATTCTTTGTGTATTTGATAATAGAAGATTCAATGATATTTCTCTTGGTAATAGAGTTAGAGTTAACAACTGAGATCGCGTTACTCCAGTCAATACAATGATCATAGTTTTTAACATGATTAAACAAGGCATTTGATTCTTGTCCCGTTCTTATACTATATTTATGTTGCTTAAGTCTAACAGAAAGATCCTTACCAGTCTGACCAACATAAAATTTATCACAGTTTCCACAAGGAACTTTATAGATGCAACCAAGAGAATTTTCTGGTGAATTCCTGATTAAGATATTCTTTATAGTATCATTGTTGCTAAAGGCAACATTTACATTAAAGGATTTAAGCAACATGGGAAGCAAAGTGAAACTATTATTAAAAGGGAGAACTAAAAGATTCTTGGTGTCAATGGGAGGTTTGGGCTCAACTCTATAAAATGATTTCTTTGCTAACTTAAGGGATTTATCAATGAAAGATCTAGGGTACTTTAATTTAGATCCAATAGAATATATCTTCTCAAACTCATCATCAATAAACTCTGGACTGAAAATACGTAATGCCCTTAGGAACATAGATTGAAATGATGATAATTTAACTCTGTCATGTTGAGATGAGTAATAATGGATATATGAGCATACATTGGTGGGTTTTCTGTATATGCTAAACTTAAACTTGTTTCCTTGTCTATGGATCATGCAATCTAAAAATGGTAACATACCATTATTTTCATTTTCTACAGTAAATTTGATGGAAGGTACTAAATTGTTAAGTAAGGGGAGAAATATTTGTAAATTTTCATTTGTTGGCCAAACACAAAGAACATCATCTACATACCTAAACCAAATTGCATTAGAAGGTAAGATATCCTTTAGTAATTTTGTTTCAAAAAATTCCGTATAAAGATTACTTAGTACAGGTGAAAGAGGGTTACCTATTGCCATACCAAATTTCTGAGCATAATAATCTCCATTAAATTGAAATACACAGTCTTTTATACACAATTTTATCAGTTCAATGAAATTAGATTTTGAAACAGGTAAATGAATATCATCCAAGACATCAAATAAATATTCTAAAAGGTCATCAACTGGAACTTTAGTGAAAAGTGAGGAAACATCAAAGCTAACTAATGGAGATAACTTTATTTTTGATAAGATTTGTAAAATGATAAGTTTATGAACGCTCGTTGTATGTTTTGGACAATCACATGTTTACCAAATGGCGTCCTAGCTTCGTCTCTTCGATGTATATCAACTGACTGTTATATTTCTTTCTTGTATCTCCCCTGATGATGTGATTATTACACGAAAGTGCACTTGGGAACTTTTCGTGTTTCATTTTCCCCGTGGACTCATAGGAATATATATATATATATATATATATATATATATATATATATATATATATATATATATATATATATATATATATTTTTTTTTTTTTTTTTTTATACTTTGTCGCTGTCTCCCGCGTTTGCGAGGTAGCGCAAGGAAACAGACGAAAGAAATGGCCCCCCCCCCCCCCATACACATGTACATACACACGTCCACACACGCAAATATACATACCTACACAGCTTTCCATGGTTTACCCCAGACGCTTCACATGCCTTGCTTCAATCCACTGACAGCACGTCAACCCCTGTATACCACATGACTCCAATTCACTCTATTTCTTGCCCTCCTTTCACCCTCCTGCATGTTCAGGCCCCGATCACACAAAATCTTTTTCACTTCATCTTTCCACCTCCAATTTGGTCTCCCTCTTCTCCTCGTTCCCTCCACCTCCGACACATATATCCTCTTGGTCAATCTCTCCTCACTCATTCTCTCCATGTGCCCAAACCATTTCAAAACACCCTCTTCTGCTCTCTCAACCACGCTCTTTTTATTTCCACACATCTCTCTTACCCTTACGTTACTTACTCGATCAAACCACCTCACACCACACATTGTCCTCAAACATCTCATTTCCAGCACATCCATCCTCCTGCGCCCATCTCTATCCATAGCCCACGCCTCGCAACCATACAACATTGTTGGAACCACTATTCCCTCAAACATACCCATTTTTGCTTTCCGAGATAATGTTCTCGACTTCCACACATTTTTCAAGGCTCCCAAAATTTTCGCCCCCTCCCCCACCCTATGATCCACTTCCGCTTCCATGGTTCCATCCGCTGACAGATCCACTCCCAGATATCTAAAACACTTCACTTCCTCCAGTTTTTCTCCATTCAAACTCACCTCCCAATTGACTTGACCCTCATCCCTACTGTACCTAATAACCTTGCTCTTATTCACATTTACTCTCAACTTTCTTCTTCCACACACTTTACCAAACTCAGTCACCAGCTTCTGCAGTTTCTCACATGAATCAGCCACCAGCGCTGTATCATCAGCGAACAACAACTGACTCACTTCCCAAGCTCTCTCATCCCCAACAGACTTCATACTTGCCCCTCTTTCCAGGACTCTTGCATTTACCTCCCTTACAACCCCATCCATAAACAAATTAAACAACCATGGAGACATCACACACCCCTGCCGCAAACCTACATTCACTGAGAACCAATCACTTTCCTCTCTTCCTACACGTACACATGCCTTACATCCTCGATAAAAACTTTTCACTGCTTCTAACAACTTGCCTCCCACACCATATATTCTTAATACCTTCCACAGAGCATCTCTATCAACTCTATCATATGCCTTCTCCAGATCCATAAATGCTACATACAAATCCATTTGCTTTTCTAAGTATTTCTCACATACATTCTTCAAAGCAAACACCTGATCCACACATCCTCTACCACTTCTGAAACCGCACTGCTCTTCCCCAATCTGATGCTCTGTACATGCCTTCACCCTCTCAATCAATACCCTCCCATATAATTTACCAGGAATACTCAACAAACTTATACCTCTGTAATTTGAGCACTCACTCTTATCCCCTTTGCCTTTGTACAATGGCACTATGCACGCATTCCGCCAATCCTCAGGCACCTCACCATGAGTCATACATACATTAAATAACCTTACCAACCAGTCAACAATACAGTCACCCCCTTTCTTAATAAATTCCACTGCAATACCATCCAAACCTGCTGCCTTGCCGGCTTTCATCTTCCGCAAAGCTTTTACTACCTCTTCTCTGTTTACCAAATCATTTTCCCTAACCCTCTCACTTTGCACACCACCTCGACCAAAACACCCTATATCTGCCACTCTGTCATCAGACACATTCAACAAACCTTCAAAATACTCATTCCATCTCCTTCTCACATCACCGCTACTTGTTATCACCTCCCCATTTACGCCCTTCACTGAAGTTCCCATTTGCTCCCTTGTCTTACGCACCCTATTTACCTCCTTCCAGAACATCTTTTTATTCTCCCTAAAATTTACTAATAGTCTCTCACCCCAACTCTCATTTGCCCTTTTTTTCACCTCTTGCACCTTTCTCTTGACCTCCTGTCTCTTTCTTTTATACTTCTCCCACTCAATTGCATTTTTTCCCTGCAAAAATCGTCCAAATGCCTCTCTCTTCTCTTTCACTAATACTCTTACTTCTTCATCCCACCACTCACTACCCTTTCTAAACAGCCCACCTCCCACTCTTCTCATGCCACAAGCATCTTTTGCGCAATCCATCACTGATTCCCTAAATACATCCCATTCCTCCCCCAATCCCCTTACTTCCATTGTTCTCACCTTTTTCCATTCTGTACACAGTCTCTCCTGGTACTTCCCCACACAGGTCTCCTTCCCAAGCTCACTTACTCTCACCACCTTCTTCACCCCAACATTCACTCCTCTTTTCTGAAAACCCATACTAATCTTCACCTTAGCCTCCACAAGATAATGATCAGACATCCCTCCAGTTGCACCTCTCAGCACATTAACATCCAAAAGTCTCTCTTTCGCACGCCTGTCAATTAACACGTAATCCATATATATATATATATATATATATATATATATATATATATATATATATATATATATGACGTAAAAATGGAAATCTGAAACACGTCCCAATTCACATGTAACTGTCTTGAATTTCCTCCCTCCGGCTAACAGTATTGGTTGCGACCGCCTCGAAGTTATGAGACGGAAGGGGATGTGCTTAAAAGCGCGTGTACAATTCTATAGCCAATTCCCTGTATTTTATGACTGAGTTTATGTTCAAACAGTAAAGTTTCCTCTGAACCAGCTTCATGAAGCTGACTCGTAGCTGAATTGATGTTAATCCTACCATACTGTCAAGGTTACAGTATGTTAACCGTGACTAAGAAGTTTTAGACTCCATATGAGGTATGAGAATCACACAAGCTGCGGGGGGCCTCTTGTGGGTGGCTCTAGGTTGCCTGTAGTGAGGGTGAATATGATGTGATTTATGATGGCATCGTTTCAGATATATATATATATATATATATATATATATATATATATATATATATATATATATATATATATATATATATATATATATATATATATATATATATATATATATGTATATATATATATGTTCCTATGAGTCCACGAGGAAAATGAAACACGAAAAGTTCCCAAGTGCACTTTCGTGTAATAATCACATCATCAGGGGAGACACAAGAGAGGAATATAACAGTCAGTTGATATACATCGAAGAGACGAAGCTAGGACGCCATTTGGTAAACATGTGATTGTCCAAAACACACACCTGCAATATAATCTCACCTCATTCCTCTGCACCTCCTGTCCCTCCTTCCCTGCTCCAACACACTCCCATGACACCCATCATGTGGTGGAGGCACCTCTTTGGCCGGCCACGCTCCCGTTCTTCTGTGCTTGCATTGCTTCAAGTACCGTCGGTACGATTCATATTCGCACCATAAAAGGTCCCTCGGGCAAACACAACAACTAGGATAAGGTAGTCTTGAGAAAAGTGTGAAGACAAAAGCATTTCTGGCCTACTGGGTGGAGGGTAATCTCCCTTGTCTTGTGCCGTATTTTGAGCTCTTGATTAGTCTTCTTCTGTGACCCCCCCCCCCCACACACACACACACACGCACACACACACACACACACACACCACCACCACCACCACACACACAGGTATGAGTCTCTTGGAATTTGTGATGAGAAAGTGTTTAGACAAAAGGCTCCCTAACGGGTTGGTCTCTCTCTCTCTCCACTGTGGAATACATGTTATTAAGCGTTGCAGCAGACATCAAAGAAGTACCAATATTTGCTGCTGTTTACTAGCGCTTAAAAGTTTGTCTAACGTCAAATATGTGAAAGGTTTTGAAGCAGTTCACAGAAAGTGTTGCTGTCGTAATGAATAAACTGTTGCTGTATAGTAGTGTTGTTGGTCATGATAAATGAACTAGTATTGCATGGTAGCGTTATTACCAGCTGTTAGACTGGTCATTGTGTGGAGATCATAGGTCTTTAGTCAGCTATGCTGTCTTGGTTGTCTGATGTATATAAGGTTGTCTTGGCTCTAGAAGTGTCAGGTAGGTCGTTATATGGGAAAGTTGGTCACAAATATAGAACTGGTCTCTGTATGGTCGTGTTGACCTCAGCTGCTGGGCTGATCGTTATATGGTGGTGCTAGTTTAAAGCTGGTCTGGTCGTCATATGGTATTTGGTTGGATATGTTTGACGAGTCGTTATATATATAAACAATGTTCAAAAGTGTTGAATTGGTCGTTATGCTATAGTGTTCGTCACTGGTATCTAACAAACCTTCCACACTAACTCCTTTACATCTATACGAAAGATGACATTATTCAAACCACTTTGGAATCCTTCCCTGAACCTACAGTGTCTAAACCTATAGTTTCTCATCCTGTCGCACCTCATCTCTTACCTACCAATTTTCATCTAACCGTCCTTTGGTCCACACCTCTTTTCACCCACGACTCTGCAGTCCAACCTCTTTCATCCCCCAATTTCCTAAACCACACGAGAAGGAAACGATGCAAACGTGCATATTGAAGCATGAACAGTAGAAAAACCAGGAGAGGATAAGGCAGAGTAGCCATTTTTTTCCGTAACGATCCATTTCAGCTTGTCTCAAGTTACTGCAAACCAGTCCTGAAGTATAACATAACACTGACGATCAAATATCTTCGTTAGAACCAGAAAACTTCGAGTAGTATCTGACGGAACAGGAGTTAACGGATATAGAAAACAGATCTATGCAATCGGAGGTGAAAGATGCAACCTGAAACTATACATACTTATACATTATGAAAGTATATATACAATAGGGGTCATGTGTCCTGCCTATTATATCAAGACAAGTTTTAGTTTGATATAGTCAGTACACTGGGTGGGTGGGGGGGGGGGGGGGAGCCTTTTGTCTTGTCGGCTTGCCTTATATAAAAACCATTTCTGTTTTGATACAGTAAGCACATTTGAACGCCAGACGAACATGTTTTGACAGCTATGCGACCCTCAGGGAAAACGCTTCGCGACCCCAAGGTCTGGTGCATCTAAAATAGTAAGGTATGTCAGCCATGGAGAAAAGACGGCATGTGCTCTCAGGAGAGAAGGAACGGGAGGTCGGGGGAACACGCGCAAAAGTTTCAGGGGAGATAGAGCGCAAAGGAAAGAAAATAGAGAGGGGGAAGGGTTGAGGTGAATGAGGGGGAAGAGATCAAGGGGAGAGGGATGAAGAACAAGGAATAGAAAAGGGATGAAACGGGGTTAAAAGAAAACGAGAGTATTAGACTCAGTACAAAAGTGCGAGTAGGAGAAGGGAAGAGTTGGAGAAAGAAGATTCAAGAGAGGTATATGGAGGGAGTGGCGGGGAGGGAGGGATCCAGGCTGCTGCAGTGAAAGGAACCATCGTTGGAAGATCTCAAGCGTGAGGAGGAAATGGAGCAACAGAAGGAGGGAAGGAAAGACACAGGAGGTGGTAGAAGAGGTACAAATGAAAGGTTCAGGAGGGAAGTGTGTGGAGTGTGGTGGACTCGTAGACAAACCGCTGGCTCAGACCACGGTAACGGCTGATTTCTTTTCCTTTAAGACTAATGTACTGACGGATTGCATAAGCTGACTTACATTACAAGACGAGAATGTAACAGTAGGTGGTGAGGCAGACCCAGTGAGGCGTTCATCATTATGGTTTGGCAAAATATGAAGAGCCTCTTTGCTGAATGAAGCAACTCTTGAGGTTTTTACGTCTAATCACTGAATTTACTTTCTTACTTTTCTCACCAGAGTTCAGGTAGATTTATAATGTGTCAATCGTCGTCTTCGTAGTCAGTCTTCTCCATATGTTCCTGTACTCGTCCTCTCTATTCTCTTCAGTTGTTTTTCCCTGTGGATGATAGATAAAGAAACATAGTAGAATATGAGAAAGAGCGTAAAATAGATAAAAAGTTTGCTAATAACACGATTTTTCTCCGTGATGATTAGATATTTCAGTGATCCCGTATTTACCCAACCCGCATACCCAGCAGTTAATGGAGTGGATCTCATCCTGGATCGTTTCATCAACACAGGCAGATCAGAGAGCTATAAGGAATGATAGATACAATTAGACGGGTCCCGAGAGCTGTTACAGAACTCCGCTTGCACGTGGTTACGCCGAGAGTGGAGAAGTGGCCATCGGCTGGGCATTACGTATCATTGGAAGGGAGTATGGTCACATCGAGGACCCTTATTTCAAAGAAATTCATCCCTTCGCTGCTCCTAACCTAACCTAACCTAACCTAACCTAACCTAACCTCCCCTCAGAAGGTGAGTTGCAGGAGCCATTGTAGGATAGGGTTCTTGAGGTCGAATGATGAACAGTGATGATAATACACCTCAGAGATGCTTTTGCATTAATTCCTTTCGCTGGCTAACGTAATCAGGGTTGATCACTCCAGACGCTTATTACAGAAGTTTGATCTCTATTAAGTCTGATCTTTAAAAGTAATGAGATAATGAGGCATTTTAACATCAAAAATAAGTTGATTTCTTTATGTTTACTAGAATCTTATCATTCCAGGAAAACAAAACAAAAGATATTGTCTTATGACGAAGACACCAACGCTCACCACTCCCCACCCCCAGCAACACATCCCAAACACAGCTGTCCACCTAACATTTTTGTTTTCGGTGGCAACTGCCCGTGAAAATGTTCCACGTGCCGTGAAATCGATGCCAAACTGACCCCGAACAACGTCATTACAACGAGTGTTGAATCCGGGACTGTACTAGAATTGGAATATTTGGTGAAAAATATGCGACGCCCGAGACAAAATGGTGAGAGAACTTTGATGGTGTTAGGGAGAGAATACTGGTAACACCTAGACACTCCCAGAGTCAGAATATTACAAAAACCTGGATGATGCTGTAGCCAGAATATTGTTAGACCTTGGACATTGCCAGAGTCAGAATATTACTAAAAGCACGATAATGCTGTAGCCAGAATATTGTTAGAACTTGGACATTGCCAGAGTCAGAATATTACTAAAAGCACGATAATGCTGTAGCCAGAATATTGTTAGAACCTGGACGATGCCAGAGTCAGAATATTGCTAAAAGCAAGATGATGCTGTAGCCAGAATATTGTTAGAACCTGGACGATGCCAGAGTCAGAATATTGCTAAAAGCAAGATGATGCTGTAGCCAGAATATTGTTAGAACTTGGACATTGCCAGAGTCAGAATATTATTAAAAGCACGATAATGCTGTAGCCAGAATATTGTTAGAACCTGGACGATGCCAGAGTCAGAATATTGCTAAAAGCACGATAATGCTGTAGCCAGAATATTGTTAGAACCTGGACGATGCCAGAGTCAGAATATTGCTAAAAGCAAGATGATGCTGTAGCCAGAATATTGTTAGAACCTGGACGATGCCAGAGTCAGAATATTGCTAAAAGCAAGATGATGCTGTAGCCAGAATATTGTTAGAACTTGGACATTGCCAGAGTCAGAATATTACTAAAAGCACGATAATGCTGTAGCCAGAATATTGTTAGAACCTGGACGATGCCAGAGTCAGAATATTGCTAAAAGCAAGATGATGCTGTAGCCAGAATATTGTTAGAACCTGGACGATGCCAGAGTCAGAATATTGCTAAAAGCACGATAATGCTGTAGCCAGAATATTGTTAGAACTTGGACATTGCCAGAGTCAGAATATTACTAAAAGCAAGATGATGCTGTAGCCAGAATATTGTTAGAACCTGGACGATGCCAGAGTCAGAATATTGCTAAAAGCACGATAATGCTGTAGCCAGAATATTGTTAGAACTTGGACGATGCCAGAGTCAGAATATTGCTAAAAGCAAGATGATGCTGTAGCCAGAATATTGCTAAACCTAGACGATGTCAGAGCCAGAATATTACGGTGACTCCGACGGTGAATTAGGTGGGATATTTTGTGATCCTCAAGGATCCCGGGATAAGGTTATCAAGAGAACCCAGACAATACCACGCCCTGGATATATATATATATATATATATATATATATATATATATATATATATATATATATATATATATATATATATATATATATATTTATTTATTTTGCTTTGTCGCTGTCTCCCGCGTTTGCGAGGTAGCGCAAGGAAACAGACGAAAAAAATGGTCCAACCCACCCCCATACACAATGTATATACATACACGTCCACACACGCAAATATACGTACCTATACATCTCAATGTACACATATATATACACACACAGACACATACATATATACCCATGCACACAATTCACACTGTCTGCCTTTATTCATTCCCATCACCACCTCGCCACACATGGAATACCATCCCCCTCCCCCCTCATGTGTGCGAGGTAGCGTTAGGAAAAGACAACAAAGGCTCCATTCGTTCACACTCAGTCTCTAGCTGTCATGCAATAATGCCCGAAACCACAGCTCCCTTTCCACATCCAGGCCCCACACAACTTTCCATGGTTTACCCCAGACGCTTCACATGCCCTGATTCAATCCACTGACAGCACGTCAACCCCGGTATACCACATCGCTCCAATTCACTCTATTCCTTGCCCTCCTTTCACCCTCCTGCATGTTCAGGCCCCGATCACACAAAATCTTTTTCACTCCATCTTTCCACCTCCAATTTGGTCTCCCACTACTCCTCGTTCCCTCCACCTCCGACACATATATCCTCTTGGTCAATCTTTCCTCACTCATTCTCTCCATGTGCCCAAACCATTTCAAAACACCCTTTTCTGCTCTCACAACCACGCTCTTTTTATTTCCACACATCTCTCTTACCCTTACATTACTTATATATATATATATATATATATATATATATATATATATATATATATATATATATATATATATATATATATATATATATATATATATATATATATGTATTTATATTTGGAGAGAATGAGTGAGGAAAGATTGACAAAGCGGATGTATGTGTCAGAGGTGGAGGGAACGAGGAGAAGTAGGAGACCAAATTGGAGGTGGAAGGATGAAGTGAAAATGATTTTGAGCGATCGGGGCCTAAACATGCAGGAGGGTGAAAGGCGTGCAAGGAATAGAATGAATTGGAACGATGTGGTATACCGGGGTCGATGTGCTGTCAATGGATTGAACCAGGGCATGTGAAGCGTCTCGGGTAAACCATGGAAAGCTTTGTCGGGCCTTGATGTGGAAAGTGAGCTATGGTTTCGGTGCATTACACATGACAGCTAGAGACTGAGTGTGAACGAATGTGGTATTTGTTGTCTTTTCCTTGCGCTACCTTGCGCGCATGCGGGGGGAGGGGGCTGTCATTTCATGTGTGGTGGGGTGCCAACAGAAATGAATGAAGGCAGCAAGTATGAATTATGTACATGTGTTTATATGTATATGTCTGTGTATGTATATAAATGTATACGTTGAAATGTATAGGTATGTATATGTGCGCGTGTGGACGTGTATGTATATAATGTGTATGTTGGTGGGTTGGTCCATTCTTTAGTCTGATTCCTTGCGCTACCCCGCTAACGCGGGAGACAGCGACATATGTATATATATATATATATATATATATTCCGATAAAGAACCTGTTAGATAGATATAGGAGTCTCCTTTCAACATATCTAAACTTAACCAGCAACAGACATACAACTTAGAACTTCACACAACAGTCACGAGAACACTCCTCAAAACTTGATGGATTCTCCTTTGTAAAATCATAAAGGAAACGTTGGTTCTGGGTAAAGCTTATTTGCTTAGAGCCAGTGTCAAGGTCTACTGTACACACAATGTTTGACGTGGCAAAGAATATCAACAGGAAGATATCATCATCTCGGGACATATGAAACACAATACTTATCCTACAAAGTCTGGAATAATCGTCCTAGAATGCAAGGTACGGAACCCATTAGTAATTTTTGCAATGGCTGAAATTAGGAATTAGCTTCAAGGAAGAAAAGATGACGACAGTGAGGGATGGAGCGTCTCTCCGTGACTTAGTATGTCGTCTGTACGTGTGTATGTGTGTGGTGTTGGTGTATTTTTTGAGAGTTTTGTGTAATTTCCAACTAGTGGTGCTCTGGCCTTGTTGCACGTATAAATCAGACTGCCAAAAGTCCTGAATATCTACGGGAATGAGAAGCACGAGAACAAATGGACATATGATGAGTTTTTATGAAAGTATTTCACCCCTTATAAGCCATAAAGAGTAATATTATAAATTATGGAAACCGGGAGGAACTCGGGTCTCCAAAAGTCTGCAGTCTTTCAAACACGAGCGTTGCTAATGCTAGCCTTGGCCTGTCTATCAGTTTGATGGCCAAGCCTCCGTGGTGTAGTGGTCATTAACGATACCGACCGTGACACATGCAAGGGCCTGTCGGGAGTCGAGCCTGCACGGAGAATTGCAATTCTGGGCAAGATAGTCGGTCCACAGTTCATCCAGCTGTTCATCCTCCACTCAGGGTAGGTCGATAGATAAGATGGGCTTCATAATGGTGTTCATTTGCCCGTGTCGTCTCACCTAACATAAATGCATCAATCACCTTTGAGCAATAAACTGTGAAAAATATGTGAAAAGAATCTTCGTCTCTGTGAAAGTGTAACTGTGAATCAAATAAGAAAAAGAAAATTGAAGAAGCGGTTTACGCACATTGAACTAATGTATCTGTTCATGAAATTAGAAAATGATGATCTAAAGATAAAAAGATTGCACTTGACTATAATGCCCAGTACAAAAATGCAAGCAAAGAAGAGAATAGAAAAGAAAAGATAAGTGAATTATAGATATTTCCCTACGGCATACAACATAAAAAGAGCTGATCAAACGAGGTTATCAGACCATTTTATAGCCATAAGAGCTTCAGCGTTACAGACACATGGTGCTACAAAAGGAAGAGCAGGAGGATGACAGAGGAAAATGGGAGAAGAATGGAGAAATTCATTTCCTGTAGGGTTGGAGCATAAGAAGGGATCAGATAAGGGATTCTCCTCTCATTAAATGGGATGAAGTGCTTCGAAGTTATCCTTAATAATGTACAGAAGAAAAGAGGGCGGGAAGGATATACAAAAATGTTGGGGAATAAGAATAAGATAGAAATGATTATACGTATAGAGTATGGACGCTGTCATGCTCATTTCTGCTTCAGATATGTGTCCAGAGGTAATGAGTACGTAGCTGAGAAAAACTCTGGTGGTAGAATGAGTTGGAGCGTATGAGATGGGAGTTGAATGTAAGGAATACTAAACCTGCAGGAGGAGGTATATCTTGGACAATCGCATGTTTACCAAATGGCGTCCTAGCTACGTCTCTTCGATGTATATCAACTGACTTATATTTCTCTCTTGTGTCTCCCCTGATGATATGATTATTACACGAAAGTGCACTTGGGAACTTATTGTGATTCATTTTCCCCGTGGACTCATAGAAATATATATATATATATATGTATATACATATATATATATATATATATATATATATATATATATATATATATATATATATATATATATATATATATATATATATATATGTATATATATAAATATTTTTTTTCAAACTATTCGCCATTTCCCGCGTTAGCGAGGTAGCGTTAAGAACAGAGGACTGGGCCTTTTTTGGAATATCCTCACCTGGCCCCCTCTGTTCCTTCTTTTGGAAAAAAAAAAAAAATGAGAGCGGAGGATTTCCAGCCCCCCGCTCCCTCCCCTTTTAGTCGCCTTCTACGACACGCAGGAATACGTGGGAAGTATTCTTAATCCCCTATCCCCAGGGATAATATGTATATATATATATATATATATATATATATATATATATATATATATATATATATATATATATATATATATATATAACTTATACTGATGTGTTACGACGCCATGCGACGTAATGGCAAATCATAGATTTGATCGTGAGAGTAGCGAGTTAGGATCGGCTTAGGAGAGAGCATCAGTACCCACCAGCAACACCCAGACACCATCAACTTCATGACCAGAGAAACACAGAGCCAAACCCGACGTACGTAGGTTCCCCTTTTGCATCGACCACTTAAGCCGCCAGCTGGTGATTACGTTGATCACCAGTCATTCTTTGTGTTGATTAGCCAGTCATTAACTGAGTTAATTAGACAGTCATTACTTGAGCTGATTACCAAGTCATTCTGGCCGGCATGGATGCTCGTCTGGCCGGCCGGCAGCTCCTGCACAATCCTTCCTCCCACCAGAAAAAAGTGGTGAAATAACGAGGCAACTGGAGCGCTGATGGTGGCAACGTCTCAGCCCCTGGTCTTGGGTGTACGAAGAGAGGGAGGCGTGAGCCACTTCACTCTAGCTAGTGGCAACATCTTGGAGCACCAAGGCCAGCAGTTATAGTCTCACTATCGCCTCCTTTTAACCTAATTTGAGGAAATTACATTAGACTGCCTGATGTATGTTTACAGTCAGAAACTACAACGCTAGATGGTGTCTTGATATTAGCTACAGAATGTGATACAATGTTAGAGAGGGAAAGAAATAATTGCCACCTAAAAGCCTGCCATATTTGCACCTCATGACAGAGACATTACTCATGCATGCCTACACACACACATGCAACAGAGAAATGCTTTGACCTTAAATAATTCCTGTAAATTTGAGCAGCAGAAATAGTTTTACGTTTTTTAAAGTTAATTTTGGCTTACCAGGTGACGTAGGTCTACATAAATAAAACACGGGCTTAATATGACTATAGCACTATACGAATGCAGGTCTACAGGGGTAAAACACAGGCTTAAAATGACTATAGCACTATACGAATGCAGATCTACAGAGATGAAAAATAGACTTAAAATTACTATAGCGCTATACAAATGCAGATCTACTGAGATAAAACACAGACTTAAAATTACTATAGCATTATATGACTAAAACACAGCCTTAGTACCACATCCATATGCATTTAATGAAATTATTTTAGTTCAGGCAACATATTTAGGGTACAAATTGTGTTTCCTAAACACTTCTGATATTTACATGTATGCTTGTGTTATGTTAACGAGCAACGAAGACTAACAATTGCAATCAGCCTTAATACCTCAGCCCTGCATTCTCATCTGCAGAAAATCTGCATGCAATTCAGATGACAGTGTTAGCTCCACAGGTATATCACCAGCCTCAAGGGAGGTGATTTAAGCAGAGAACCTCTGTCCCTGACGAGATTCCAAGTCTCTGCAGGGTAAGAAGATGTTTTCGAGGCATTTCATTTAAAAGCACAGAATTGAAGTCTAAGGCAGTTTGGATCACACTGTTTGTTGAGAGCTAATTTGTTTTTGTTTCTCTCTCTCTCTCTCTCTCTCTCTCTCTCTCTCTCTCTCTCTCTCTCTCTCTCTCTCTCTCTCTCTCTCTCTCTCTCTCTCTCTCTCTCTCTCTCTGTAAAGAGCCTTCGAATCTCCGAGATTCTTGAGATTCACATATCTTTGGATTAGAGAGAAAGTAGGAGTGAAAGTAGAGAGAGAGAGAGAGAGAGAGAGAGAGAGAGAGAGAGAGAGAGAGAGAGAGAGAGAGAGAGAGAGAGAGAGAGAGAGAGAGAGAGAGAGAGAGAGAGAAGGAATACGGCCCATACACAAACTGCATGTCGTTGATGGTGAGTAGGATGGGAAGGAAAATGGGTGTTCGTTAACCCTACTCCCCTTAGAGCATAACTGTTAAAATGGAACATAAAAAGGAAGAGCAAAGTGAAGATTGCTTTTCTCTCAAGGGCAATTAGTTACGTAAGATTATGAATAAGTAGTTAAATTAGGATGGAAAATGTAAGGTATATTCCTTCGATGTTCACCAACAAACGATGGTTCTAACTAGGTCAAACTATGTCTCAGGAAGATATTTATACTAAAAAGAATATTTCTTTACTCTTGTAATGATTTTGTTTTTTGAGATAAAGTGATTGCAACAATCGTTCGAACAGTCTGTATTAAGCAGTTCGTTTGATGTTAAAAAAAGAAAAAATCTAGGCATTTTCATTGAGACTGATCATAGTAATTCGTAAGAAATTATGTAGACAGAAAACATGTCTTTTCTCCTGCAATCATGATTACTTTATTGCTGCAAATAGAATGAATGTGATACTTTCCATGACTCATTTATCAGCACTACCAAGACATGAATAAATCAAACTATTACTCTGAGTTCGCTGTTGTGGCATGTTTATTTTACACGTAATCGTAGATTTTAGATCTCATAAAATTTCATTTTATTGGTTTTGCTTATTTTGATGCAGGGTGTGACGCAACTCCATGGATCAATTTCTTTTTTCTTTATAGTGAACGACATGGCACGGGCAAATTCATGAAATAAGTAAAAGGAGAAGAAAAAGAATAAGAAAGAAGAAAATAGTTAGGGCTCTGCAGGTGTAGTAGATCTGACCCATAAAGAAAAAAGAAGTTTATATGTAGAGAGAAAGACAGACGAAGGGTAAGGAGCTCTTCGAGGAGAGGAGACATCACAACAGCCAATCCTCGAGCTGCCGTATATTCCACTCATGAGCGCAGCAGCCGAACTCGTGCCAGGCCTCTAAACCTTAGGTGTTTGGCTACACGTGCAGACAACACACGAGAACAGTAGGCAAACATGATAACTAGAGAGAGAGAGAGAGAGAGAGAGAGAGAGAGAGAGAGAGAGAGAGAGAGAGAGAGAGAGAGAGAGAGAGAGAGAGAGGTTTTACCGGACTCTGTTCGCTTAAAGTTGCACCGCAGGTGGAAAAGTCATCTCTGGCGAGGCCGTACCGTCGTCGTCAGTCGACGAATCAGAGTAAGTTTCCTGCAAAGAACTTCTCGCTTTGAAGGAGTCCGTCCTGTCCCTGCTGCTGAACATAGCGGCGTCTTGTAGCTGCAGGAGTCCCGAAATGTAGGATTCTTGGGAAAGTGATCCTTGTAGACTGATAGTGAGGCGCTGGCGATGATAATACTGGCATGCCGGCAGCGATGGTGAATATGACCTTAATAACCCACGGTGTGGTAATGAAGGTGAACCTGGAACTTACCAATATGTTAGTGAAGGTGAACCTATAAACCCATCATTACGATAGTGAAGGTGAAGCTGATGATCCACTAGTGTTTGAGTGAAGGTGAACCCCGTCAACATGTCAGTGAAGGTGAACCTAGAAACCCACCTTTACGATAGTGAAGATGAATCCAATGATCAATTGGTGTGGGAGTGAAAGTGAACCTAGAAACCGAGTGAAAGTGAACCTGATGATCCACCAGTGTGGGAGTGAAGGTGAACCCCGTCAATAGTAACTTATCAGTATGGTACTGAAGGTGACATTGATAAATTGGCAGTGAAGTGGTGAAGGTATAACTTGAGAACAAGCGATGAGGCGATGAGGATGATCATGTTGTCTCACAAGGATGAAAGTGAAGGAATCCGTGAAATTGACAACGACTATGATGAAGGTGAACGTAATCACATGGCGTTGAATGAATACACTATTCATTACAGCAGACTGAAAATATGCATTCGAAACGCATGATAAGAAAATCTGTGATGAATGAGTGTTAATGAGAGAGAGAGAGAGAGAGAGAGAGAGAGAGAGAGAGAGAGAGAGAGAGAGAGAGAGAGAGAGAGAGAGAGAGAGAGAGAGAGAGAGAGAGAGAGAGAGAGAGAGAGAGAGAGAGAGAGAGAGAGAGAGACCCCGGAACTTGCTGGCAGAACTGATTACTTCTGGGAGCTGGGACTTAGGGAGACAATTGGAAGGACGTGTTTCAAGTGGTCCGTGGCGACGGAGGTGATTAATCAGCATGACTACATCTCCCACTGGCGTAGAAAAGATCCCGAGGAATCCTCCGCATGATATTCATCCTTGGATATAATAACAAGTGAGGCACTAACCAAATCTCATAAACACTGCAGGGGTATTAAACCCTTCACGCTACGAATACAGTATCGATCATTGTGACTTGTGGAGACAGTGGGTAATATGATCCTCCAAGTCAGCTCCTATGGATCTAAATCATTTCGTCATAACATGCGAGTAAGGAATTCTCTTAGTATAACAAAAAAACAAGCAAAAAATGCATGTTCTTATGCATCTATTTACTTATTCATTCATTCATCAATTTCCACTTAACTGCTTCTTGCGCCTTTGGGAGGTACGTAAGGAGCAAACGAAAAACGGCCCATTTGTACTTTTCCACTCTCTTGATGTCATACTTAATTTCCTAACCTAGATCCTACCATTTCAAATTCAACTCTCACAACCTATTCCATGGTCTATCTTGACCACTTTATATATCCTTATTCAGGCGGGTGACAGCATGTCGCCCCCAATGCATTAAATCGATCTGCATCATTGTATCCAATGCACGCCTCCAATTCTCCTAAATGTTCAGGTTCTAATAAACCAAAGCCTTTTTCACATCATCCTCCATCTCCTTCTTGTGTTCCCTCTCCACACAGAAATCCTCTTAGCCAGTCTTTCTGAGCTTATCCTCTTCGTACGTTCACACCAGCGCAGCATACCTCTTACTACCTACCACACCTCTCTCTCTCTCCTATGCTGTCCTTCCTTACTTGATCAAACTCATATCACTTTACTTTTTTTTTACCCTTAAGCATTCCACTTCCATCACATGCAATTTCTTTTCATGTTTTGCGCTCGGGGCCCAAGGCTCATTTTTATACAACACTGTCGAGACTACTGTACCTCTATGCATGCCTACCTTCGCCCTGAAATACATCTTCCTTCCATGCGTTCATTAATGCACCTGGGACCGTAGCCCTGTCTCCTACCTAATGACTCACGTCAAACACCATGTTTCAATTGCCATGTTTACTCTCACGTAAGATTGACGCTGCACTTCCTCCAGGTCCTTCATGGTCAAGCTTACACTCAACGCATCCTGTCTCATTCTCTGACTCTGTATCATAGCCTGACTTTTGTTCATATCTCATCTTAACATTCTACTTTCTCCTAGCCTTCTAAACTCTGTAGCCAGCTTCTGGAGTTCGTCTCTGGACCGTGTCATCCGCAAACAGCAACTGATTCACCCTCCTGCTCCTCCGCCCTTCTCGCCCCCATAACGTACTGCAGATCTACCCCTGTCTCGGAGACCCTCACTCTCACCTCCCTCACCAAACCTCACAAACAAATCAAACTACTATGGTGATATCAAACACTGAACGCAAACATATGCCAAACTCTCCTGGTAGGAACTTCTTCTGCATTTAGTAGCTTTTCATCTACTCTATGTATTCCTACCTCCTTTCATGGATAATACAATTCATTCTAAGTCGACTGCTTTATTTGAAGAAACTAAGTTATTCCCTGGATTCTGTGGCTGTCAGTTGTTCTACCGACAAAACCACTAATTCTGTAAAGATTGCTGCTAAAACTAATGTCATTCTTTGAAAAGCTGACTTTTCAGATTTCCTGTGAAGATGCAAATTATGATCTATGAAAATCTGGTTTGTTTCCGATAAAGTCTTACCAAGGTCAGCGTTCTCACATGGGATGTTATTGCTGGTGTCTTGGCGTGGTTATGTTGTGGTCCAAATAGGATTCTGTATTGTCCTAATGTGGCAGTGTTGAACGTCTAAGGGTATCTATATATGATCTTGGCGTGGTCTTGTAGACTGGCCCTCTCGATAGGGGTTTGACTGGATCTTGTTAGTCTTATTGCAAGGACATGCGGGTCGTAGCTGTAATACTAACACGGTCTTGATTTTAGACTTGGAAGAGCTCAGTGAAGGTCCTCTCAGAACCCAAGTAAAGCCACTGTGGTGACTTATTCGCACTGTGTGGTGAGCCATCCTTTACATGCCCCAGGTGAGTGTTCAACGAGTGAAGGTATGACCTTTGAGAAGAGAGGAAGAAAATGTAATCGAACTTACTGTTGCTCCTGTTACGTTATATTCCCATAGGTGTACTAGAGAAAGTCGGGAGAGACAACACTACCCCACCAGCTGAATTGCGTTGTCTACACACGACGTCGTTCCTCTCATCTTTCTCACCACCGCTGTCGGGTGAAGTGTCCCTAGCCACCTGATACTGTATCAACAATCTCTCTCTCTCTCTCTCTCTCTCTCTCTCTCTCTCTCTCTCTCTCTCTCTCTCTCTCTCTCTCTCTCTCTCTCTCTCTCTCTCTCTCTCTCTCTCTCTCTTCTCTCTCTCATTCACCTATTTCATTTTTGGTTGTATATCTACCTATTTCTGTTTAACTATCGTTTTTTTTTTTCACCACTTGTCAATATATGTATCTTTGAAAAGATCAGGTTTATACATACTTCTTTTGTCTATTGTCTATTCATATATTATGATATCTATATTCATTCATTTCCCATCCAGTCGCCTGTCTATTTCATAGATTTATTTCTGTCATGTAATAATTCGATACTCAACTTTTCATCGAGGACTTATGGGATTAAAGAGAATGTTGAGGTACAATGATGGCCATTTTTGCTCAGCCAGTGTGGATATCATTATAACTTGACCGTAGACAATAAAAAGAGTAATTTCACTTCATCTTTTCAAGTAGATTTCTCTGCTGAAGAACTAATGAACTTGACTCACACAAAAAAGACACAGAAAGACAAAAATTTCTTACAGTGTAAAGGATGAGCTGAGGATTAACGAAAATTTCAGCCTTGTGTAGATATGTTTTTCTGTTCTATCATCCTTAATGCTGTTCTTGCTTGCATGGAGCAGGTCGGTTACAAATAGCTTTCATTTATTCAAGTCTCAGGAAATGCTGGAAGACGGGACATTACAACAATACACAGTGAGAAGAGTCATTCTGGGAAGGAATTGCATATTGGTGTTATGAGCTTATAATCCTCCAGTAAAGTCTATTGACAACAAATCAACAATGATAACGATGTAAGAACAATCAGGAAGGTAAATGATGCAGTGAGACATGCATCTTTCAGAGATACGATTCTGATAACCAGACAATTTATTATAAGATCCCAGGAAAGCTTGGAATTTCATGCAGACAGAGAGCATAGCATATACGTTTTTTCGAGTATATACAGGAAAATGTCCTATACAGGCATGGTCGCAAGTACATGAGGGTCATAGGGGTTCATACAGCATTATTGATAGGTCTTATCTTTACACATAGTAGCATGGATATGAAGAATGTCATATCGTTTGATACACCATTTAGAGAGAGTGATCATTAATACCTCACTTTGATTATCTGAAATGAGTACATAAAAAGAAATAGATACAACGAGACTCCAAGAGCAGATATAGCTATGAGCACTACAAAGAAGTAACTGGATTTTATGGAAGCAAATTGGGAACTGGAATTCAGCAGACATACGATGTTTACAGTATTTGTTCTCCTGAATCTTTCCTCAAATCCCCAGTCGCGTCTGTCGTCAGCGTTATGTTAGGTAAAGGCAAAGCCTGACCTGAAAGAGAATGGTTCTGGTACACAGTTGTTCGTAGTCTCCTTGTGTTATGGGGATTCCTTCTTCAACTTATGAAACTACACTTCTCAGGAATGTTCCAGTTATGCTTTCTGTCTGAGTTCTGGATTTTGCAGATTTTTCCAGAAAGATCAGCTCCTCGGAATATGTTTTCTCACCTCAGCTCAGCTGTTGATCGTTGGTCTCATATACGACTCGTAGTGAACTCAGACTCAACTAAGAAGCTTAATGATAGATGACAGACGCATCGAACACTATTGCTGTGGGTACAGTAAAGTATCGGCGACCACCTAGGTCCTTGATGCACGTATGGCTTCATACCAGGAACTCTTAACTGTGTAAGGTTACAGGTTCCACTCCTGTATATCACAGGACACTTCAGTGATGTGGAGAGTATGAAGGCTTTGATGAAAAAGACATAGACTTGGCCCATCATACTACATACTGTGAGCACAGGTTTGCCAATGGTCGGGGAAATCGCTATATTTCCGAGTTGTTCAAATACCGTAGAACATGGCCCTAGACGAAGGTAGAGGTGTTGTTCCAATATACTTGGGCTTTCACACCGCTTTAAGCAATAAGTCTTCAGCGAGGATGTGGAGTCAAGGTGTTAGGAAGGGAATCAGTGACTACGTCTGAGATCTCTCTGCTTGTAAAGATTACAAGTGTGTAATGTTATTCGCATTATATACCGTTGTGTGAAATTACTCTATTAAGGCAAAATTTCCAACTGCATCTAATACTGAATAGAACTTATCTTCCGTTCCTTCTGTCCACTCACATTCTCGTTACTTTTCTCTGTTGAACACAATGGTTCTCTTAAGGAAAGAGCGTCCATTCAGTTTTATTCATGTAACCTTATTTCATTTTCAACGTGTCTCTGCGTAAAACGGGAATGTATTGGTATAACTAACTTCTTGTTCTACAAATACTCGTACTCAATAGAAAGCACCGTATGAATACTGTAGTCGATATAGCTTGAATCATATCTCGTTCAACAACATCTTAAAGATGTTATACACGAACGAAATTTTAGTGCCAGTATTAAAGCTGTAGTTCTTACTTATTATAAATGTCCAGCCTATCGACCGACTCGTCGTAAATGAAGAGTCTTTTGCCTCTTCCTACACTTGGTACGGTGGATGACGCTATTCCTAAAAAAAAAAAAAGCAAAAATGAAGCCTTTCTCCTTCCACGTTTCCTCCGCGGCACAAAAATTACAGAGACACATATACCCTGCAGCTTTACGCTTCTGGCTTGGCAGACCTGAGCCACACTGTCCAGTACATCAGCTGGCTAAAATACTCACCAGCAACTGTTGGTGGCGAAGAGAGAGAGAGAGAGAGAGAGAGAGAGAGAGAGAGAGAGAGAGAGAGAGAGAGAGAGAGAGAGAGAGAGAGAGAGAGAGAGAGAGCGGGAACCATCCTCACATTCAAAGTAGCAACTGACATGGTATATCAGTCGGGATATTACAATATTTCTCCTTCTCTTTTCGTAGTCACTGTGGCACGTTATCTCCCCAGCATGCATCCTTATTGAACTGTCATCGTTCTTGCATGACTTCATGGAAAATAATACAAAAGTAGAATACCATAAACATGTAAAGAAAATGACACAATAAAACATCTGTATAGCATAAACCCTGATGCAAAATATCTTTGATTAACAATATGGATATTGCTGAATAGCTCGATGTATATAGATGATTTACCCTAACAAACACTAGAAAAATTCGTACCAGAGAAACTGGTCGATAAAGATTTAAAGTTACGACCTTCAACAGATTGCAGATCAGCGGAAGGATGCAGAGAAGAACTGTGAGAACTCGAGACATAAATCAGTGATTCAATGAACCGTCAGGACAATTTCTTGAAAAAAAAAAAAAACAGTGGTTTTCCAAGTTGTTTTCTTAGTTCACTCAAAATATCAGATGATTACTAACAAACTATACAAAACATGAGAACTAAAGGATATCATGGCAAACAATCTACACATGGAATACATCAGATTGTCGTGAGATCTACGCGTCTGTGCATCACATCTTTTACATCCGCTTGGCTCTGTACTCGCTATGCTTTCTTGATGATTGGTACGCTATTTCACTCAGCGCTGTAGAGGTTTGACAAACTCTCGGACTGTTGGAAACACGATTTGCAGTCTTATCTGAAGCATGTCAGTGATAAACAGGTGAGTTAGAACCACCACTTTTCCTTCTTCATCTGGTGCACCGAACCCACCATCAACTCAGGTGACGACTTGTCTAACTGTTTGACTTTTTCGTCATCCCAAGAAAATTATTTTCCTCTTAACGATTTCTAGCATTTATTCACCAGTTCACACAACCATTGATATGTCAGCTGTAAACTATTGCCCGTAACAGCGTATCTGTTTCCAAACTGACTGAAGCGCTGTTCACTTCTCATTCGAACACTGGCGTAGTAGGCGTTGCCCATCGATCTGAGAGCTGATGCTCTGATAGATACTAGAATGGGAGTTGTTCCTTGATATACATCATATATGTATATATATGTATATATATATATATATATATATATATATATATATATATATATATATATATATATATATATATATATATATATATATATATATAGTATATATATGAATGCCTGACCCATCAGTTGTCAGGCAACTGTTCGCGGCTTCGTTCATAAAACTTTAGTGTGGTATTTCTCACACAGTGGGTCGTGACCTCCCCAAGGGGATGGGCAGGAGAAATATCCATGGGGGTGTCATAAGCATTTCGTGTTGAGTGAAAATATTTTCTCTCTCTCTCCACAATAAGACTAGACTAAGAGTAAAATGTGTTTGAAAAGAAAAATTAGAAAATGGTCCAGATTACAGACCCTTTTTTTTTTTTCACCCTGTGGTAGTTAGTTATTGATGGACTGAAAGGAATATTGGGGGGTTGGTGGTTGGTGGTTGGTGGTAGCGCACAGTAGGCAAAGACTCTGACGCACGTGAGGGTCGTCAGACACATCCAGCTGAGCAACACTGCTCTAGTGGGAACGCCTGACCTTTTCAACTCTGCCTTGAAATATGAATTTCAATAAATGGAGATTAAGAAAAATTCATTATTCAAAGAAAAGAAAAAAAAAAAGTTGGGAACGATTTGGAAATTGAAAATGTTTACCACAAAGAACCGAAACTCTTAATTAGGTTAGCCATGAGGAGATAGTCTCTACGAGGTGAGGCCTCTGGTGATAAATTATCGGGTTGGTGGAAAAGAGACTTGTGACCACAGTCATCAATAATTCGGCACCTTTTCCCCTGCACAGAAATGATCCTATTCTATACAACACTCTTCATAAGTAAAGCTACTGAATAACTCTGTATGTTATAATCATTCAAACATACGTTCATGAGACTCACAATCCTCTCTTTAATTCCTCGTCCATGTTGCGTGTGTGAGTATAACATGGAGTCATAAATATTGTCGTTAGAGCATTCTGCAGCTGGCTTAACCTCGCCCTTCTATTTCTAATGCCACACGGAGGTGCTGGCGGCTCCTCATCACCTTATAACCTTTCATTCCTCTGGACAGGTCATCCTCCTGATCTGGTGGAATACCAAACACCTTTTTTTTTTCCAGAGAACTATCTGGATGATGCACGCTGGACTCATGTTGTCTGGGATGGTATAGGAGGAATGTGTTGGCAGTGGCAGTAGTGAGCAGGTGTTATAGTCAGGATAGAGTTGGCTATGGAAGTGGTGATCGGATGCTGAGATAACATACGAAGACAGTGGTCTACAAGGAGGTAGACTGCTGTATTACAGGATCATTGGTAAACGGCTGCGATGGTCGGGGGCGCTACAGGACAAACAGTAACTCATACTAGCGAGTATGTCAGCGAAGGCGAATCTTTGAATCAGTGTCTGCTGGACTTGGCTGTGGATATGGGAGATCAGGTTTCGGTGCATTGTACCCCTTAAAGGGTTTGCAATGTTGAGGAAATGGTTTGCGTCCTAGGCGCAGGGTAGAAAGTGTGACTCGTATATGTCTGGGAAGTGTAGTTTCAGCCGGATGTATTATTACTGGTACGTTGTTGTTTAGAAATGGGCTGGAAGGGAGGGTGACTAATGTGCCTAGGTCAAGTTCAGTGAGGAATATTTCAGGAGGAAAAGTACTGATTAGTGGGTCAGGTCAAATCAGTTCAGCAGGTCAGGTCATATTAGGTCAGAATAGTTATCCAGAGTGGACTCTGCCATGGTAGGGCAGGAGTCATCCTGAAAGGGCAGGGTGAGACGGACAGCAAAACTATTTCCCTATGGGTCATTCCACTGTACAGTCATACCGCCGAACGAACCAAGTGAAGCTAAAACAGAAGAACAGAGTGAGCTCAGGCCAGGCTGGAGGAGACCTTGCATAGCGAGCAGAATACTGTAGGGTCGGTAGGATCAGCTAGGAAAAAGAAAAAACTGCCTAGTGGGTCATTCCACGTTGGAACAATATTGCAGAGCGAACACGACCTGGATGGGAAAAGATGGCCTGGCAGCGCAAAGTAATAACGGAACCTGGCACCCTCACAATTAGCGCCGTATCCGAGAACTGCTCCACTGGCTCAGTGCGTGTGCAGATATCTGGTTGGCTGGCTCCCTGGCTGCTTGCCCGGCTGGCTGCATGGTTGGCTGGCTACATGGCTGGCTGGCTGCATGGCTGGCTAGTTGGCTACGTGGTTGGTTGGCTGGCTGGCTAGCTGGTTGCCTGGTTGGCTTGCTACCTGGCTACCTGGCTGGCTATTGTCCTGACTAGCTGGGGTATTGACTGGCTATCTGGCTGGATACCTGGCGGACCGCTGTCTGGCTGACTAGCGTTCTGGCTGGCTAGATTGCTAGCTGGTTGACTAACCGGTTATCTGGATGACTGTCTGCCTTCCCAGCTGGTTGTCTGGCTGACTTGCTGCCTACCTGTCTGGCTGACGGCTTGCTGTCTAGCTGGCTGGCTGGTGTGCTGAGTGACTGGCTCGCTGGGCTGTTATGGAAGACCATATATGAACATGGTTTTAAAACTTCCTGATACTATATCTAACTCTGTGTGTGTTAGTAGGTGTGTTTCTTGTGTGTGTGTGTGTGTGTGTGTGTGTATGTGTGTGTGTGTGTGTGTGTGTGTGTGTGTGTGTATGTGTGTGTGTGTGTGTGTGTGTCCGTGTATGATTATTCATATGTAGTGTACGAGGAAAGAGTACTACTTGTGGAGCCCCATTTCCTGAAGTTTAACTACGACCATACAGCTTTTTCAGGCGATGTATGCTGTCTATATGCAGAATATTGATCACTCATACTATATCATTCTCCCATTGTTGTCACAATGTTTCATCACGCTCGTTTGGGATTTTAGAGGTAGTGATCAGATCACCTCTTTGTTCTCTCTCTCTTCCGTAGTGTATCGATAGATTTTTTAGCCTTTAACCTTTCCCTTCAGCTTAACTTTCTTAACTCTGGTATCCCTTTGTTGTCTTCATCTGTGCTTCATATCTAGTGTATATGCCTTAGAACAAAGGATACAATACCCACTCTTTATATAGACATGGCCAGACCTTATTCAGAATATGCTGTTCAACTGTAGTCACAAAACATGATCAAAGATAAACAAGAACTAGAATGAATTCAAAGAGGAGGAACAAAACTGATTCCATCACTCAAATCTAAATCTTCTGAAGTGTAGTCTGAGACCTAATCTTAATATCCCTAAAAAGGCACAGAATCGGAGGAGATCTGGTAAATGTTCTTAAAATAATAATTCTTGACAAAATCAGTACAAGGGAGCTTATCAAAGTTAGACAGAGATCGAATGAGTGCATGTGAACGTATGAAGATAAAACGAAGATGTAATAACATGTTTAAACTGTTAGTTGTAGAGTTGTAAATCACTGGAGTAAACTGTTAGTTGTAGAGTTGTAAATCACTGGATTAAACTGTTAGTTGTAGAGTTGTAAATCACTGGATTAAACTGTTGGTTGTAGAGTTGTAAATCACTGGATTAAACTGTTAATTGTAGAGTTGTAAATCACTGGATTAAACTGTTAGTTGTAGAGTTGTAAATCACTGGATTAAACTGTTAGTTGTAGAGTTGTAAATCACTGGATTAAATTGTTAGTTTTGTAAAAGTTTTAAATCACTGGATTAACTGTTGGTTGTAGAGTTGTAAATCACTGGATTAACCTGTTAATTGTAAGTTGTAAATCACTGGATTAAACTTTTTGGTTGAGAGTTGTAAATCACGGGATTAAACTGTTAATTGAAGAGTTGTAAATCACTGATTAAATTGTTTAGTTGTAGATTTGTAAATCACGGGATTACCTTTGGTTGTAGAGTTTAAATCACTGGATAAACTTTTGGTTTAGGGGTTGTAAACCCACTGGATTAAAACCTGTTAATTGAAGTTTGGGAAATCACTGGATTAAACTGTGGTTGTAAGTTTTAAACACTGATTAAAAACTTTTAATTGTAGAGTTGTAAATCACTGGATTAAACTGTTAATTGTAGATTGTAAATCACTGGATTAAACTTTTTTAAATTGAGAGTTAAATCACTGATTAAACTGTTGGTTGTAGATTGAAAATCACTGGTTTAAAACGTTAATTGTAGAGTTGTAAATCACGGGATTAAACGGGAATTGTAGAGTTGTAATCACTGGATTAAACTGTTGGTTGTAGAGTTGAAAATCCGGGATTAAACTTTTTAATTGTAGAGTTGTAAACACTGATTAAACTATTTAATTGTAGAGTTGTAAATCCACGGGATTAAACTGTTATGTAGAGTTGTAAATCACTGATTAAACTTTTTGTTTTAGAGTGTAAATCACGGGTTTAAACTGTTAATTGTAGAGTTGAAAAATTCACTGGATTAAACTTTTTTAATTGTAGAGTTGAAAAATCACTGGAGTAAACTGTTGGTTGTAGAGTTGTAAACACTGGATTAAACGGGTTAATTGTAGAGTTGTAAATCACTGGATTAAACTGTTAAATTGTAGATTTAAATCACTGGAATTTAAATTGTTTAGTGTAAGTTGTAAATCACTGGATTAAACTGTTGGTTGTAGAGTTGTAAATCACTGGATTAAACTGTTAATTGTAGAGTTGAAATCACTGGATTAAACTGTTGGTTGTAGATTGTAAATCACTGGAGTAAAATTTTTTTAGTTGTAGAGTTGTAAATCCGGGAAGTAAACTGTTAGTTGTAGATTTTAAATCACTTTAATTAAACGTTGGTTGTAAGTTGTAAATCACATGATTAAACTGTAGTTGAAAAAGCTGAAAAATCACATTTTTAAACGTTGGTTGTAGGGGTTGTAATCCCTGATTAAACTTGAATTGTAAGAGTGGTAAATCACGGTTTAAAACTCCCAAAGGAGACGTGAAAAATTCAAGGACTAATTAAAAACCTTCAATCACAGATCACCAACAAAGTGTCAGTCTAAGTTCATAAAAGTTAGAGGGCGCGGGGTCCTAGAGGAGTAGGTATTCTTTTTTAACGTTAAAACAAAAAAAAACAAATTCCATCCTTAGAACCGGACTGTTCGTTCATACATGATTCTTCGTAAGGAAAAAAAAGGTGGAAACACTGTCAAGTAACCCCTGACCCCACTGAAAAAAGGTAAAAGATTAAAGTCATAGCCCGCGGTTGGGGCCAGGGAAAAATTAATTGCTACAGGGTCTCGAAAAGATGAAAGTGAATAGAAAACGAGGTAGTTTTTTATGAAACAATTATGGGCTGGTGAAGTCAATTCGCTGCTGGGTGGCTTCACCCTCCATTGTCAGCCCAAATCAGCCAAGAGAAAATTCACACCTCCCCAACGCAACGCACTGAGTACCATATTCTGTGAACATTACATTAAACCCGTGAATAGGGAGGGGAAAGGGGATTAAAAGAAGAAATATCTGGGATTGTGCAGTGAAAATGGGTTAGCAAACTTAAAATATTCCTCTTTTACAACATTCCTTACAGCGAAAGATCTACGATGATTTGTGAGAAAAGTTTCTTTTTTTTTTGTGCAAGGGTCCCAGGGTTTGATCCTGCTGATGGAGCTTTGTATTTTCTATGAAGGAGCCCCCGTTCATATACACTTTTATCGTAATTCAATAACTCCCCCGTTGTACAGTCCCGTTCGGTAAAACGCTTTCAGCTGGCTATGTGTTCTGTTCGGAAACAACCGATAGACCCCGTTGCTCACCATAGTGAGACGAAGGTATTCGAGGTACTTAGTATTTCGAATTATTGTTTTTCCCATTATAAAAGTCCCCTTAGCCTAGCGGTTACATGCCTGCCCCTTGCACAAGGGGTCCCAGTTCGATCCTGCCCGATGGAGCTTTGTAGGGTTTTAAGAAGGTGCCCGTTCATAAACACTTTATTCGTATTATATATATATAATATATAAATAAATATATAATATATAAATAAATATATATATATATATACAGTTTTCATGATAAACAACATAACCTCAGTTTCCCCTACTCTGCGTGGCATCAACAACAATAGCGTCAGTCATCCAGTTCAGGACTTTTCCGCCCCCAACTTTCTTTTGGTTGATGTGTGCGGCACAACACCGTGTTGTTCTGCTGTTTTGTTCACGCTGATGTGTTGCAGTTTTTCTTGTGATGGCTCTAACTCAACGAAAAAAAATACATCCCATATTGGTTTTCATTTCCTGGTTTATTCAAAGAAACCATTTCCTCCCGTGCACAATACCTTCAAGGCGATTTTGTCAAAAAAAAAAGAAAAATCTGTCTTGGAACACAGCGTTGGAAAACGAATGTTTGTGCTAGAGAAGAGAGGGGAGAGGAGAGAGAGAGAGAGAGAGAGAGAGAGAGAGAGAGCGGGGGAACCATCCTCACATTCAAAGTAGCAACTGACATGGTATATCAGTCGGGATATTACAATATTTCTCCTTCTCTTTTCGTAGTCACTGTGGCACGTTATCTCCCCAGCATGCATCCTTATTGAACTGTCATCATTCTTGTATGACTTCATGGAATATAATACAAAAGTAGAATACCATAAACATGTAAAGAAAATGACAAAATAAAACATGTGTATAGTACAAACCCTGATGCAAAATATCTTTGATTAACAATATGGATATTGCTGAATAGCTCGATGTATATAGATGATTTATCGTAACAAACACTAGAAAAATTCGTACCAGAGAAACTGGTCGATAAAGATTTAAAGTTACGACCTTCAACAGATTGCAGATCAGCGGAAGGATGCAGGGAAGAACTGTGAGAACTCGAGACATAAATCAGTGATTCAATGAACCGTCAGGACAATTTCTTGAAAAAAAAAAACAGTGGTTTTCCAAGTTGTTTTCTTAGTTCACTCAAAATATCAGATGATTACTAACAAACTATACAAAGCATGAGAACTAAAGGATATCATGGTAAACAATCTACACTTGGAATACATCAGATTGTCGTGAGATTTACGCGTCTGTGCATCACATCTTTTACATCCGCTTGGCTCTGTACTCGCTATGCTTTCTTGATGATTGGTACGCTATTTCACTCAGCGCTGTAGAGGTTTGACAAACTCTCGGACTGTTGGAAACACGATTTGCAGTCTTATCTGAAGCATGTCAGTGATAAACAGGTGAGTTTGAACCACCACTTTTCCTTCTTCATCTGGTGCACCGAACCCACCATCAACTCAGGTGACGACTTGTCTAACTGTTTGACTTTTTCGTCATCCCAAGAAAATTATTTTCCTCTTAACGATTTCTAACATTTATTCACCAGTTCACACAACCACTGATATGTCAGCTGTAAACTATTGCCCGTAACAGCGTATCTGTTTCCAAACTGACTGAAGCGCTGTTCACTTCTCATTCGAACACTGGCGTAGTAGGCGTTGCCCATCGATCTGAGAGCTGATGCTCTGATAGATACTAGAATGGGAGTTGTTCCTTGATATACATCATATATGTATATATATGTATATATATATATATATATATATATATATATATATATATATATATATATATATATATATATATATATATATATATATATATATGTATATATATGAATGCCTGACCCATCAGTTGTCAGGCAACTGTTCGCGGCTTCGTTCATAAAACTTTAGTGTGGTATTTCTCACACAGTGGGTCGTGACCTCCCCAAGGGGATGGGCAGGAGAAATATCCATGGGGGTGTCATAAGCATTTCGTGTTGAGTGAAAATATTTTCTCTCTCTCTCCACAATAAGACTAGACTAAGAGTAAAATGTGTTTGAAAAGAAAAATTAGAAAATGGTCCAGATTACAGACCCTTCTTTTTTTTCACCCTGTGGTAGTTAGTTATTGATGGACTGAAAGGAATATTGGGGTGGGAGGTTGGTGGTAGCGCACAGTAGGCAAAGTCTCTGACGCACGTGAGGGTCGTCAGACACATCCAGCTGAGCAACACTGCTCTAGTGGGAACGCCTGACCTTTTCAACTCTGCCTTGAAATATGAATTTCAATAAATGGAGATTAAGAAAAATTCATTATTCAAAGAAAAGAAAAAAAAAACTTAGGAACGCTTTGGAAATTGAAAATGTTTACCACAAAGAACCGAAACTCTTAATTAGGTTAGCCATGAGGAGATAGTCTCTACGAGGTGAGGCCTCTGGTGATAAATTATCGGGTTGGTGGAAAAGAGACTTGTGACCACAGTCATCAATAATTCGGCACCTTTTCCCCTGCACAGAAATGATCCTATTCTATACAACACTCTTCATAAGTAAAGCTACTGAATAACTCTGTATGTTATAATCATTCAAACATACGTTCATGAGACTCACAATCCTCTCTTTAATTCCTCGTCCATGTTGCGTGTGTGAGTATAACATGGAGTCATAAATATTGTCGTTAGAGCATTCTGCAGCTGGCTTAACCTCGCTGTTCCATTTCTAATGCCACACGGAGGTGCTGGCGGCTCCTCATCACCTTATAACCTTTCATTCCTCTGGACAGGTCATACCCCTGATCTGGTGGAATACCAAACAGCTTTTTTTTCCCAGAGAACTATGTGGATGATGCACGCTGGACTCATGTTGTCTGGGATGGTATAGGAGGAATGTGTTGGCAGTAGCAGTAGTGAGCAGGTGTTATAGTCAGGATAGAGTTGGCTATGGAAGTGGTGATCGGATGCTGAGATAACATACGAAGACAGTGGTCTACAAGGAGGTAGACTGCTGTATTACAGGATCATTGGTAAACGGCTGCTGGAGGAACAAGGGGGACTACCGTGACCAGCGATGGTCGGGGGCGCTGCAGGACAAACAGGAACTCATACTAGCGAGTATGTCAGCGAAGGCGAATCTTTAAATCCGTGTCTGTTGGGGCTTGGCTGTGGATATGGGAGATCAGGTTTCGGTGCATTGTACCCCTTAAAGGGTTTGCAATGTTGAGGAAATGGTTTGCGTCCTAGGCGCAGGGTAGAAAGTGTGACTCGTATATGTCTGGGAAGTGTAGTTTCAGCCGGATGTATTATTACTGGTACGTTGTTGTTTAGAAATGGGCTGGAAGGGAGGGTGACTAATGTGCCTAGGTCAAGTTCAGTGAGGAATATTTCAGGAGGAAAAGTACTGATTAGTGGGTCAGGTCAAATCAGTTAGCAGGTCAGGTCATGTGAGGTCAGAGTAGTTATCCAGAGTGGACTCTGCCACGGTAGGGCAGGAGTCATCCTGAAAGGGCAGGGTGGGACGGACAGCAAAACTATTTCCCTATGGGTCATTCCACTGTACAGTCATACCGCCGAACGAACCAAGTGAAGCTAAAACAGAAGAACAGAGTGAGCTCAGGCCAGGCTGGAGGAGACCTTGCATAGCGAGCAGAATACTGTAGGGTCGGTAGGATCAGCTAGGAAAAAGAAAAAACTGCCTAGTGGGTCATTCCACGTTGGAACAATATTGCAGAGCGAACACGACCTGGATGGGAAAAGATGGCCTGGCAGCGCAAAGTAATAACGGAACCTGGCACCCTCACAATTAGCGCCGTACCCGAGAACTGCTCCACTGGCTCAGTGCGTGTGCAGATATCTGGTTGGCTGGCTCCCTGGCTGGTTGCCCGGCTGGCTGCATGGTTGGCTGGCTACATGGCTGGCTGGCTGCATGGCTGGCTAGTTGGCTACGTGGTTGGTTGGCTGGCTGGCTAGCTGGTTGCCTGGTTGGCTTGCTACCTGGCTACCTGGCTGGCTATTGTCCTGACTAGCTGGGGTATTGACTGGCTATCTGGCTGGATACCTGGCGGACCGCTGTCTGGCTGACTAGCGTTCTGGCTGGCTAGATTGCTAGCTGGTTGACTAACCGGTTATCTGGATGACTGTCTGCCTTCCCAGCTGGTTGTCTGGCTGACTTGCTGCCTACCTGTCTGGCTGACGGCTTGCTGTCTAGCTGGCTGGCTGGTGTGCTGAGTGACTGGCTCGCTGGGCTGTTATGGAAGACCATATATGAACATGGTTTTAAAACTTCCTGATACTATATCTAACTCTGTGTGTGTTAGTAGGTGTGTTTCTTGTGTGTGTGTGTGTGTGTGTGTGTGTGTGTGTGTGTGTGTGTGTGTGTGTGTGTGTGTGTATGTGTGTGTGTGTGTGTGTGTCCGTGTATGATTATTCATATGTAGTGTACGAGGAAAGAGTACTACTTGTGGAGCCCCATTTCCTGAAGTTTAACTACGACCATACAGCTTTTTCAGGCGATGTATGCTGTCTATATGCAGAATATTGATCACTCATACTATATCATTCTCCCATTGTTGTCACAATGTTTCATCACGCTCGTTTGGGATTTTAGAGGTAGTGATCAGATCACCTCTTTGTTATCTCTCTCTTCCGTAGTGTATCGATAGATTTTTTAGCCTTTAACCTTTCCCTTCAGCTTAACTTTCTTAACTCTGGTATCCCTTTGTTGTCTTCATCTGTGCCTCATATCTAGTGTATATGCCTTAGAACAAAGGATACAATACCCACTCTTTATATAGACATGGCCAGACCTTATTCAGAATATGCTGTTCAACTGTAGTCACAAAACATGATCAAAGATAAACAAGAACTAGAATGAATTCAAAGAGGAGGAACAAAACTGATTCCATCACTCAAATCTAAATCTTCTGAAGTGTAGTCTGAGACCTAATCTTAATATCCCTAAAAAGGCACAGAATCGGAGGAGATCTGGTAAATGTTCTCAAAATAATAATTCTTGACAAAATCAGTACAAGGGGGCTTATCAAAGTTAGACAGAGATCGAATGAGTGCATGTGAACGTATGAAGATAAAACGAAGATGTAATAACAACATGTTTAAACCGTTAGTTGTAGAGTTGTAAATCACTGGATTAAATTGTTAGTTGTAGAGTTGTAAATCACTGGAGTAAACTGTTGGTTGTAGAGTTGTAAATCACTGGATTAAACTGTTGGTTGTAGAGTTGTAAATCACTGGATTAAACTGTTAATTGTAGAGTTGTAAATCACTGGATTAAACTGTTGGTTGTAGAGTTGTAAATCACTGGATTAAACTGTTAATTGTAGAGTTGTAAATCACTGGATTAAATTGTTAGTTGTAGAGTTGTAAATCACTGGATTAAACTGTTGGTTGTAGAGTTGTAAATCACTGGATTAAACTGTTAATTGTAGAGTTGTAAATCACTGGATTAAACTGTTGGTTGTAGAGTTGTAAATCACTGGATTAAACTGTTAATTGTAGAGTTGTAAATCACTGGATTAAATTGTTAGTTGTAGAGTTGTAAATCACTGGATTAAACTGTTGGTTGTAGAGTTGTAAATCACTGGATTAAACTGTTGGTTGTAGAGTTGTAAATCACTGGATTAAACTGTTAATTGTAGAGTTGTAAATCACTGGATTAAACTGTTGGTTGTAGAGTTGTAAATCACTGGATTAAACTGTTAATTGTAGAGTTGTAAATCACTGGATTAAACTGTTAATTGTAGAGTTGTAAATCACTGGATTAAACTGTTAATTGTAGAGTTGTAAATCACTGGATTAAACTGTTGGTTGTAGAGTTGTAAATCACTGGATTAAACTGTTAATTGTAGAGTTGTAAATCACTGGATTAAACTGTTAATTGTAGAGTTGTAAATCACTGGATTAAACTGTTGGTTGTAGAGTTGTAAATCACTGGATTAAACTGTTAATTGTAGAGTTGTAAATCACTGGATTAAACTGTTAATTGTAGAGTTGTAAATCACTGGATTAAACTGTTAATTGTAGAGTTGTAAATCACTGGATTAAACTGTTGGTTGTAGAGTTGTAAATCACTGGATTAAACTGTTAATTGTAGAGTTGTAAATCACTGGATTAAACTGTTAATTGTAGAGTTGTAAATCACTGGAGTAAACTGTTGGTTGTAGAGTTGTAAATCACTGGATTAAACTGTTAATTGTAGAGTTGTAAATCACTGGATTAAACTGTTAATTGTAGAGTTGTAAATCACTGGATTAAATTGTTAGTTGTAGAGTTGTAAATCACTGGATTAAACTGTTGGTTGTAGAGTTGTAAATCACTGGATTAAACTGTTAATTGTAGAGTTGTAAATCACTGGATTAAACTGTTGGTTGTAGAGTTGTAAATCACTGGAGTAAACTGTTAGTTGTAGAGTTGTAAATCACTGGAGTAAACTGTTAGTTGTAGAGTTGTAAATCACATAATTAAACTGTTGGTTGTAGAGTTGTAAATCACATGATTAAACTGTTAGTTGTAGAGCTGTAAATCACATGATTAAACTGTTGGTTGTAGAGTTGTAAATCACTGGATTAAACTGTTAATTGTAGAGTTGTAAATCACTGGTTTAAACTACCATGAGACGTGATAAATTCAAGGACTATTAAGACCTTCAGATCATCTAGATCACCAACAAAGTGTCAGTCTAAGTTCATAAAAGTTAGAGGGCGCGAGGTCTGAGAGGAGTACGGTATTCTTGTTTACGTTACACAAAACACAAATTCCATCCTTAGAACCGGACTGTTCGTTCATACATGATTCTTCGTAGAGAAAAAAAGGTGGTAAACACTGTCAAGCTACCGTGACCCCACTGAAAAAAGGTAAAAGATTAGAAGTCATAGCCCAGCGGTGTTCCAGGAAGAATTAATTGCTACAGGGTGCTCGAATGATGGGAAAGTGAATAGAAAACGAGGTAGTTTTGATGAAACAATTATGGACGTGGGTGAAGTCAATTCTGCTGCTGCTGGCTTCACCCTCTCATTGTCAGCAGAGTCAGCCAAGAGAATTTCATCACCTCACAACGCAACGCACTGAGTACCATATTCTGTGAACATTACATTAAAACAGTGAATAGGGAGGGAAAGGAGATTAAAAGAAGAAATATCTGGGATTGTGCAGTGAAAATGGTTAGCATCTTAAAGTATTCCTCTTATACAACATCCCTTACAGCTGAAAGATCTACGATGATTCTGTGAGAAAAGTTCTTTTTTATTGTGCAAGGGGTCCCAGGTTCGATCCTGGCTGATGGAGCTTTGTATGTTCTATGAAGGAGCGCGTTCATATACACTTTATTCGTATTCATATAACTCCGCGTTGTACAGTCAGGTTCGGTAAAACGCTTTCAGCTGGCTATGTGTTCTGTTCGGAAACAACCGATAGACCCCGTTGCTCACCATAGTGAGACGAAGGGTATTCGAGTACTTAGTATTTCGAATAGTTGTTTCCTATTATACAGTCCCTTAGCCTAGCGGTTACATGCCTGCCCCTTGCACAAGGGGTCCCAGGTTCGATCCTGGCTGATGGAGCTTTGTATGTTCTATGAAGGTGCGCGTTCATATACACTTTATTCGTATTATATATATATATATATATATATATATATATATATATATATATATATATATATATATATATATGATACAGTATCATGAGTTAACAACATAACCTCAGTTCCTCTACTCTGCAGTGGCATCAATCAACAATAAGCGTCAGTCATCACAGTTCAGGGACGTTCCGCCTCAACTTTCTTCTGGTATGATGTGTGCGGCACAACACCGTGTTGTGTCTGCTGTGTTGTTCACGCTGATGTGTTGCAGTTTTTCTTGTGATGGCTCTAACTCAACGAACAAAATACATCTAGTATTGGATATCATTATTCCTGGTTATATTCAAAGAAACCAGTTTACTCTGTGCACAATACCTTCATGGCGATTTTGTCAAAAAAAAAAGAAAAATCTTGTCTTGGAACACAGCGTTGGAAAACGAATGTGTTGTGCTAATGCAGTTGCATACAGTTTGGAATCCTCCTCTATCTGTGCAGATTTGCGCACGATAGAGAAACAGAGAGAGAGAGAGAGAGAGAGAGAGAGAGAGAGAGAGAGAGAGAGAGAGAGAGAGAGAGAGAGAGAGAGAGAGAGACACGAGAGCCCTATGCTGCTGCTGCTACTGCTTCGTGAGCACGCCGGAGAGTGTCGGGAACTGATGGACTTCGCCATGTGATAGATATATCCTGGAACAAGGGGAAGAGCTTTTGTTTCCCCTGCCTGGGATCGCTGCCGGGCTGATGACTCACTCGCAAACTTTCATCAGCGTTGGCGAACTTTTGCGCCGACCGTTTGATTGGCAGGCGACACAGTTGCTGCTGATACTGGGAAGTGCGATGTGCGTTTTTCATTTCTACCTCACCCACATGCTTCAAACGCGGCGACGACTCCATTGGCAGTTGTTTCTCGTGCATTTTGTAATAGAATTTTTGCGAGTACCTTTAATAGTTTTTTGTTATGGTATCTAACCTTCATACTGAGATATGACAGGACTGCCGGGTCGAACAATTTGTTGGAATGAATTACGATTTATGTAAATTATTACCTTTTTCTCATATTCACGTCTAAATGTTTTTATTGTTAGTTGTGAGGCGATAGATATTATTTTTCGTACATAAGTTGGTCTATCTCTTTTTCCTCATAGTACATACATCTAAATACTTTCTGTGTCATGTGTGAGTAGAATGACATATCATTTCTAACATAGGTTAATCTACAGCTTATTGATAAATCATATTCCTGCATTTTCATATATTTTCGTTCTTTTTTCATACGTCCTGCCAATTTCCGCTTTAGCGAGGTGGCATTACAGACTAAGCCACTGAGGGAGATCCTCGCTTTGTTCCTTCTGTTTCTAAATTTAGAAAGTAATATTGAAGGAGTGAAAGAATTCCAGCCATAAAACTCCCAACCCTTTTATTCCTCTTAATCCTCACGAAGGGGGTGTATGGGTAGTATTTTTCCTCCCCTTGCCCTGTCGGATTTTTGCTTAAAAATGTAGTATTATCTTACCCCATGCTATCAGTGTGCATGCATCCACACATCTGTATTCTAAAAGTACAGAGTAACAGTAAATAGGACTGATAGTTGCTCTACTTGGTTCGAAGTTTATGGAGGGTATTAATGCTGCGAAAATTCAATTGACTAAAAGTCTGGTGGTTATAGCCTTCCTTCCTTAGGCGGTCGTCAGTGAAATAAACTGAGTGGAGTCATGGCTAATGCAGACAGCATGAACAGATTTAGAAAGCTGCGTGATGATACAAAAAAATCTTCACCATTAAAGGAAATTTAAAATAAATCAAAGGAAATGAAGAGAAACTATGTCGTCTGCCAATCATAAGCTGCCCATACAATGCAAATAGGTAATTGCACACACACATATAGTTAGCCCCAAGGAGTGTAAATCTCCCTCCTGTGTAGTGCAAATAGGTAGATATAAAAAACACCCAAGAGATGGGACCCCCACAAGAGCAAAACACACTCCTGTCTGATGTATGGCTTATAAAATTCACCGTGGGTAAATGTGACGTAATGAGGATGGACGCAGTTACGAACATTATCTAGTAAATTAGACTGTGAGGGTTTGTGTGAGAGGTACTCTGGTACCGTACATATGTACCTACCCTGTCGCCATTCGTTCATCCTTGGAGCTATGTAAGGAAGAGAAACTGTCGCAGACAAATTCTCTAGAACCGCATTCAAGTAAATGAATAAGGAAATATTTATTATATCATTTCCATCGTATATTAAACCCAAACTAGAATATGTACTGAAAAGAACCACGAATTAATTGTAGAGAATTTCGAAAGTAAGGTACCTATGATGGTAACGGAATGAAGAGAGGCGTTACACGAAGTGTTATCCACCATGAAACAACAAAATGAAGAGCAAAGTGTGACATGATCACAACTTTAAGGCTGAACCAACTTGATGACGTTAGATATCAGTAGTTCTTTGAAACATGTTCAGGTAAAACAGCGAGAGTGCATAAACATGTAATTAACATGGAAACTTGTTAGTACAGGTATAAAGAAGTAGTTATGAGAGGAGTGGATGAACGGAGCAAACTGAGCAATGAAACTGTGAGGGGCCCTTGAGCATGGAACTCCCCTCCCCTCTGTTACAAATTGTACTTACACTCACACACACGTACATACACACACACATACACACACACACACACACACACACACACACACAAACACAACATGCAGTACACCATTGACTGGGACAACAGAAACGCACTGAGATACAGAGTAAATGACTGTAGGGAAAAACGCAAAATTACAATTCCAAAAACATATTCATTATTTTGTAGAAACACTTCACAGACTTTGTACAAGATCGCAATTCTTGCTGCCAAGGAACAAGGTAGATTATAGGTCCAAAGCTATGACCAGCTACTGTAGAAAGGCATATCGTGGTTCCATCCAAGGCCACGGGACCAATACCAAAGGCATGATTTACAACTTTATAGTTCACCACCCAGTTTTCTTCGTCCTCCGTTGACGTGGACAAGGTATATCGAGCAGTCGACTACAATACCATTCCCATGGGACTTAACACCGTAAAGTGATGGTCGTAGTAACGACAAAGACTCACATTAACTGCTCGCTCCACCTGAGCTAAGCAATTTCTTAGTTTAATGGGTCTGTTTGGAAGCTGCAATGCCGGTTTAGGTTTAAATTAATGGTTTCCGGATCAAGTAAAGTCACTATCAAGATCCCGAAAAGTGTTGGTGCGCCTCACAATAACTGCTGTAGTGATGGTGATGCTAACATAATGACAGATGATAAGATTCTTAAAAAGGTGAGGAGAAAGATAACGGAACAATCCCATCGTCCAAAAACATAATGCCATTCCAAAGAGGTTTAGACAATTCAATCCACCTTCTGAGAATAACAAGAACATATCAATGCAAATTGCAATGAATGAAAAGCTTGATGTGTATAATCCTATCATTCTCTGAGGAAGGTGACTCTATCAAGATCTTTTTTTTTTTCTGCTGTATCTTCCTCCTCTTTTTCGCCCTCGTCATACAGCCATCATCCACCCGTGGCACGACCACACGTCAATCCTCTCAAGACAGAATTCTTCAGCTTTATGTCTACGTAGTATTTATGTAAATTTTCCTCTCCTCTATCCATTGTTATATCTATGCATAGATATGCGCATATATGCTCTCTCTCTCTCTCTCTCTCTCTCTCTCTCTCTCTCTCTCTCTCTCTCTCTCTCTCTCTCTCTCTCTCTCTCTCTCTCTCTCTCTCGTAAAAAATTCACTTCAAAGTTTTTTAAATCTTTCAAAAGGAAACTGCTTGCATGTTGAAAACTTTACAAGCTAAAGCCTCATTTATTATTGAAGAGCGTACATGGGGAGCGCCGCATACTGGGGGACATAAAGTATTTATCAAAAGGTCGGTGAACTGTTGCGGAAAACAATTTTCATGAAAGAGTTGTGCAACAGTAATGATGTGAACGTGAGTTATGTGACTGAGTACTTATTTATGTTAGCTGACATGGCAAGGACAACGCGATGCCTTGATCATGACTATATCATTACTGGTATATATATATATATATATATATATATATATATATATATATATATATATATATATATATATATATATATATATATAATTTTTCATACATATTCGCCATTCTCCGAGTTAGCGAGGGAGCGTTAAGAACAGAGGACTGAACATTTGATGGAACATTCCGTGCTTGACCTTCTTCTTTGTTCCTTCTTTTGGAAAATGAATAATAGAAAAAAAAAAGGGAGGGGAGGATTTCAGTACATGTTCATACTTGCTTGCATTCATTCATTTCTGTCGCTACCCCGCCACACAGAAAATAGGAATCATCCCCCCCCCCCTTCAATCATGCAATTTTAATTCCGTCTTACCTTTATACAGCATAACTATACAGGTATCGTACCAATTCTCGGGCACTTTACTTGAGTCCTACATACATTGAAAATCCCAGCTAATCACTTAGCTACACCGTTCACCTTCTTCCTTGAGTTCAACCGCAGTCCCATCTACTCCAGCTGCTTCGCCACACTTGATCTCAATTAAGACTTTCACTGACTCTTTCCTTTTCACAAGGCCATTTGCCATGACTCTCGCAAACCCTCTAGACCCAGACACACCTAACATATGCCGCCATATCACTGCTCACTGGCTTATCGAGACACTCACTCCATCTTCATCTCATCTCTGATGTTCCCATTTGTTCTCTTTACATTATTCACCACCATCCAGACAGTTCTCATATTCTCCCTAAAGTTTGTAGATACTCTTTCACAACAACTTTCATTCTTCTTCTATTTCAGCAACCTTTTTATCAACCTTCTTCCGCTTCCTCTTGTACATCTCCCAGTCATTCGCACTCCATTCCTACAGATGATCCTATTGAACTCTATCTTCTCGTTCACTAGTAGCTGAACGTCCTCATCCAACTACTCACTCTTCCCTCATATGCACACATCCTTCTTGTATGTCGTACTTTTCTCTCGCACACGTAAATACTGTTTCATTAGAATAACTGTTATTCCTCGTCCACTCCCAAGCTACGTTTTCTCTTACTTTATGCCTTTTTTCGCCCAATCTCTCCCGGTATGAAAAAGCGCAATGTATCCCCCCACTTTTGCCTTGCCTTGAAGAACTACTGAAGAGTGACTTTTCGCCAGTTCTTGTTTACAACACAGACACGGACGCCATCACCAACGGTTGCCACAGTGACCGTGGCTCTATCTCAACATTGAGGAATCGAGTAATCTGATGAAAATATCCTTCATAGTAAGTTACATGTACAGTAGAAATGGTCATTCATCCCACTACAGTAGCATCAGTGATTCAATATTTGCTAAAGGAAGATATAATTTCTATATGAATTCATCCTCGGAAATCATGATGTAGACATGGAAACGAGTACCTAATGATCATTGTTCCCAGGCAGAGATCATCATATTGTATATGAGAATGATGGACCAATGGTTTAATCAAGCAAGTAAATATTTGCCTGCTGATGAAACTTTAAAACTGAGGCGCCTCCATGATCACCGCCATCTGTTCGCCTGGAAACAAATTACATTATTTTTTTTTTTTTAGAGTTACTAGAAAAAAAATCGTTTTATCTCTTACGAGTTTACAGTCAGAAGGCATTATACATACTTCCATTTTATTAGGCTTTGACATATACTCGGTAAATTCTTCTCATCTAATAATTTTTCTTTTTAAGCTGTGACCTTTTTTTGGTTTATTTAAATCAATCGCCAGTGTTATTTATGCTGATACCAGTGTCAAGATAATTTTCATCTGCTACAGTGTATGTACTTCGTCATGCAAAATGAAATCTAACAGTTATTTCAAAATATTATATCATTCATAGTCTAAATGTCTTACATCCTTGCATCATGCAAACTACTGAAGAATTAGGTTCAAATAGTATTACAGTATTCTCTAATGCCATTGCACATTGTAATTTTGCCTTGATACATTTGCAAAACTCTGTTCAACATGAATAGATAATCTGTGCCAACATTGTTCCCAGGTTTTACATACCTTGTTCTCATCTTTAAAACACGGCCTTGTTGTTGTTTGAGAACCGGGCTTCGTTAAACTGATGACTCTAACACAAGTTCTTTCAATTGGTGCTGCGTGGCAGCTTCCAGGAGCGCGTACTGAAGAGTTGGAACCACAAGGAATGCTTAGTGTTTGTGACAAGTGACTGATTGATGGAGTGTGGACTTCTAGTGGTGAATTCAATGGCTCCCTGTACCTAACTTTTCATTCGTAACAGCAGAGGTTTGGCCACCTTCATAACTAGATGTATTTTTTCGTTATAGGTGGTAGCTCTCCTCTAGAATGGGTAGAGTTACCTGCATAAGACCGTCCTACTCAGGATGTTGGTGGCGTCAGTAACAGATGACTGTCATCTTCAGGGAGGAGATACACCAGCGGCAGGTGACTGGCCTGCCTCAAGTTCTGGTAGCGTCGGATTCAGCTCACGTCCTACCTCTAAAAGTATTTGTGGCAGGTCTTTTCGCTCCCTTCTAGAAGTGAATGTCACTCGCGGCTTGTGAGTTCCCTCCTCCATATGTGAGTAGCATAAATAGCAATGTTTCTTTAGTTACCTCTGTTTACTCACACGTGTCATATGTCAAGATGTTCTTATCTTCATCATCATCATCACCATCAGCAGCAGCAGCATCTTCCTCTTCTTCTTCTTCTTCTTCTTCTTCTTCTTCTTCTTCTTCTTCTTCTTCTTCTTCTTCTTCTTCTTCTTCTTCTTCTTCTTCTTCTTCTTCTTCTTCTTCTTCTTCTTCTTCTTCTTCTTCTTCTCCAGCAAGGTGCATCAGCTTCAGTGCAAGCCAGGTGCTGCAGCTTCAGAACCAACCAGGAACCACTGCTTCAGTACCAACCAGGTGCCGCAGCCTCAATATCAGACAGGTGCCGCAGCTTCAGTACCGACCAGGTGTCGCAACCTCAGTAAGTACTAAACATGTGCCGTAGCCTCGGTAAGTACTAACCAGGTGCCGCAGGTTCAGCACCAACCATGTGCTGCAGGTTCAGCACCAACCAGGTGCCGCAGCCTCAGTAAGTACTAAACAGGTGCCGCAGCCTCGGTAAGTACTAACCAGGTGCCGCAAGTTCAGTACCAACCAGGTGCCGCAGCCTCAGTAAGTACTAAACAGGTGCCACAGCCTCGGCAAGTACTAAACAATTGCCGCAGGTTCAGTACCGACCAGGTGCCGCAACCTCAGTAAGTACTAAACAGGTGCCGCAGCCTCAGTACTAGCCAGGTGCCGCAGCCTCAGTACCAGCCAGGTACCGCAGCCTCAGTAACTCAACTTTCCTCTCGATGGACTCGCGCGAACGACTCGGGGAAAGGCTTTTATACCTCCTTAATGGGGCCATTTTCCATGGTCTGAAAGGCTCTGAACACATATCTTTCTCTCAAAGGCGGAGTGAAACGCTGCTATGAAAAATCATTTTGGTGTCTTTGATATATACTGCATCACTCACTGCCTTAACAAGAACACTGAAAATAATCCATAGATGAGGATCAGAACAGAGCTTTCTCTTCAGTGGCCATATGGTTTACCTACTAGCGTCTGGAGAGGTAGAAGCAAGTGAGATGCTGGAAATATTGTCGGCTTATCTGAAGCTTGGACTGTAAAACAGTAAATTCATATTCTAGTCGTAATAGTGTTCTATGAACTAAAGTCAATCAGAATTTACCAAGGAATCTAAAGGAATGCATATGAATTCAAACAACAGCAGACTACTTGGTCCCTTGAAGATGAATTGTGGAAAATATCAGAAACTCAGACCAATGTGGTAGATGTAGAAGGTAGAAAGTCTCTGTTTCTCTATACGTCATTCACTCCTGCATCATATCATCCACACGTCACACTCTAATTATTTATATATGATTCCAATCTTTTATGGATTATTCTGTAATTATTCATTATGGTTTGAAAATAAAACTTCGTAATACAGCAACACATTTATCGGAAGCAGAGACTGTCGCCAGTGGAGACAGGATGGAAATGTTATCTTACGAGGACTAACGTTTGTCTATGGCTATATGGTTAATAGGCAAAGTGTAGTGTTAATCTAATTGATTATACGTCCATAAAATGAGTTTATATGGGGCACCTGTAGCTTCCAGGCTGCGCCCAGTTAGAAAGAGAAAAATGGTGACAGTGATGCCACCACGACGAAGGTGCTTCTTCACTTGAGGTATAACAACATACATTGGCGGAGTCCTGTAACACCATAGGTAACTCTACTACGAATTCAGCATTACTGTAGTGTGGTTATGAACTCTCATGGATGAAAGAACTGGTTGCTTAAGATGTTCCCAAGTGCAGATCAACAGAAAACGGCCAAGACCTTGAAAAAAATCAAGGACACAGGATTAACTTGGATATATTACAGCGAGACAACCTCGCACTTTAATGCCAGTGGACTTACGGTACTTCTGAATACAATACGAACCCCTTCAGTACTTCACTGATCATATTTTGGATAATCGTGTACGATATTCCTAGTTTATGAAGTTTTATAATATGTATCAAACAAGTAAAATGTTGACAAATCCATTATTCAAGCAAACGATTTTTTTCGTGCAATGTGTTCGATCAAATAGCTAAGAAACATTTCATTAATCTTTGAGTGTCCAATCTCTGGTGACAAGAGATAATCGATTATAATTGGAATTGATTAAGAATGAGATTCTCGATTCTATTTCATGATATATATATATATATATATATATACATATATATATATATATATATATATATATATATATATATATATATATATATATATATATATATATATATATATATTTTCTTTTTCTTTTAAACTATTCGCCATCTCCCGCGTTAGCGAGGTAGCGTTAAGAACAGAGGACTGGGCCTTTTTTGGAATATCCTCACCTGGTCCCCTCTGTTCCTTCTTTTGGAAAATAAAAAAAAAAAAAAACGAGAGGGGAGGATTTCTAGCCCCCCGCTCCCTCCCCTTTTAGTCGCCTTCTACGACACGCAGGGAATACGTGGGAAGCATTCTCAATCCCCTATCCCCAGGGATAATATATAAATATATATATATATATATATATATATATATATATATATATATATATATATATATATATATATTTCGGTTACAGTAACTAGGCCATTTGTGATGCTAAGTTTAGGTGTTGTAGTGAGTGGGCCGGCTTTGTCTTTTCCATGAGATACATTATTTCATTAAATGTATCATTAAAAACGTTAACCTTTAGCGTAAGGTTAGTAAGTAGGTTTTTGGTTAAGATTAAAGACGTGTCACACCTCACGTCCGCGTCCAAGAATGGAGATGAAATATAACCAATGAGATTTTTTTTCTTTTTTGATAGATTTCATCTGTAAAAAAAAATCAGTTGATGAAGAATCAAAAGTCAATGCCGTGCCTTAGTCTATATATCTATGGATACATGATTTTTTACACATAGTGCGAACCAAATTTTTTTTTTGCAAACATATGCTAGTTTTCTATCCAGGGTATTCACTGATGTGCTTACATTTCATTTATCATGAAAACAAAATTTATTCGAAAGTTTATTTTCTTTTTCGATTGAGAAAAATCCATAAAGAAAATTTCGTGAACAAAGTTTCGAAAGTCAAATGTGCCAAATATTTTCTTTTCATCATGATTAGCATATTAGCTTGGGGGGAAATCACTGCTAACTGGCATGCCAACCTCAGACCTATCGCGCAGGATGCTTTTGTGATTATAATAATTACACATCAGTGACGGGGAACAAATGCCGTTGTTGATCACCTCAATGAAGGAAGGGCGACATGATTACGGTAATGACAGTCATGTATCATGATTATTATAATGAGCTTAATGTATTATAATTACTCTAATGATCATCACTCGTGGGACGTGGCAGTGGCCACCAGCCTCCCCTCGCCCCGCCAGCCACTCCACTGTCAAGTTTGTTCCTGGGATGAGACCCCATCTGTCTACTCATCAGCCACTGCTAACAAGAGGTGAAAAACCGGGTAGAGCAACATGGAGACAAGCTGCACTTGGCAACTCTCCAGTCTTTGATGATACAGACGCCACGGGCATTGAAATATGATCATTGATATTCCCTACGAATATGGCCAACTCAGCTTGTAGATTAAGGCCATATGAAAATCTGAAATATAAACCAGTATTACCTGTGGAATATACCTACTTAAGATTCACAATGGTGACGACCACATATGACTTTGAAACTTATATTGTCAGAAAATATAGCGTTATAGCACAGGGCGCCTCTCTCTCTCTCTCTCTCTCTCTCTCTCTCTCTCTCTCTCTCTCTCTCTCTCTCTCTCTCTCTCTCTCTCTCTCTCTCTCTCTCTCTCTCTCTCCTCGACTTTCACGGCGTGTCGCTATTGCCTGAGCTACACACTGCTCATTTCTTTAGTGCTTTTGCGTCGCCATTCTTGATCGTAGGTTCTCCATGTGTTTATATTACAGATACACACGTCCACCTCTTCCCTACACTGTGTCACATAAGCACAGGTAAAAAGCTCAGGTAAAGCATTTTGCTGACACCAGAAGCCATCATCTCCCTCAGAAAAACCAACATTGAAATCAGTCTTATAAACTCGTTAACAATACAATTTCCTTTTGTAAATAGGATTTAACTTCTCTCAACGTTGGTATGTTATGGACCAATCTATCGAATGAATTAGGAAATATCTATATGAACGGAGCCTAGGATCACCTCTTTTGCAGAAAATATCTTTTCCAGTAGGTAGTCAGAATCCTCGAAACGCTTGTATGAATCTGATATAAATGCACTGAAAGGTGTTGGATAAACCATATTCTATGGCTGCGAGACCATTGTAGGATAAAAGATGCTTTGACTGAGTCATGAGAAGGCTGGCAGAGGATCGTGAAAGGGTTCTGGGTAAAGTTGCTGGACTTGATATACAATTATAAAGAGATGTAAAGTTTCAACTGATGTATATAAGAATGATTTCATTGGGATTTAAGACATAGGTGGAGACTATAAGGGGATTGGAATATATGGTAGGGACGATGTGGTTGTTCAAGATGATGTCTGAACTTTGTTGAGATGAGGTAGAAGGATCTGACTCAGATGGCGAGAGAGAGAGGTTAGAATTCCTTTAGGTTCCGAAGGGTCTGATGAAGGAGGAAGGGTGTGGTAAGTATGGGATCAGGGAGAATCTGGGACGTGACACATACAGATATAGGTCGCATTAGGGGCTGTCGTCGTGTGTATTCTGTTGAGTCTTAGTATATATATATATATATATATATATATATATATATATATATATATATATATATATATATATATATATATATATATATATATATATTTTCTTTCATACTATTTGCCATTTCCCGCGTCAGCGAGGTAGCGTTAAGAACAGAGGACTGGGCCTTTGAGGAAACCTCCTCATCCAGCCCCCTTCTCTGTTCCTTCCTTTGGAAAATAAAAAAAAAAAAAAGAAGAGAGAGGGGAGGATTTCCAGCCCCCCCGCTCCCTTCCCTTTTAGTCGCCTTCTACGACATGCAGGGAATACGTGGGAAGTATTCTTTCTCCCCTATCCCCAGGGATAATATATATATATATATATTTTGGTTACCTTTTTCTGCGTTAGTGAGGTAGGGCCAGAACAGACAAAGAAACGGCCACTTCCACCGAGAATTCATCACAACTCATCATTCATATCATGAACACTTCAGCACTTTCCTTCACCTGGAATACCTGCCCACTGAGCATGGTCACATAGCTACTCTCCCCGACTGGAAACTCTAGGCCACATCTGTGTGCAGGCACGTTTCAGTATCCACCTCAACACTTCATCACTAACCAATACTCTCAGCTCTTTGCCAAGTCCCTCAATTTCATCCTGCGGATTCCATACCTTTTGCAAGTCTGCTTTTGGTTTCTTTATCCTTACGGCTTCCTACTTCCCCTTCTTTCTTCCTCTCTCATCGTCAGTCATCATCTCCATAATGTACACCTCCCCACCGCTACACACCTTCCAGGCAACGGCTCACCATCGCTTCACTATCATCCAAGCGTGTGATGTCATATATTGTGTCTACTTACATCCTTTACCTTCTCCTACCTTCCTCCCCAACGTTCCTTTAGGTATTGCCTCATATATTGTGTCTACTTACATCCTCTACCTTCTTCTACCTTCCCCCTATCGTTCCTTTAGGCATTATCTCATATATTGTGCAGAATTACATACTCTACCTTTTCCTACCTTTCTTCCAAACGTTCCTTTAGGCATTACCTCATATACTGTGTCTACTTACATCCTCTACCTTCTTCTACCTTCCTCCCCAACGTTTCCTCAGGCATTACCTCATATACTGTGTCTATTTACATCCTTTACGCTCTCTTACCTTCTTCCGCAGCCTTTCCTGCAGGCATTACCTCATATATTGATTCTCCTTACATCCTTTACCTTATCCTACCCTCTTCCTCAGCCTTCCTTCAGGCACTTTTCCAATATTTACCTCAAGACGTTGTGCCAGTAAGGACCAGCGGGCCCCTGACGGAGGAAGAAACTATGCACACAAATCTGAACGTATTTTCAGAGAAAGTAAGACACTGCGCAACGCAATATATGCTGGCCAGGTGAACGTTCCTGGATACTTAGAGCTTGAGAAAATCTACTGCTACAAAATATGCAGAGCTTTGCTGTTAAGAAATTCCTCTAAATTCAGAGGATGAAAAAAGTTACCAGGTTCTTAGATATGTGTGTCAGCCTATATATATATATATTTTTTCTTTTAAACTATTCGCCATTTCCCGCGTTAGCGAGGTAGCATTAAGAACAGAGGACTGGGCCTTTGAGGGAATACCCTCACCTGGCCCAATTCTCTATTCCTTCTTTTGGAAAATTAAAAAAAAAACGAGAGGGGAGGATTTCCAGCCCCCCGCTCCCTCCCCTTTTAGTCGCCTTCTACGACACGCAGGGAATACGTGGGAAGTATTCTTAATCCCCTATCCCCAGGGATAATATATATATATATATATATATATATATATATATATATATATATATATATATATATATATATATATATATATATCGCTACCTCGCTAACGTGGGAGACAGCGACAAAGTATAATAAATATAAATATATATATATATATATATATATATATATATATATATATATATATATATATATATATATATATATATATATATATATACATATATATATATATATATATATATAAGTTACGTAGATGTAAATATAATGATAAACATTTCCTCAATACCTCTGTTGTTTGAGATAAACTAGTGAGCTTGGTTCTCCATGAATTTCAATTGAAGTCCCATGAAATCATTTCCCTAGCAGGATCAGGCCTATTATGGCGTCCATAATGCAAAATGACTTATGATATCCGTCCAAGGTATCCCATATTCTGTCCATCCCATAAGGTAGTAGGCAGCCACAGACTAGGATGGCATATTTCCAGTACTACCCACCTGGGTATCGGCTGCGCAGTGAGCCAGCATTTCGTTGGTTGTCAAGTATCATTTTTTTTGGCCCAGATTGCTGTCTCTTCTCCCTTCATCACCCACACGTAGGCTGCTGGTTTTTAGTCTACAGACATACAGCCTCTTCAGCTCACACTTAACATTTGATGACACATAACTCACACGACTCGTTCTTAGAAACTTTATATTATTCTGGAGTTATCTAAACTCTCTTGCTCTGCTTCTTAAGATAATCGCATCATAAGCACTCGAAAGTAAGTGTTTCTCTCTCTCTCTCTCTCTCTCTCTCTCTCTCTCTCTCTCTCTCTCTCTCTCTCTCTCTCTCTCTCTCTCTCTCTCTCTCTCTCTAACTGTTAATATCAATGATAGATTTATTTGAAAACGTCAGTTCATTAATAACAAGACGGGTCATTGTTTATTCAGAGAAGAGATAAGTGGAATATGAATGTTTGAAATGAGGTAACAGGGATGAATATTTGGGTCAAATGAGGTTTCGTCTTCTCTCCCTGACGTCTTTCTAGGGTGAGTTAGATTTAGTTAAGATAAGCTAGATAAGGCTATGTTAGGTTAGATTCTGATGGGATAAGTTAGTTTAGGCTTGGATAAAGCTAGGTACAAAACGTGACCAACTCTAACCCAACCTAACCTAATCTAAACCTAGATAAACGTTAGGTAGAGGAGAGTGACGTGAATCCGCAAGTGATCCTAGTATTGCTATTGCATAAGATGAAATTATAAAAGAACTTCTAATGTCTAACGAGACATCTCGTTCAAAAATGATAATTGGTGTTTACGTCGTCCAGAGCAATTCTTCACAGCTTTACTAAACAATTACAAAAGAGCTTCTCTCCAGGCGGCGTCCTGCTGGAGACCACAGGTAAAACATGTGTTTTGGTGGACAATGAAAAGATTCATGGACCTGATTTCCAATTCGTTGAAGAGAGAGATTGTAGGATACCTCACGGCCCAGCATAAAAGGCACTTTGGATCTGGCAATTTAGCAAATCAAACGAAAGGCACACACACACACACACACACACACACACACACACACACACACACACACACACACACACACACACTACACACACACAAGTGTAGTGGACATATCTTTCATACTTTCCTCACTTCATATCTATTAGAATGTCTCCAAGCATCAACGCCACATCCTGACTGGCGTCTGCCGCACAGGACAATCTCCTGCTGTAATATTCATAATATTTATGAGTTACGAAGTAGAAGTTGGTCAGTTTCTCTCTCTCTCTCTCTCTCTCTCTCTCTCTCTCTCTCTCTCTCTCTCTCTCTCTCTCTCTCTCTCTCTCTCTCTCTCTCTCTCTCTCTCTCTCTCTCTCTCTCTCTCTCTCTCTCTCTCTTTCTCCCCTCACGGACGCCTTGAGATCTATATGATGGTCTAGATAATTGCTGTAAGAAAATCCAAAGGAATAATTCTGGCTTAATATTAATGCAAATATTGAAACTTCGAAGAACTTAGATGAATGTCCGCTTAATGAGTTGCTTTAGTGCAACTCGTTGTTAAGTTCCTAACTTGGTTTACCAAGTCCCACTCCTGGTGGTGAACAGAGGTGGACTGATGGTGTAATGGTTGGTGCTCTGTTGCTCCTACTCCACCATCATATCAAAGCTAATGTGTCCCACTCTTGGAAAAGTTCTTTGTGAATCGTATGTAACCCTTCCAACTCTCGGATGGGTCTTGTGTACCCCGCTTGCGCAGGGTCACACCTGAAGATATAAGTCTCTCTCAGCGAGTGTGTACGATTGTCAGTGGACGAAAAGGTGTAGCGTCTCTTCCAAGAACTTCTCGCTGCAGAGAAGTTCATCATTTCCTTACAACAGACTTGAGCTTGAAAACTTGAAGATGCAGGAGCTCAGTAAAAAGAGTTCTGGTGTTTGATGATTAAAATAAAAGACATGAAACCATTCCAGGGAAACTTTGGAAATCTTTTTGCTGCCAAGTGATTAGACCGTAAGTTGGAACACATTTTCACAGAAAATAAGTGCAGGAAGAATGGAAACGCTCTGTACATATGATATACGAACGATGAACAAACACCAAAAACAAGATGGAATATCTTTTGTAGTTGGTCGTAAATGGTCAAACAAAAACTGACACACAAAGGATGGTCTTGTGATATTTGATGCTTGGCAGTCTTACCCTCTCAAGAAAATGCTCAGTCGTTCTTTTCTATCTTCTGGCTCACATCTTGTGTTTTCAGTTGCTCCCGGGTAATTCCCCATTTTCTGTTGGCAATTTACTTGGAACGCTTAGCCCCCCCTCACTTCTTTCTTCCACTTGGGTTCATTATCATGGTGGAATAACACTGAGTCCATGTCTCTCAAAGCAGGGCTTCTCTCTTATGCTTCGAGACCCTGTCTGAGTAGCGCCACATTTAAGCACAGACCCCAATGGTAACCAATTCTTATTAACTCTTAAAGTACAGGAAGGTTGCCAAACTCAACATCGTTCTCTCTCTGCTCGAGAGAGTCTGTTCATCAGTTATTTGTTCTAAACACGACTCAACAGTAGTTACAGAAAAATCCATGGCTAAGTCTAGTGACCTAAAAATCACCATGTAGACTGAAGTGTGCGCACAGCTGGTAACTGTCAGATGGATCGGTGCTACTGTCTGAAGTATGGACGCAGCTGGTGACTGTTAACTGGGCTGGTGCTAATGGAAAGCGAATCAACAAGCTGGTGCCTGTCAGCTGGCATGGTACTGGTGGCTGGAGTATAAACACAGCTGGTGGCTGTCGTCTGGGAATGGTGCTGCTAGATGGAGTATAGACACAGATGGTGACTGTCAGCTGGTTTGGTGCTGATAGATGGCGTATGAACACGACAGGTGACTGTCAGCTGGACTGATGCTGGTATGTGTAGTATAAACACAGCTAGCGACCGTCAGCTGGGGTGGTGCTGGTAGCTGGAGTGTAGACACAGCTGGTGACTATCAGCTGGGTTGGTGTTGAGGGCTGGAATATAAATACAGTAGGTGACTGTCAGCTGGGTTGGTGCTGAGAGCTTGAGTATAAACACAGCTGGTTCCTGTCCTCAATGACCTTGGCCAAACGAGTCAGTCCCTTCTTGCCCAGGAGAGGGCCAGCCTCCTCCGCCAGGGCTGTGTGAAGGTTTGATATCGGTAAAGAAATCATAATTAACTTCATCATCAAAGTTCCTCCTTAATTCCTCGGTAATTAACCAGCTTCGATTTCTGAAAATAAAAGCTTTGGTTTCTTTATCAGTAAGTAAGCAGTAGGTGTCATGAGTTATTCATATAATGAAAATGTTTTAGCTTTATCAAAGGCAATTTCAAAAGAAAAGAAAAAAAATACCCCTCTTGATATTGAAACATGGTCGTAGAATACCGTGTACTATGATATCTTTTTTTCACAATATGCAAATAAAAGTTTAGGTTTCACGAAAGGTTTTCATATGCCAATTTATAGCACGGCAATTAAAAAAGGTACACACACACACACACACACACACACACACACACACACACACACACACACACACACAACACACACACACACACACATATATATATATATATATATATATATATATATATATATATATATATATATATATATATATATATATACATATATATATATATGAAAAATGTGAAGACATATCGAGGTATTACGGGAATTAGCTTCCAGTAGGACTGCAACATTGTATAAGGTGGCGATATGTGGCATCAAATGGTAGAGCTTAAATGAATGAGTTATGATGTTATTCACAAGTTTATGATTTCCATATCCATTTAATTTTTGTATAACTCCTTCATATTTCCTCAAAGCTGCGTCCAACATCAGAACATTTTCTTTTTGTCCCATGTCGCTTTGTCGTAAATCTGAAAAAGGGATTACCTCTATATACCAAAATATATAAAAAAAAGTTACTGTAGATTTAGAAAGGCTTATATATTCCGACTAAACTAAGCCATAACATCCCGAGTTGTAAAAGACTTACAATTTTAGGTCTTCCTCACAAATATACATATATTGCCTTTGCATTCTTGGGTCGGCGGGGGACCTACAGCAGGCCAGTTAATCACGCATATTTTTCTAAAGTCCAAATGGAACAGAGACGGAACAAACGAGGGACGTACTCTGGCGGCAGTTTTAGGAAAGTACTATGACCACCAAGTGCTTCACTGTTATCAACAATCAGGAGCGTACGCCACAATGACACAAGGGGCCTCCCAAAAATCGAGGATCATTTTATCTTATTCTAGATATCCACAACTTATATGAATATCCCGGCAAAGTGTACCTAATATCCAAGAAGACTCAGCATCATTTATTCCAAGATTGTATTTAAAAATAACAAACTACTCTCAACACGAGATGTGAGAAGCTCTCGTTACTGAAGCGAACCATCATCAGCTGAGGTGCAATGAAACCCTTAGGCAGAAAGACAGCATAGAATCTTTATATGCTTAAAGAAAACGGTTTATTCCAGCGTAACCTCTGGTATCCTGACTGAAACCACAAACTGATATAGTCTAGAAAAAGGTGACTTGACAACCTCCAACATGAGCTTATTTAAGTTTCGAATGTTGTGTATTTCTATTATGAATTGAGGCAATTTGAGCTTCAGTGGATGTCCTATAAAGATTGTTGTTCCGGCCAACGCTGGCCTGTGTCGAGGGTATTATCCACATTATTCAGTACCTCACAAAGGAGGCCGACTTGCCCGTTGTTCGCTAAAAGTGTTTTGCCTTGCCTCTAGTTTACTGTTTACTGCATTCCTCGACTTAATAGCATTACTTAATATCCTGTTGTATTCCTCAACATACTGTATTCCTCGACATTACTGTGCTGTATTCCTCAACAATATGTATTCCTCGATATTACTATACTGTATTCGTCAATATTATGTTGTATTCCTCGATATTACTATACTGTATTCCTCGACATTACTGTACTGTATTCCTCAACATTATGTATTCCTCGACATTACTGCACTGTATTCCTCAACATTATGTATTCCTCGACATTACTATACTGTATTCCTCGACTTTATAGTATTCCTCATATCATATAGTATTCCTCAACATTACTATACTGTAATACTCGACATTATAGTATTCCTTAATACTATAATACATTCCTATTCTTTACTTATGTATTCCTCGACAATACTGTGCTGTATTTCTGAACATTATTTCACACAATGATATGATTCATTATATTTTTAAATATTTCCAAATTCAATTTTTTGTTGGGCACCGACAACATACTTTAGCATATGATCATCTATTGTCTCCCAAGATAACGATTATAATACTGCTAGACGCTAGCTTCCTGTATTCGCTAAAAGATATCGTATGGTAATCTGTATTACAAGCTATTCTATTATCAAACTAATACCCAACAATACAGCGTTATGTTTTCCTATTTTTGCCCGATACTACAGTTTATTCTTGGGTGAAAGCTAATTGAATTCCCACACAGTTTTTTGTTGTTTTCTGAGAGAAATTCTGAACAACTTCATAATAACATTGGATATATATATATATATATATATATATATATATATATATATATATATATATATATATATATATATATATATATATATATATATATATATATATATATATATATATATATATATATATATATATATATAATATATATATATATATATATATATATATATATATATATATATATATATATATATATATATATATATATATATATATATATATATATATATAGCAAAAGCAAATGGATTTGTATGTAGCATTTATGGATCTGGAGAAGGCATATGATAGAGTTGATAGAGATGCTCTGTGGAATGTATTAAAAATATATGGTGTGGGAGGCAAGTTGTTAGAAGCAGTGAAAAGTTTTCATCGAGGATGTAAGGCATGTGTACGTGTAGGAAGAGAGGAAAGTGATTGGTTCTCAGTGAATGTAGGTTTGCGGCAGGGGTATGTGATGTCTCCATGGTTGTTTAATTTGTTTATGGATGGGGTTGTTAGGGAGGTGAATGGAAGAGTTTTGTAAAGAGGGGCAAGTATGCAGTCTGTTGTGGATGAGAGAGCTTGGGAAGTGATTCAGTTGTTGTTCGCTGATGATACAGCGCTGGTTGCTGATTCATGTGAGAAACTGCAGAAACTGGTGACTGAGTTTCTTAAAGTGTGTGAAAGAAGAAAGTTGAGAGTAAATGTGAATGAGAGCAAGGTTATTAGATGCAGTAGGGTTGAGGGTCAAGTCAATTGGGAGGTAAGTCTGAATGGAGAAAAACTTACGGAAGTGAAGTGTTTTAGATATCTAGGAGTGGATTTGGCAGCGGATGGAACCATGGAAGCGGAAGTGAATCAGAGGGTGGGGGAGGGGGCGAAAATTCTGGGAGCCTTGAAGAATGTGTGGAAGTCGCGAGCATTACCTCGGAAAGCAAAAATGGGTATTTTTGAAGGAATAGTGGTTCCAGCAATGTTGTATGGTTGCGAGGCATGGGCTATGGATAGAGTTGTGCGCAGGAGGGTGGATGTGCTAGAAATGAGATGTTTAAAGACATTATGTGGTGTGAGGTGGTTTGATCGATTAAGTAATAATAGGGTAAGAGAGATGTGTGGTAATAAAAAGAGTATGGTTGAGAGAGCAGAAGAGGTTGTTTTGAAATGGTTTGGTCACATGGAGAGAATGAGTGAGGAAAGATTGACAAAGACTATATATGTGTCGGAGGTGGAGGGAACGAGGACAAGTGGGAGACCAAATTGGAGGTGGAAAGATGGAGTGAAAAAGATTTTGAGTGATCGGGTCCTGAACATGCAGGAGGGTGAAAGGCGTGCAAGGAATAGAGTGAATTGGAACGATGTGGTATGCCGGGGTCGATGTGCTGTCAATGGACTGAACCAGGTTATGTGAAGCGTCTGGGGTAAACCATGGAAAGTTCTGTGGGGCCTGGATGTGGAAAGGGAACTGTGGTTTCGGTGCATTATTACATGACAGCTAGAGACTGATAGTGAACGAATGTGGCCTTTGTTGTCTTTTCCTAGCGCTATCTCGCACACATGAGGGGGGAGGGGGTTGTTATTTCATGTGTTCGCCAGGCGAGGTGAAGATGGGAATGGATAAAGGCAGACAGTATGAATTATGTACATGTGTATATATGTATATGTCTCTGTGTGTATATATATGTATACGTTGAATGTATGGGTATGTATATTTGCGTGTGTGGACGTGTATGCATATAAATGTGTATGTGGCTGGGTTGGGCCATTATTTCGCCTGTTTCCTTGCGCTACCTCGCTAATGCGGGAGACAGCGACAAAGCAAAATAATAATAATAATAATAGTAATAATAATAATAGTAATAATAATAATAATAATAATAATAATAATAATAATAATAATAATTATGATAATAATATATATATATATATATATATATATATATATATATATATATATATATATATATATATATATATATATATATATATATATATATATATATATATATATATATATATATATATATATATATATATATTATCCCTGAGGATAGGGGAGAGAGAATACTTCCCACGTTTTCCCTGCGTGTCGTAGAAGGCGACTAAAAGGGAAGGGAGCGAGGGGCTGGAAATACTCCCATCTCGTTTTTTTTTTTCTTTCTTTTTTAATTTTCCAAAAGAAGGAACAGAGAAGGGTGCCAGGTGAGGATATTCCCTCAAAGGCTCAGTCCTCTGTTCTTAACGCTACCTCGCTATCTCGGGAAATGGCGCTTCACATGCCCTGATTCAATCCACTGACAGCACGTCAACCTCGGTATACCAAATCGATCCAATTCACCCTTTTCCTTGCCCTCCTGTCGCCCTCCTGCATGTTCAGGCACCGATCACACAAAATCTTTTTCACTCCATCTCTCCGCCTCCAATTTGGTCTCCCACTTCTCCTCGTTCCCTCCACCTCCGACACATATATCCTCTTGGTCAATCTCTCCTCACTCATTCTCTCCATGTGCCCAAACCATTTCAAAACACCCTCTTCTGCTCTCTCAACCACGCTCTTTTTATTTCCACACATCTCTCTTACCCTTACATTACTTACTCGATCAAACCACCTCACTACACACTTTGTCCTCAAACATCTCATTTCCAGCACATCCACCCTCCTGCGCACAACTCTATCCATAGCCCACGCCTCGCAACCATACAACATTGTTGGAACCACTATTCCTTCAAACATACCCATTTTTGCTTTCCGAGATAATGTTCTCGACTTCCACACATTCTTCAAGGCTCCCAGGATTTTCGCCCCCTCCCCCACCCTATGATTCACTTCCGCTTCCATGGTTCCATCCGCTGTCAGATCCACTCCCAGATATCTAAACACTTTACTTCCTTCAATTTTTCTCCATTCAAACTTACCTCCCAATTGACTTGAACCTCAACCCTACTGTACCTAATAACCTTGCTCTTATTCACATTTACTCTTAACTTTCTTCTTTCACACACTTTACCAAACCCAGTCACCAGCTTCTGCAGTTTCTCACATGAATCAGCCACCAGCGCTGTATCATCAGCGAACAACAACTGACTCACTTCCCAAGCTCTCTCATCCCCAACAGACTTCATACTTGCCCCTCTTTCCAAAACTCTTGCATTCACCTCCCTAAAAACCACATCCATAAACAAGTTAAACAACCATGGAGACATCACACACCCCTGCCGCAAACCTACATTCACTGAGAACCAGTCACTTTCCTCTCTTCCTACACGTACACATGCCTTACATCCTCAATAAAAACTTTTCACTGCTTCTAAGAACTTGCCTCTCACACCATATATTCTTAATACCTTCCACAGAGCATCTCTATCAACTCTATCATATGCCTTCTCCAGATCCATAAATGCTACATACAAATCCATTTGCTTTTCTAAGTATTTCTCACATACATTCTTCAAAGCAAACACCTTATCAACACATCCTCTACCACTTCTGAAACCACACAGCTCTTCCTTTTTTTTTTTTTTTTTTTTTTCCAAAAGAAGGAACAGAGGGGGTCAGGTGAGGATATTCCAAAAAAGGCTCAGTCCTCTGTTCTTAACGCTACCTCGCTAATGCGGGAAATGGCGAATAGTTTAAAAGAAAAAGAAAATATATATATATATATATATATATATATATATATATATATATATATATATATATATGTATATATATATATATATATATATATATATATATATATATATATATACATATATATATATATATATATATATATATATATATATATATATATATATTTTTTTTTTTTTATTTATTATTTATTTGATTTGCTTTGTCGCTGTCTCCCGCGTTAGCATGGATACAGACGAAAGAATGGCCCAACCCGCTCACATACAAATGTATATACATACACGTCCACACACGCAAATATACATACCAATACATCTCATTGTACACATATATATACGCACACAGACATATACATATATACACATGTACATAATTCACACTATCTGCCTTTATTTGTTCCCATCGTCACCTCGCCACACATGGAATAACAGCCCCCTCCCCCCTCATATGTACGAGGTAGCGCTAGGAAAAGACACCAAAGGCCCCATTCGTTCACACTCAATCTCTAGTTGTCATGTAATAATGCACCGAAACCACAGCTCCCTTTCCACATCCAGGCCCAACACAACTTTCCATGGTTTACCCCAGACGCTTCAATTGCCCTGGTTCAATCCATTAACAGCACGTCAACCCCGGTATACCACATCGTTCCAATTCACTCTGTTCCTTGCACGCCTTTCACCCTCCTGCATGTTCAGGCCCCGATCACTCAAAATCTTTTTCACTCCATCTTTCCAACTCCAATTTGGTCTCCCACTTCTCCTCGATCCCTCCAACTCTGACACATATATCCTCTTGGTCAATCTTTCCTCATTCATTCTCTCCAAGTGACCAAACCACATCAAAACACCCTCTTCTGCTCTCTCAACCACACTCTTTTTATTTCCATACATCTCTCTCACCCTTACATTACTTATTCGATCAAACCACCTCACACCACATATTGTCCTCAAACATCTCATTTCCAGCACATCCACCCCAAGGCGCACAACTCTATCCATAGCACACGCCTCGCAACCATACAACATTGTTGGAACCACTATTCCTTCAAACATACCCATTTTTGCTTTCCGAGATAATGTTCTCGACTTCCAAACATTCTTCAAGGCTCCCAGAATTTTCGCCCCCTCCCCCACCCTATGATTCACTTCCGCTTCCATGGTTCCATCCGCTGAAAGATCCACTCCCAGATATCTAAAAGACTTTACTTCCTCCAGTTTATTTCCATTCAAACTTACCTCCCAGTTGACTTGACCCTCAACCCTACTATACCTAATAACCTTGCTCTTATTCACATTCACTCTTAACTTTGTTCTTTCACACACTTTACCAAACTCAGTCACTACCTTCTGCAGTTTGTTACATGAATCAGCCACCAGCGCTGTATCATCAGCAAAAAACAACTGACTCACTTCCCAAGCTCTCTCTCTCTCTCTCTCTCTCTCTCTCTCTCTCTCTCTCTCTCTCTCTCTCTCTCTCTCTCTCTCTCTCTCTCTCTCTCTCTCTCTCTCTATATATATATATATATATATATATATATATGTATATATTTTTTTTCTTTTTCTTTTAAACTATTCGCCATAACCCGCGCCAGCAAGGTAGCGTCAAGAACAGAGGACTGGGCCTTTTTTGGAATATCCTCACCTGGCACCCTCTGTTCCTTCTTTTGGAAAATTAAAAAAAAAACGAGAGGGGAGGATTTCCAGCCTCCTGCTCCCTCCCTTTTAGTCGCCTTGTACGACACGCAGGGAATACGTGGGAAGTATTCTTAATCCCCTATCCCCTATATATACATATATATATATTTTTTATTTTTTTATTATACTTTGTCGCTGTCTCCCGCGTTTGCGAGGTAGCGCAAGGAAACAGACGAAAGAAATGGCCCAACCCCCCCCCCCCATACTCATGTATATACATACGTCCACACACGCAAATATACATACCTACACAGCTTTCCATGGTTTACCCCAGACGCTTCACATGCCTTGATTCAATCCACTGACAGCACGTCAACCCCGGTATACCATATCGCTCCAATTCACTCTATTCCTTGCCCTCCTTTCACCCTCCTGCATGTTCAGGCCCCGATCACACAAAATCTTTTTCACTCCATCTTTCCACCTCCAATTTGGTCTCCCTCTTCTCCTCGTTCCCTCCACCTCCGACACATATATCCTCTTGGTCAATCTTTCCTCACTCATTCTCTCCATGTGCCCAAACCATTTCAAAACACCCTCTTCTGCTCTCTCAACCACGCTCTTTTTATTTCCACACATCTCTCTTACCCTTACGTTACTCACTCGATCAAACCACCTCACACCACACATTGTCCTCAAACATCTCATTTCCAGCACATCCATCCTCCTGCGCACAACTCTATCCATAGCCCACGCCTCGCAACCATACAACATTGTTGGAACCACTATTCCTTCAAACATACCCATTTTTGCTTTCCGAGATAATGTTCTCGACTTCCACACATTCTTCAAGGCTCCCAGAATTTTCGCCCCCTCCCCCACCCTATGATCCACTTCCGCTTCCATGGTTCCATCCGCTGCCATATCCACTCCCAGATATCTAAAACACTTTACTTCCTCCAGTTTTTCTCCATTCAAACTTACCTCCCAATTGACTTAACCCTCAACCCAACTGTACCTAATAACCTTGCTCTTATTCACATTTACTCTTAACTTTCTTCTTTCACACACTTTACCAAACTCAGTCACCAGCTTCTGCAGTTTTTCACATGAATCAGCCACCAGCGCTGTATCATCAGCGAACAACAACTGACTCACTTCCCAAGCTCTCTCATCCCCAACAGATTTCATTCTTGCCCCTCTTTCCAAAACTCTTGCATTCACCTCCCTAACAACCCCATCCATAAACAAATTAAACAACCATGGAGACATCACACACCCTTGCGGCAAACCTACATTCACTGAGAACCAATCACTTTCCTCTCTTCCTACACGTACACATGCCTTACATCCTCGATACAAACTTTTCACTGCTTCTAACAACTTGCCTCCCACAGCATATATTCTTAATACCTTCCACAGAGCATCTCTATCAACTCTATCATATGCCTTCTCCAGATCAATAAATGCTACATACAAATCTTTTTGCTTTTCTAAGTATTTCTCACATACATTCTTCAAAGCAAACACCTGGTCCACACATCCTCTACCACTTCTGAAACCACACTGCTCTTCCCCAATCTGATGCTCTGTACATGCCTTCACCCTCTCAATCAATACCCTCCCATATAATTTACCAGGAATACTCAACAAACTTATACCTCTGTAATTTGAGCACTCACTCTTATCCCCTTTGCCTTTGTATATTGGCACTATACACGCATTCCGCCAATCCTCAGGCACCTCACCATGAGTCATACATACATTAAATAACCTTACCAACCAGTCAATAATACAGTCACCCCCTTTTTTAATAAATTCCACTGCAATACCATCCAAACCTGCTGCCTTGCCGGCTTTCATCTTCCGCAAAGCTTTCACTACCTCTTCTCTGTTTACCAAAACATTTTCCCTAACCCTCTCACTTTGTACACCACCTCGACCAAAACACCCTATATCTGCCACTCTATCATCAAACACATTCAACAAACCTTCAAAATACTCACTCCATCTCCTTCTCACATCACCACTACTTGTTATCACCTCCCCATTTGCACCTTTCACTGAAGTTCCCATTTGCTCCCATGTCTTACGCACTTTATTTACCTCCCTTCCAGAACATCTTTTTATTCTCCCTAAAATTTAATGATACTCTCTCACCCCAACTCTCATTTGCCCGCTTTTTCACCTCTTGCAACTTTCTTTTGACCTCCTGTCTCTTTCTTTTATACATCTCCCACTCAATTGCATTTTTTCCCTGCAAAAATCGTCCAAATGCCTCTCTCTTCTCTTTCACTAATAATCTTACTTCTTCATCCCACCACTCACTACCCTTTCTAATCAACCTACCTCCCACTCTTCTTATGCCACAAGCATCTTTTGCGCAATCCATCACTGATTCCCTAAATACATCCCATTCCTCCCCCACTCCCCTTACTTCCATTGTTCTCACCTTTTTCCATTCTGTACTCAGTCTCTCCTGGTACTTCCTCACACAATTCTCCTTCCCAAGCTCACTTACTCTCACCACCCTCTTCACCCCAACATTCACTCTTCTTTTCTGAAAACCCATACAAATCTTCACCTTAGCCTCCACAAGATAATGATCAGACATCCCTCCAGTTGCACCTCTCAGCACATTAACATCCAAAAGTCTCTCTTTCGCGCGCCTGTCAATTAACACGTAATCCAATAACGGTCTCTGGCCATCTCTCCTACTTACATACGTATACTTATGTATATCTCGCTTTTTAAACTAGGTATTCCCAATCACCAGACCTTTTTCAGCACATAAATCTACAAGCTCTTCACCATTTCCATTTACAACACTGAACACCCCATGTATACCAATTATTCCCTCAACTGCCACATTACTCACCTTTGCATTCAAATCACCCATCACTATAACCGGGTCTCGTGCATCAAAACCACTAACACACTCATTCAGCTGCTCCCAAAACACTTGCCTCTCATGATCTTTCTTCTCATGCCCAGGTGCATATGCACCAATAATCACCCATCTCTCTCCATCAACTTTCAGTTTTACCCATATTAATCGAGAATTTACTTTCTTACACTCTATCACATACTCCCACAACTCCTGTTTCAGGAGTACTGCTACTCCTTCCCTTGCTCTTGTCCTCTCACTAACCCCTGACTTTACTCCCAACACATTCCCAAACCACTCTTCCCCTTTACCCTTGAGCTTCGTTTCACTCAGAGCCAAAACATCCAGGTTCCTTTCCTCAAACATACTACCTATCTCTCCTTTTTTTCACATCTTGGTTACATATATATATATATATATATATATATATATATATATATATATATATATATATATATATATATATATATATATATATATATATATATATATATATATATATATATATATATATATATATATATATATATATATATATATATATATATATATATATATATATATATATATATATATATATATATATATATATATATCTTAGCCTAAGCCAAGTGCCCAACTTATCAACCAGCGGATTGACCGCCGCGGCCTCTTGAAAAAATAAGTTTTGATAATCATGTAGTCAAGGATCAAGCCCACTTTGATATCGTGTTCCAACATGTGAGAATGGGATAAAAAGGCATCTACAAAGCAGACGACAAGATAAGCATTGCTGAGTCAATCCATCGCCTGAGCTTCACCCTTGAGTCTGTGTGACGAGTGGAGAGGAAGATGAAAGGCACATTGCTCTAAGCTAAGCTCTCTCAAATCCCTTTCACCTCCAGCGAAACGTCAGTAATCTAATATATTCAACAAAAAAAGCATTGCATTTCCTCCACTTCTTTATATATTCTTCAGCAGAAGTTGTAAACCTCCTGGGACATCAATATATATGGCCCAGCCCACCCACATACACATGTACATACATACACGTCCACACACGCACATATGCATACCTATACATATCAGCGTATACATATGTATATATATACACAGATATATACATATATACACATGCACATAATTGATAATTGCTGCCTTTATTCATTCCCATCGCCACCTGGCCACACATGAAATGTCACCCCCCCACGCGCGTGAGGTAGCGCTAGGAAAAGACAACAATGGCCACATTCGTTCACACTCAGTCTTCTACATGTGACCAAACCATTTCAATTCAGCCTCCTCTGCTCTCTCAACCGTACTCTTTTTATTACCAGACATCTCTCTTACCCTTTCATTACTCACTCGATCAAACCACCTCACTCCATACATTGTCCTCAAACATCTCATTTCCAACACATCCACCCTCCACCGCACAACCCTATCTATAGCCCACGCCTCTCAATCATATAACATTGTTCCAACCACTATTCCTTCAAACGTACAAATTTTTGCTTTCCGAGATGATGTTCTCGCCTTCCACACATTCTTCAACGCTCCCAGAATTTTCGTCCCCTCCCCCACATGGTGACTCACTTCCGCTTCCATGGTTCCATCCGCTGCCAAATTCACTCGCAGATATCTAAAACACTTCACTTCCTCCAGTTTTTCTCCATTCAAACTTGCCTCCCAATTGACTTGTCCCTCGGCCCTACTATACCTAATAACCTTGCTCTTATTCACATTTACTCTCAGCTTTCTTCTTTCACACACTTTACCAAATTCAATCACCAGCATCTGCAGTTTCTCACACGAATCAGCCACCAGCGTTGCATCATCAGCGAGCAACAACTGACTCCCTTCCCAAGCCCTCTCATCCACAACAGACTGCATACTTGCCCCTCTCTCCAGAACTCTTGCATTCACCCCACTATGAACCCCATGCATAAACAAATTAAACAGCCATGGACACATCACGCACCCATGCCGTAAACCGACATTCACAGAGAACCAAACACTTTCCTCTCTTCCTACTCGTACACATACCTTACATCCTCGATAAAAAACTTTTCACTGCTTCTAGCAACTTGCCTCCCACACCATATACTCTTAATACCTTCCACAGAGCATCTCTATCAACTCTATAATATGCCTTCTCCAGATCAATAAATGCTACATACAAGTCCATTTGTTTCCTTGAGTATTTCTCATATACAGTCTTCAAAGCAAACAACTGATCGACACATCCTCTACCACTTCTGAAACCACACTGATCCTCCCTAGTCTGATGCCCTGTACATGCCTTCACACTCTCAATCTATATCCTCCCATATGATTTACCAGGAATACTCAACAGTCTTATACTTTTGTAATTTGAATACTCACCTTTCTCCCCTTTGCCTTTGTTCAATGGCAATATGCATGCATTCCGCCAATCCTCAGCACCTCACCATGAGTTATACATACATTGAATATCCTCACCAACCAG
>NC_092237.1:18052097-18162097 GCF_036320965.1 Panulirus ornatus
TACATTCACTGAGAACCAATCACTTTCCTCTCTTCCTACACGTACACATGCCTTACATCCTCGATAAAAACTTTTCACTGCTTCTAACAACTTTCCTCCCACACCATATATTCTTAATACCTTCCACAGAGCATCTCTATCAACTCTATCATATGCCTTCTCCAGATCCATAAATGGTACATACAAATCCATTTGCTTTTCTAAGTATTTCTCACATACATTCTTCAAAGCAAACACCTGATCCACACATCCTCTACCACTTCTGAAACCACACTGCTCTTCCCCAATCTGATGCTCTGTACATGCCTTCACCCTCTCAATCAATACCCTCCCATATAATTTACCAGGAATACTCAACAAACTTATACCTCTGTAATTTGAGCACTCACTCTTATCCCCTTTGGCTTTGTACAATGGCACTATGCACGCATTCCGCCAATCCTCAGGCACCTCACCATGAGTCATACATACATTAAATAACCTTACCAACCAGTCAACAATACAGTCACCCCCTATTTTAATAAATTCCACTGCAATGCCATCCAAACCTGCTGCCTTGCCGGCTTTCATCTTCCGCAAAGCTTTCACTACCTCTTCTCTGTTTACCAAATCATTTTCCCTAACCCTCTCACTTTGCACAGCATCTCGACCAAAACACCCTATATCTGCCACTCTATCATTAAACACATTCAACAAACCTTCAAAATACTCACTCCATCTCCTTCTCACATCACCACTACTTGTTATCACCTCCCCATTTGCGCCCTTCACTGAAGTTCCCATTTGCTCCCTTGTCTTACGCACTTTATTTACCTCCTTCCAGAACATCTTTTTATTCTCCCTAAAATTTAATGATACTCTCTCACCCCAACTCTCATTTGCCCTTTTTTTCACCTCTTGCACCTTTCTCTTGACCTCCTGTCTCTTTCTTTTATACATCTCCCACTCAATTGCACCTTTTCCCTGCAAAAATCGTCCAAATGCCTCTCTCTTCTCTTTCACTAATACTAATACATATATATATATATATATATATATATATATATATATATATATATATATATATATATATATATATATATATATATATATATATATAGATATATATATATATATATATATATATATATATATATATATATATATATATATATATATATATATATATAGATATATATATATATATATATATATATATATATATATATATATATATATATATATATATATATATATATATATATATTCTTTTTTCTTTCGTACTATTCGCCATTTCCCGCGATAGCGAGGTAGCGTTAAGAACAGAGGACTGGGCCTTCAAGGGAATATCCTCACCTGGCCCCCTTCTCTGTTCCTTCTTTTGGAAAATTGAAAAAAACGAGAGGGGAGGATTTCCAGCCACCCGCTCCTTCCCCTTTTAGTCGCCTTTTACGACACGAAGGGAATACGTGGGAAATATTCTTTCTCCCCTATCCCCAGGGATAATATATATATATATATATATATATATATATATATATATATATATATATATATATATATATATATATATATATATATATATATATATATATATATATATATATATATATATATATATATATATATATATATAAATATATATGTACATATATATATATATATATATTATATATATATGTATATTTTTTTCTTCATACTATTCACCATTTCCCGCGTCAGCGAGGTAGCGTTAATGACAGAGGACTGATCCTTTGAGAGATATCCTCACTTGGCCCTCTTCTCTGTTCCATCTCTCGGAAAACTAACCACGAGAGGGGAGGATTTCCAGCCCACCGCTCCCTTCCCTTCTAGTCGTCTTCTACGACACGCAGGGAATACGTGGGAAGTATATATATATATATATATATATATATATATATATATATATATATATATATATATATATATATATATATATATATTTTTTTTTTTTTTTTTTTTTTTTTTTTATACCTCGTCGCTGTCACCCGCGTTTGCGAGGTAGCGCAAGGAAACAGACGAAAGAAATGGCCCAACCCCCCCCATACACATGTACATACACACGTCCACACACGCAAATATACATACCTACACAGCTTTCCATGGTTTACCCCGGACGCTTCACATGCCTTGATTCAATCCACTGACAGCACGTCAACCCCTGTATACCACATCGCTCCAATTCACTCTATTCCTTGCCCTCCTTTCACCCTCCTGCATGTTCAGGCCCCGATCACACACATATATATATATATATATATATATATATATATATATATATATATATATATATATATATATATATATATATATATATATATATATATATATATATATATATATATATATATATATATGTATATATGTATATATATATGTATATATTTTTCTTTGTCCCTGTCTCCCGCGTTTGCGAGGTAGCGCAAGGAAACAGACGAAAGAAATGGCCCAACCCACCCCCATACACAGGTATATACATACACGTCCACACACGCAAATATACATACCTATACATCTCAATGTATACATATATATACACACACAGACATATACATATATACCCATGCACACAATTCACTCTGTCTGCCTTTATCTATTCCCATCGCCACCTCGCCACACATGGAATGCTATCCCCCTCCCCCCTCATGTGTGCGAGGTAGCGCTAGGAAAAGACAACAAAGGCCCCATTCGTTCACACTCAGTCTCTAGCTGTCATGCAATAATGCCCGAAACCACAGCTCCCTTTCCACATCCTGGCCCCACACAACTTTCCATGGTTTACCCCAGACGCTTCACATGCCCTGATTCAATCCACTGACAGCACGTCAACCCCGGTATACCACATCGATCCAATTCACTCTATTTCTTGCCCGCCTTTCACCCTCCTGCATGTTCAGGCCCCGATCACTCAAAATCTTTTTCACTCCATCTTTCCACCTCCAATGTGGTCTCCCACTTCTCGATCCCTCCACCTCCGACACATATATGATCTTGGTCAATCTTTCCTCACTCATTCTCTCCATGTGCCCAAACCATTTCAAAACACCCTCTTCTGCTCTCTCAACCACGCTCTTTTTATTTCCACACATCTCTCTTACCCTTACATTACTTACTCGATCAAACCACCTCACACCACACATTGTCCTCAAACATCTCATTTCCAGCACATCCACCCTCCTGCGCACAACTCTATCCATAGCCCACGTCTCGCAACCATACAACATTGTTGGAAACACTATTCCTTCAAACATACCCATTTTTGCTTTCCGAGATAATGTTCTCGACTTCCACACATTCTTCAAGGCTCCCAGGATTTTCGCCCCCTCCCCCACCCTATGATCCACTTCCGCTTCCATGGTTCCATCCGCTGCCAGATCCACTCCCAGATATCTAAAACACTTTACTTCCTCCAGTTTTTCTCCATTCAAACTTACCTCCCAATTGACTTGACCCTCAAACCTACTGTACCTAATATCAGTTTCTCACATGAATCAGACACCAGCGCTGTATCATCAGCGAACAACAACTGACTCACTTCCCAAGCTCTCTCATCCACAACAGACTTCATACTTGCCCCTCTTTCCAAAATTCTTGCATTCACCTCCCCAACAACTCCATCCATAAACAAATTAAACAACCATGGAGACATCATATATATTATCCATGGGGATAGGGGAGAAAGAATACTTCCCACGTATTTCCTGCGTGTCGTAGAAGGCGACTAAAAGGGAAGGGAGCGGGGGGCTGGAAATCCTCCCCTCTCTTTTTTTTCCTTTTTTTTTTAATTTTCCAAAAGAAGGAACAGTGAAAGGGGCCAGGTGAGGATATTCCCTCAAAGGCCCAGTCCTCTGTTTTTAACGCTACCTCGCTAATGCGGGAAATGGCGAATAGTATGAAAGAAAAGAAAGAATATATATATATATATATTTTTTTTTTTTTCAAACTGTTCGCCATTTCCCGCATTAGCGAGGGAGCGTTAAGAACACAGGACTGGGCCTTTGAGGGAATACCCTCACCTGGCCCAATTCTCTGTTCCTTCTTTTGGAAAATTAAAAAAAAAAAACGAGAGGGGAGGATTTCCAGCCCCCGCTCCCTCCCCTTTTAGTCGCCTTTTACGACACGCAGGGAATACGTGGGAAGTATTCTTTGTCCCCTATCATCAGGGAAATATATATACATATATATATATATATATATATATATATATATATATATATATATATATATATATATATATATATATATATATATATTCTTTTTTTTCATACTTCATTTCCCGCATTAGGAAAGTCGCGCCAGGAAAAGACGAAGAATGGCCTTATTTGCTCATGTCCGCTCTCAAGTTGGCATGTGCAATGCAACGATACTGTAAAAGATATGCATTTATTTATTCAAAGATTTCCTGCTTATAGTCAGCAGTGTTCCCTATATGATACCACAGATGCAACGGAGATATGAACACCAAAGCGTTTACTCTGCAGAATATCGTTCAACCCTGAATCGATATTTTGAATGATGACAGAATGTATTCCTATACCAATACTTATATCTATTCCTATACCTTTCTTTGACATTACGAGACGTTCTACCTCCATCAAAGTTAAGCCTTGCTATGGTGTGACCTGTCATATCTGTGGGTCTGGTCTCAACGTGCTTATCATCACGATAATATCAAGAATCGGATTACCTAATCCAGACATCAGCTGTGGTAGACATTGCCTCCCACGTTCGCTTCCAGCAGGTATTCTGATACTGCTGGAATATTCAGCAGCAGGGGTTACCTTTGTCCCGACTGTCATTTCGATAATTAATGCCAGGGCCCTGACCGCCTTAATGGAATATCAGATGGGGTGGACATCGAACGCTCAATCAATTAACGGTGTCCTTCCCACCTGAGCTAATCCTGGTTACCTGCTGGCGACGTCAAGGTGACCTTCAGCGGCATACAGAACCGCATTGCCTTGACCTGTGAGGAGGGTCGATAGTCAGTCATCTTTCTGTTGCACGGAGCGAAGTATGGTGGGTCCTCTACATACAGACTGAAAGGCTTCGGTAACTTTAATCTTACGTTGTGTTATATATATCCTCTGCTCTACTTAAGTCCTTGTTTTTTACCAGATGAGGCTATGCAACTTGTTTCTCTTTACCCTTCTGTGTCTTACATACACTTAGATTATTTAGGGATTAAGTATTGTCTATAAATCATGGCACTTTCATAAGTCAGGCAAGATAAATGTCAGAAAACCTTAGTCTTGGGTGAGAGAGATGTGAGTCACACTGGACACTTTACAAACGTCCCTCTCAGCTATGGTCAGGGATCAAGAACTTCATCAGTCGTCTCACGTTTATCAAGAACGAAAATATTCATCATTATGAAAGTAGAAAATCCTTATCTCTCTTCATTCCTCTGCATAATTAATGAGCTAATGATTCATTGTCAGATTCGTATGACACAAGGCGTGTGTCATCAGTGAGGTTGTGATGTTATGCTCACGAGAACTATGACAACGAATCGCGCGTCACATGTCTCGTAACTTTATGAAAGCCCAAAGTTGTTACCTAATATCTTACTACTAGCGTAAGTTATACACACACACACACACACACACACACACACACTCACACATACACACACACACATACACGCGCACATATCTATATATATATCTATATATATATATAGATTCTATATCTATATATATATTCGTTTTGTTTTCTAAATTGTTTCTTACATTTTTCATATGTATATATATGTATGTGTGTGTGTGTGTGTGTATGTGCGTATGTGTGTGTATGTGTGTGTGTGTGTGTATGTATATATATATGTATATTATCCCTGGGGATAGGGGTGAAAGAATACTTCCCACGTATTCCTCGCGTGTCGTAGAAAGCGACTAGAGGGGACGGGAGCGGGGGGCCGGAAATCCTCCCCTCCTTGTATTAACTTTCTAAAATGGGAAACAGAAGAAGGAGTCACGCGGGGAGTGATCATCCTCCTCGAAGGCTCAGAGTGGGGTGCCTAAATGTGTGTGGATGTAACCAAGATGTGAAAAAAGGAGAGATAGGTAGTATGTTTGAGGAAAGGAACCTGGATGTTTTGGCTCTGAGTGAAACGAAGCTCAAGGGTAAAGGGGAAGAGTGGTTTGGAAATGTCTGGGGAGTGAAGTCAGGGGTTAGTGAGAGGACAAGAGCAAGGGAAGGAGTAGCAATACTCCTGAAACAGGAGTTGTGGGAGTATGTGATAGAATGTAAGAAAGTAAATTCTCGATTAATATGGGTAAAATTGAAAGTTGATGGAGAGAGGTGGGTGATTATTGGTGCATATGCACCTGGGCATGAGAAGAAAGATCATGAGAGGCAAGTGTTTTGGGAGCAGCTGAATGAGTGTGTTAGCGGTTTTGATGCACGAGACCGGGTTATAGTGATGGGTGATTTGAATGCAAAGGTGAGTAATGTGGCAGTTGAAGGAATAATTGGTATGCATGGGTGTTCAGTGTTGTAAATGGAAATGGTGAAGAGCTTGTAGATTTTTGTGCTGAAAAAGGACTGATGATTGGGAATACCTGGTTTAAAAAGCGAGATATACATAAGTATACTTATGTAAGCAGGAGAGATAGCCAGAGAGCGTTATTGGATTACGTGTTAATTGACAGGCGTGCGAAAGAGAGACTTTTGGATGTTAATGTGCTGAGAGGTGCAACTGGAGGGATGTCTGATCATTATCTTGTGGAGGCTAAGGTGAAGATTAGCATGGGTTTTCAGAAAAGAGGAGTGAATGTTGGGGTGAAGAGGTGGTGAGAGTAAGTGAGCTTGGGAAGGAGACCTGTGTGGGGAAGTACCAGGAGAGACTGTGTACAGAATGGAAAAAGGTGAGAACAATGGAAGTAAGGGGAGTGGGGGAGGAATGGGATGTATTTAGGGAATCAGTGATGGATTGCGCAAAAGATGCTTGTGGCATGAGAAGAGTGGGAGGTGGGCTGTTTAGAAAGGGTAGTGAGTGGTGGGATGAAGAAGTAAGAGTATTAGTGAAAGAGAAGAGAGAGGCATTTGGACGATTTTTGCAGGGAAAAAATGCAATTGAGTGGGAGAAGTATAAAAGAAAGAGACAGGAGGTCAAGAGAAAGGTGCAAGAGGTGAAAAAAAGGGCAAATGAGAGTTGGGGTGAGAGACTATCAGTAAATTTTAGGGAGAATAAAAAGATGTTCTGGAAGGAGGTAAATAGGGTGCGTAAGACAAGGGAGCAAATGGGAACTTCAGTGAAGGGCGTAAATGGGGAGGTGATAACAAGTAGTGGTGATGTGAGAAGGAGATGGAATGAGTATTTTGAAGGTTTGTTGAATGTGTCTGATGACAGAGTGGCAGATATAGGGTGTTTTGGTCGAGGTGGTGTGCAAAGTGAGAGGGTTAGGGAAAATGATTTGGTAAACAGAGAAGAGGTAGTAAAAGCTTTGCGGAAGATGAAAGCCGGCAAGGCAGCGGGTTTGGATGGTATTGCAGTGGAATTTATTAAAAAAGGGGGTGACTGTATTGTTGACTGGTTGGTAAGGTTATTTAATGTATGTATGACTCATGGTGAGGTGCCTGAGGATTGGCGGAATGCGTGCATAGTGCCATTGTACAAAGGCAAAGGGGATAAGAGTGAGTGCTCAAATTACAGAGGTATAAGTTTGTTGAGTATTCCTGGTAAACTATATGGGAGGGTATTGATTGAGAGGGTGAAGGCATGTACAGAGCATCAGATTGGGGAAGAGCAGTGCGGTTTCAGAAGTGGTAGAGGATGTGTGGATCAGGTGTTTGCTTTGAAGAATGTATGTGAGAAATACTTAGAAAAGCAAATGGATTTGTATGTAGCATTTATGGATCTGGAGAAGGCATATGATAGAGTTGATAGAGATGCTCTGTGGAAGGTATTAAGAATATATGGTGTGGGAGGCAAGTTGTTAGAAGCAGTGAAAAGTTTTTATCGAGGATGTAAGGCATGTGTACGTGTAGGAAGAGAGGAAAGTGATTGGTTCTCAGTGAATGTAGGTTTGCGGCAGGGGTGTGTGATGTCTCCATGGTTGTTTAATTTGTTTATGGATGGGGTTGTTAGGGAGGTAAATGCAAGAGTCCTGGAAAGAGGGGCAAGTATGAAGTCTGTTGGGGATGAGAGAGCTTGGGAAGTGAGTCAGTTGTTGTTCGCTGATGATACAGCGCTGGTGGCTGATTCATGTGAGAAACTGCAGAAGCTGGTGACTGAGTTTGGTAAAGTGTGTGGAAGAAGAAAGTTAAGAGTAAATGTGAATAAGAGCAAGGTTATTAGGTACAGTAGGGTTGAGGGTCAAGTCAATTGGGAGGTGAGTTTGAATGGAGAAAAAACTGGAGGAAGTGAAGTGTTTTAGATATCTGGGAGTGGATCTGTCAGCGGATGGAACCATGGAAGCGGAAGTGGATCATAGGGTGGGGGAGGGGGCGAAAATTTTGGGAGCCTTGAAAAATGTGTGGAAGTCGAGAACATTATCTCGGAAAGCAAAAATGGGTATGTTTGAAGGAATAGTGGTTCCAACAATGTTGTATGGTTGCGAGGCGTGGGCTATGGATAGAGTTGTGCGCAGGAGGATGGATGTGCTGGAAATGAGATGTTTGAGGACAATGTGTGGTGTGAGGTGGTTTGATCGAGTAAGTAACGTAAGGGTAAGAGAGATGTGTGGAAATAAAAAGAGCGTGGTTGAGAGAGCAGAAGAGGGTGTTTTGAAATGGTTTGGGCACATGGAGAGAATGAGTGAGGAAAGATTGACCAAGAGGATATATGTGTCGGAGGTGGAGGGAACGAGGAGAAGAGGGAGACCAAATTGGAGGTGGAAAGATGGAGTGAAAAAGATTTTGTGTGATCGGGGCCTGAACATGCAGGAGGGTGAAAGGAGGGCAAGGAATAGAGTGAATTGGAGCGATGTGGTATACCGGGGTTGACGTGCTGTCAGTGGATTGAATCAAGGCATGTGAAGCGTCTGGGGTAAACCATGGAAAGCTGTGTAGGTATGTATATTTGCGTGTGTGGACGTGTGTATGTACGTGTGTATGGGGGGTTGGGCCATTTCTTTCGTCTGTTTCCTCGCGCTACCTCGCAAACGCGGGAGACAGCGACAAAGTATAAAAAAAAAAAAAAAAAAAAAAAAAAAAATATATATATATATATATATATATATATATATATATATATATATATATATATATATATATATATATATATATATATATATATATATATTTACATATATATATATATATATATATATATATATATATATATATATATATATATATATATGGGGATAGGGGTGAAAGAATACTTCCCACACATTCCTCGCGTGTCGTAGAAGGCGACTAGAGGGGACGGGAGCGGGGGGCCAGAAATCCTCCCCTCCTTGTATTTTTTAAATTTCTAAAATGGGAAACAGAAGAAAGAGTCACGCGGGGAGTGCTCATCCTCCTCGAAGGCTCAGACTGGGGTGTCTAAATGTGTGTGGATGTAACCAAGATGTGAAAAAAGGAGAGATAGGTAGTATGTTTGAGGAAAGGAACCTGGATGTTTTGGCTCTGAGTGAAACGAAGCTCAAGGGTAAAGGGGAAGAGTGGTTTGGGAATGTCTTGGGAGTAAAGTCAGGGGTTAGTGAGAGGACAAGAGCAACGGAAGGAGTAGCAGTACTCCTGAAACAGGAGTTGTGGGAGTATGTGATAGAATGTAAGAAATTAATTCTCGATTAATATGGGTAAAACTGAAAGTTGATGGAGAGAGATGGGTGATTATTGGTGCATATGCACCTGGGCACGAGAAAAAAGATCATGAGGGGCAAGTGTTTTGAGAGCAGCTGAATGAGTGTGTTAGTGGTTTTGATGCACGAGACCGGATTATAGTGATGGGTGATTTGAATGCAAAGGTGAGTAATGTGGCAGTTGAGGGAATAATTGGTATACATGGGTGTTCAGTGTTGTAAATGGAAATGGTGAAGACCTTGTAGATTTTTGTGCTGAAAAAGGACTGGTGATTGGGAATACCTGGTTTAAAAAGCGAGATATACATAAGTATACGTATGTAAGTATGAGAGATGGCCAGAGAGCGTTATTGGATTACGTGTTAATTGACAGGCGCGCGAAAGAGAGATTTTTGGATGTTAATGTGCTGAGAGGTGCAACTGGAGTGATGTCTGATCATTATCTTGTGGAGGCTAAGGTGAAGATTTGCATGGGTTTTCAGAAAAGAAGAGTGAATGTTGGGGTGAAGAGGGTGGTGAGAGTAAGTGAGCTTGGGAAGGAGACTTATGTGAGGAAGAACCAGGAGAGACTGAGTGCAGAATGGAAAAAGGTGAGAACAATGGAAGTAAGGGGAGTGGGGGAGGAATGGGATGTATTTAGGGAATCAGTGATGGAGTGCGCAAAAGATGCTTGTGGCACGAGAAGAGTGGGAGGTGGGTTGATTAGAAAGGGTAGTGAGTGGTGGGATGAAGAAGTAAGATTATTAGTGAAAGAGAAGAGAGAGGCATTTGGACGATTTTTACAGGGAAAAAATGCAATTGAGTGGGAAATGTATAAAAGAAAGAGACAGGAGGTCAAGCGAAAGGTGCAAGAGGTGAAAAAGAAGGCAAATGAGAGTTGGGGTGAGAGATTATCATTAAATTTTAGGGAGAATAAAAAGATGTTTTGGAAGGAGGTAAATAAAGTGCGTAAGACAAAGGAGCAAATAGGAACTTCAGTGAAGGGCGCAAATGGGGAGGTGATAACAAGTAGTGGTGATGTGAGAAGGAGATGGGGTGAGTATTTTGAAGGTTTGTTGAATGTGTTTGATGATAGAGTGGCAGATATAGGGTGTTTTGGTCGAGGTGGTGTGCAAAGTGAGAGGGTTAGGGAAAATGATTTGGTAAACAGAGAAGAGGTAGTTAAAGCTTTGCGGAAGATGAAAGCCGGCAAGGCAGCAGGTTTGGATGGTATTGCAGCGGAATTTATTAAAAAAGGGGGTGACTGTATTATTGACTGGTTGGTAAGGTTATTTAATGTATGTATGACTCATGGTGAGGTGCCTGAGGATTGGCGGAATGCGTGCATAGTGCCATTGTACAAAGGCAAAGGGGATAAGAGTGAGTGCTCAAATTACAAAGGTATAAGTTTGTTGAGTATTCCTGGTAAATTATATGGGAGGGTATTGATTGAGAGGGTGAAGGCATGTACAGAGCATCAGATTGGGGAAGAGCAGTGTGGTTTCAGAAGTGGTAGAGGATGTGTGGATCAGGTGTTTGCTTTGAAGAATGTATGTGAGAAATACTTAGAAAAGCAAATGGATTTGTATGTAGCATTTATGGATCTGGAGAAGGCATATGATAGAGTTGATAGAGATGCTCTGTGGAAGGTATTAAGAATATATGGTGTGGGAGGCAAGTTGTTAGAAGCAGTGAAAAGTTTTTATCGATGATGAAAGGCATGTGTACGTGTAGGAAGAGAGGAAAGTGATTGGTTCTCAGTGAATGTACATTTGCGGCAGGGTGTGTGATGTCTCCATGGTTGTTTAATTTGTTTATGGATGGGGTTGTTAGGGAGGTGAATGCTAGAGTTTTGGAAAGAGGGGCAACTATGAAGTCTGTTGTGGATGAGAGAGCTTGGGAAGTGAGTCAGTTGTTGTTCGCTGATGATACAATGCTTGTGGCTGATTCATGTGAGAAACTGCAGAAGCTGGTGACTGAGTTTGGTAAAGTGTGTGAAAGAAGAAAGTTAAGAGTAAATGTGAATAAGAGCAAGGTAATTAGGTACAGTAGGGTTGAGGGTCAAGTCAGTTGGGAGGTAAGTTTGAATGGAGAAAAACTGGAGGAAGTAAAGAGTTTTAGATATCTGGGAGTGGATCTGGCAGCGGATGGAACCATGGAAGCGGAAGTGGATCATAGGGTACGGGAGGGGGCGAAAATCCTGGGAGCCTTGAAGAATGTGTGGAAGTCGAGAACAGTATCTCGGAAAGCAAAAATGGGTATGTTTGAAGGAATAGTGGTTCCAACAATGTTGTATGGTTGCGAGGCGTGGGCTATGGATAGAGTTGTGCGCAGCAGGATGGATGTGCTGGAAATGAGATGTTTGAGGACAATGTTTAGTATGAGGTGGTAGGAACGAGTAAGTAACGTAAGGGTAAGAGAGAGGTGTGGAAATAAGAAGAGCCTGGTTGAGAGAGCAGAAGAGGGTGTTTTGAAATGGTTTGGGCGCATGGAGAAAATGAGTGAGGAAAGATTGACCAAGAGGATATATGTGTCGGAGGTGGAGGGAACGAGGAGAAGTGGGAGACCAAATTGGAGGTGGAAAGATGGAGTGAAAAAGATTTTGTGTGATCGAGGCCTGAACATGCAGGAGGGTGAAAGGAGGGCAAGGAATAGAGTGAATTGGATCGATGTGGTATACCGGGGTTGACGTGCTGTCAGTGGATTGAATCAGGGCATGTGAAGCGTCTGGGGTAAACCATGGAAAGCTGTGTAGGTATGTATATTTGCGTGTGTGGACGTATGTATATACATGTGTATGGGGGTGGGTTGGGCCATTTCCTTCGTCTGTTTCCTTGCGCTACCTCGCAAACGCGGGAGACAGCGAAAAAGCAAAAAAAAAAAAAAGAAATGTATATAAATGTGTATGTGGGTGGGTTGGGCCATTCTTTCGTCTGTTTCCCTGCGCTACCTCGCTAACGCGGGAGACAGCGTCAGAGTATAATAGAATATATATATATATATATATATATATATATATATATATATATATATATATATATATATATATATATATATATATATATATGTATATATGTACATATATATATATATATATATATATATATATATATATATATATATATATATATATATATATATATATATATATATATATATATATATATATATATATATATATATATATATATATATATATATATATATATATATATATATATATATATATATATATATATATATATATATATATATATATATATATATATATATATATATATATATATATATATATATATATATATATATATATATATATATATATATATATATATATGTACATATATACACATATATATATATATATATATATATATATATATATATATATATATATATATATATATATATATATATATATATATATATATATATTTTTTTTTTTTTTTTTTTTTTTTTTGCCGCTGTCTCCCGCGTTTGCGAGGTAGTGCAAGGAAACAGACGAAAGAAATGGCATAACCCACCCTCATACAAATGTATATACATACACGTCTACACACGCAATTATACATACCTATACATCTCAATGTACACATATATATATACACGCAGACACATATATACCCATGCACACAATTCACACTGTCTGCCTTTATTCATTCCCATCGCCACCTCGCCACACATGGAATACCATCCCCCTCCCCCCTCATGTGTGCGAGGTAGCGCTAGGAAAAGACAACAAAGGCCCCATTCTTTCACACTCCGTCTCTAGCTGTCATGCAATAATGCCCGAAACCACAGCTCCCTTTCCACATCCAGGCCCCTCACAACTTTCCTTGGTTTACCCCAGACGCTTCACATGACCTGATTCAATCCACTGACAGCACGTCAACCCCGGTATACCACATCGATCCAATTCACTCTATTCCTTGCCCGCCTTTCACCCTCCTGCATGTTCAGGCCAAAATCACTTAAAATCTTTTTCACTCCATCTCTCCACCTCCAATTTGGTCTCCCACTTCTCCTCGTTCCCTCCACCTCCGACACATATATTCTCTTGGTCAATCTTTCCTCACTCATTCTCTCCATGTGTCCAAACCATTTCAAAACACCCTCCTCTGCTCTCTCAACCACGCTCTTTTTATTTCTACACATCTCTCTTACCCTTACATTACTTACTCGATCAAACCACCTCACACCACACATTGTCCTCAAACATCTCATTTCCAGCACATCCACCCTCCTACGCACAACTCTTTCCATAGCCCACGCCTCGCAACCATACAACATTGTTGGAACCACTATTCCTTCAAACACACCAATTTTTGCTTTCCGAGATAATGTTCTCGACTTCCACACATTCTTCAAGGCTACCAGGATTTTCGCCCCCTCCCCACCCTGTGATTCACTTCCGCTTCCATGGTTTCATCCGCTGACAGATCCACTCCCAGATATCTAAAACACTTTACTTCCTCCAGTTTTTCTCCATTCAAACTTACCTCCCTATTGATTTGACCCTCAACCCTACTGTACCTAATAACCTTGCTCTTATTCACATTTACTCTTAACTTTCTTCTTTCACACACTTTACCAAACTCAGTCACCAGCTTCATATGAATCAGCCACCAGCGGTGTATCATCAGCAAACAACAACTAACTCACTTCCCAAGCTCTCTCATCCACAACAGACTTCATACTTGCTCCTCTTTCCAAAACTCTTGCATTCACCTCCCTAACAACCCCATCCATAAACAAATTAAACAACCATGGAGACACCACACACCCCTGCCGCAAACCTACATTCACTGAGATCCAATCACTCTCCTCTCTTCCTACACGTACACATGCCTTACATCCTCGATAAAAACTTTTCACTGCTTCTAACAACTTGCCTCCCACACCATATATTCTTAATACCTTCCACAGAGCATCTCTATCAACTCTATCATATGCCTTCTCCAGATCCATAAATGCTACATACAAATCCATTTGCTTTTCTAAGTATTTCTCACATACATTCTTCAAAGCAAACACCTGATCCACACATTCTCTACCACTTCTGAAACCACACTGCTCTTCCCCAATCTGATGCTCTGTACATGCCTTCACCCTCTCAATCAATACCCTCCCATATGATTTACCAGGAATACTCAACAAACTTATACCTCTGTAATTTGAGCACTCACTCTTATCCCCTTTGCCTTTGTACAATGGCACTATGCACGCATTCCGCCAATCCTCAGGCACCTCACCATGAGTCATATATACATTAAATAACATTACCAACCAGTCAACAATACAGTCACCCCCTTTTTTAATAAATTCCACTGCAATACCATCCAAACCTGCTGCCTTGCTGGCTTTCATCTTCCGCAAAGCTTTTACTACCTCTTCTCTATTTACCAAATCATTTTCCCTAACCCTCTCACTTTGCACACCACCTTGACCAAAACACCCTATATCTGCCACTTTGTCATCAAACACATTTAACAAACCTTCAAAATACTCACTCCATCTCTTTCTCACATCACCACTACTTGTTATCACCTCCCCATTTGCGCCCTTCACTGAAGTTCCCATTTGCTCCCTTGTCTTACGCACTTTATTTACCTCCTTCCAGAACATCTTTTCATTCTCCCTAAAATTTAATGATACTCTCTCACCCCAACTGTCATTTGCCCTCTTTTTCACCTCTTGCACCTTTCTCTTGACCTCCTGTCTCTTTCTTTTATACATCTCCCACTCACTTGCATTTTTCCCTGCAAAAACCGTCCAAATGCCTCTCTCTTCTCTTTCACTAATAATATTACTTCTTTATCCCACCACTCACTACCCTTTCTAATCAACCCACCTCCCACGCTTCTCATGCCACAAGCATCTTTTGCGCAATCCATCACTGATTCCCTAAACACATCCCATTCCTCCCCCACTCCCCATACTTCCATTGTTCTCACCTTTTCCATTCTGTACTCAGTCTCCCCTGGTACTTCCTCACACAAGTCTCCTTCCCAAGCTCACTTACTCTCACCACCCTCTTCACCCCAACATTCACTCTTCTTTTCTGAAAACCCATGCAAATCTTCACCTTAGCCTCCACAAGATAATGATCAGACATCCCTCCAGTTGCATCTCTCAGCACATTAACATCCAAAAGTCTCTCTTTCGCGCGCCTGTCAATTAACACGTAATCCAATAACGCCCTCTGGCCATCTCTCCTACTTACATACGTATACTTATGTATATCTCGCTTTTTAAACCAGGTATTCCCAATCACCATTCGTTTTTCAGCACATAAATCTACAAGCTCTTCACCATTTCCATATATATACATATATATATATATATATATATATATATATATATATATATATATATATATATATATATATATATATAACAACTACCCTGAATATGTAATTATCAGAGGATGTTCCAAGTATCACACCAAAATTCCTTTTCGGACACGTACTGGAGTAAGGTCACCGAAGCTTCATCAGCGAACATAAATATGTATCTGAAATTACTCATTTTTACATGGGCCAAAAAAAAGTCACATGTAACACTTTTATTTCTAATGGGAATACAGCATTTACCATTTTCAGATCTTATAGAATTACGGCATTTATCAATAAATTTCATTTCCAATACAAAACCGTACATAATTCACCACTTTCAGTTCCAATAGATTTACAGCTTTTATTATTTTCAATTCCAATAAAATTATAGCATTTATCAACTAATTCAAGTTCTAATACATTTATGATATTATTCATTTTCATTTCCAGTAGATTTACAGCACTTACAAACTTCCTCTCCAATAGATTTACCTCATCTACCAGTTTCACTTCCTTTAAAGGTAATTGACACAAAAGTCTTTTTTTTTTCTTAAGAAATTCATGAGGCTATTTTCTTGCCCCTGAAGTTCACCTCAGGAGGCAGCACTGAGAGCACTAAAATACCTTGATGTTAGGGACGTAAAGAGGGGAGGCAAGTCTTATCATTAGCAAAGATAACTTTATTGATATTAAACTTCGGTGTTCCAGCTACAGTGTGTGTGTGTGTGTGTGTGTGTGTGTGTGTGTGTGTGTGTGTTTGTGTGTATCTCAAGGCGGCTACGAAGCGTGTCATCACGGAGGTAACGGGAGCATGAGCTGGCCGAGTAACGGTGGCATCACAGGTTACATTATCATACACCAGGCTCTTGGAGGTGAGCCTTCATAAACATAACCGGGACACCGTATTACTCTTTAAGAGATTGTTTTCCCTTGCTCGCCTTAGCCTTGCCATCACCTCTCTCTCTCTCTCTCTCTCTCTCTCTCTCTCTCTCTCTCTCTCTCTCTCTCTCTCTCTCTCTCTCTCTCTCTCTCTCTCTCTCTCTCTCTCTCCCCGGGCCATTCACCCCCTTCAGAGTGAATGACGGAAGTACATGGGAAAGACGGGCAACAGAGATCCTGTCGGCTCATGTTATGGTTGTCTGTTTTGAATTTTGTTCCTATGGTTGACGTAAGGATAGGCCAGCAACAAGGCTCCCTCCTGCCTTCCGTTCCCTCCGGTTCCCTCCAGTTGACATGACAAAGGACTGGAAAAAAAAAGAGTACAATATACTGAAACGATCCCGCTCAGAAATGAGTAGGATGAAGGTGCAGAGAATTGGTTTGTAAAATCTTGGCGCAAAATCCAACTATCTCCTTCACCACAGTATAGTCTTAGGATCTTGAATGAGAGAAAAGGGAGGATGAACACCTGGGTTAAAGGGAGGCTGACAACTGTACCCGGGATTCGAGCCCATGCCAGATCAGCTCCGGGCGGGCAGGTAGTGACTTTATAGTCAGCAACGCTAAACACGACACCACAGATGCCCGTGTATGTATGGGTGTGTGTGTCAGTGTATTTGCTAGTTCCGGCAGCTGTCCACTTTCACATAACCTTGATTAAACCAGAAGAAATAAAATAAAAGAATGTCATAACAATCACATGCCAAATACCTTTAAATCCTAGAATATCCAAATATACCAAAGGAGCGTTATCCAGACTTCAATGTTCGAACATTTTCTGCATATCGTGGGAGCTTGATATCATACGTGATATCTTGTCGCACAGTCAGTCCTTTGTCTGCATGAATCTTAGTTTTTTCCCGGCAGCAGTGGAAGTTTAGAGCTGCTAAGCTACGGCGTATGTAACACGCAGTCTATTGATGGGTCGATGTGGTAATGACACACAGCAGTCACACCCGATAGACGGAGGCGTTTTGTCGCTACCATTAAGTCGTTATCTTACTGCACAGCTATATCTAGTTTTTTTTTTTTTTTAACTTTGGAGTATTTATTGCAATAGACATAAGGAATAGAATACGAATTAAGTTCGTTATCTGATCAATAGTCATGAATATTTATTTTTTCACCTGGAGAACAATATATTATATATATATATATATATATATATATATATATATATATATATATATATATATATATATATATATATATATATATATATATATATATATATATATATATTTCTTTTCTTTCATACTATTCGCCATTTCCCGCCTCAGCGAGGTAGCGTTAAGAACAGAGGACTGGGCCTCTGAGGAAACATCCTCACCTGGCCCCCTTCTCTGTTCCTTCCTTTGGAAAATTAAAAAAAAAATGAGAGGGGAGGATTTCCAGCCCCCCGCTCCCTTCCCTTTTATACGCCTTCTACGACACGCAGGGAATACGTGGAAAGTATTCTTTCTCCCCTATCCCCAGGGATATATATATATATATATATATATATATATATATATATATATATATATATATATATATATATATATATATATATGTATATATGGTTGTTTAATTTGTTTGTGGATGGGGTTGTTAGGGAGGTGAATGCTAGAGTTTTGGAAAGAGGGGCAAGTATGAAGTCTGTTGGGGATGAGAGAGCTTGGGAAGTGAGTCAGTTGTTGTTCGCTGATGATACAGCGCTGGTGGCTGATTCATGTGAGAAACTGCAGAAGCTGGTGACTGAGTTTGGTAAAGTGTGTGAAAGAAGAAAGTTAAGAGTAAATGTGAATAAGAGCAAGGTAATTAGGTGCAGTAGTGGTGAGGGTCAAGTCAATTGGGAGGTAAGTTTGAATGGAGAAAAACTGGAGGAAGTAAAGTGTTTTAGATATCTGGGAGTGGATCTGGCAGCGGATGGAACCATGGAAGCGGAAGTGGATCATAGGGTGGGGGGAGGGGGCGAAAATTCTGGGAGCCTTGAAGAATGTGTGGAAGTCGAGAGCATTATCTCGGAAAGCAAAAATGGGTATGTTTGAAGGAATAGTGGTCCCAACAATGTTGTATGGTTGCGAGGCGTGGGCTATGGATAGAGTTGTGCGCAGGAGGATGGATGTGCTGGAAATGAGATGTTTGAGGACAATGTGTGGTGTGAGGTGGTTTGATCGAGTAAGTAACGTAAGGGTAAGAGAGATGTGTGGAAATAAAAAGAGCGTGGTTGAGATAGCAGAAGAGGGTGTTTTGAAATGGTTTGGGCACATGGAGAGAATGAGTGAGGAAAGATTGACCAAGAGGATATATGTGTCGGAGGTGGAGGGAACGAGGAGAAGTGGGAGACCAAATTGGAGGTGGAAAGATGGAGTGGAAAAGATTTTGTGTGATCGGGGCCTGAACATGCAGGAGGGTGAAAGGAGGGCAAGGAATAGAGTGAATTGGATCGATGTGGTATACCGGGGTTGACGTGCTGTCAGTGGATTGAATCAGGGTATGTGAAGCGTCTGGGGTAAACCATGGAAAGCTTTGTAGGTAAGTATATTTGCGTGTGTGGACGTATGTATATACATGTGTATGGGGGTGGGTTGGGCCATTGCTTTCGTCTGTTTCCTTGCGCTACCTCGCAAACGCGGGAGACAGCGACAAAGTATAAAAAAAAAAAAAAAGAAATATATATATATATATATATATATATATATATATATATATATATATATATATATATATATATATATATAGATATATATGTGAAAGGGGTTTGGAAAGAGGGGTAAGTATGCAGTCTGTTCTGGATGAGAGAGCTTGGGAAGTGAGTCACTTGTTGTTTGCTGATGATACAACGCTGGTGGCTGATTCATGTGAGAAACTGCAGAAGCTGATGACTGAGTTTGGTAAAGTGTGTGAAAGAAGAAAGTTGAGAGTAAATGTGAATAAGACCAAGGTTATTAGGTACAGTAGGGTTGAGGGTCAAATCAATTGGGAGGTAAGTTTGAATGGAGAAAAACTGGAAGAAGTGAAGGGTTTTAGATATCTGGGAGTGGATTGGTAGCGGATGGAACCATGGGAGCGGAAGTGAATCATAGGGTGGGGAAGGGGGCGAAAATTCTGGGAGCCTTGAAGAATGTATGGAAGTCGAGAACATTATCTCCGAAAGCAAAAATGGGTATGTTTAAAGGAATAGTGGTTCCAACAATGCTGTATGGTTGCGAGGCGTGGGCTATGGATAGTGTTGTGCGCAGGAGGGTGAATGTGCTGGAAATGAGATGTTTGAGGACAATATGTGGTGTGAGGTGTTTCATCGAGTAAGTAATAATAGGGTAAGGGAGATGTGTGGAAATAAAAAGAGTGTGGTAGATAGAGCAGAAGTAGGTGTTTTGAAATGGTTTGGTCACATGGAGAGAATGAGTGAGGAAAGATTAACAAAGAGGATATATTTGTCAGAGGTGGAGGGAACGAGGAGAAGTGGGAGACCAAATTGGAGGTGGAAAGATGGAGTGAAAAAGATTTTGAGTGATCGGGGCCTGAACATGCAGGAGGGTGAAAGGCGTGCAAGGAATAGAGTGAATTGGAACGATGTGGTATATCGGGTTCGACGTGGAGTCAATGGATTTAACCAGGGTATGTGAAGCGTCTGGGGTAAATCATGGAAAGTTTTGTGGGGTCTGGGTGTGGAAAGGGAGCTGTGGTTTCGGTGCATTATTACATGACAGCTAGAGACTGAGTGTGAACGAATGTGGCCTTTGTTGTCTTTTCTAGCGCTTCCTCGCACACATGAGAGGGGAGGGGGTTGTTATTTCATGGTTGGCGAGGTGACGATGGGAATGAATAAAGGCAGACAGTATGAATTATGTACATGTGTATTTATGTATATGTCTGTGTGTGTATATATATGTATACGTTGAGATGTATAGGTATATATATTTGCGTGTGTGGACGTGTATGTATATACATGTGTATGTGGGTGGGTTGGGCCATTCTTTCGTCTGTTTCCTTGCGCTACCTTGCTAACGCGGGAGATAGCGACAAAGCAAAATGATAAATATATATATATATATATATATATATATATATATATATATATATATGCTAATCAATTTTCTCTTTCCTGTATTCGATCATTCACATATCCACATATCCCACGATATTCAATGCAGACGTAAATATACTTACACATACACTTCCGTATGCACCTAAACGCACTTACTAACAAATTTACAAACTTTTGTCTCTTATCTAGAAAAAAAGGTCTCCCTTCTCAAGCACGTACTTCTTTCTCCCTCTCTGCTTCAGACGTGCTGATGGGATAATCTGTGGACAACACTAACTCACGTGTACCATGGTGGCTTGTCCCTTGCCTCCCGCATCCATGCAGGAGACATAGCATAAAGCAAATTTGTGGGAACTAACGACTTAGACCTAGACTGATGGCATCTCGTAGAGCTTCAGCACCAACATTTATAAGGATATTTTCCGTGAGCATTGCAGCTCACGAGGGAAAAGTTGGCGCAAATTGAAAAAGTTTAGACACTCTTCGTACACTGTTCCAACAGCAATTCTCATCCATTGTTGACCCGAAACTTTTCCAATAAGATGGTGGATAAAGGTCATCAATAGAGTTACTGGACTTGGGCTTACAGTGGTTCACAGACGCGAGAGTTAACCCGGTTATTGTAAGTCATGATATGACTGGCCAAGTGGCTCAACTCAACTCAAGCATCAGCCTCCCGAAAGACACGAGCTCCATAGAATTGGGCAAAAAGCTAAACAACACAGCAAATCCGACGTGTTAAGTCTCCCCGTCTGACCTTAAATTCTGATCCATTTTTCTCTTAAGCTGATTCTCCTTTTTACTCTTCAATAGATACCACTTTGATCTATGGTTGCTTGCAGACCTGTGGCATTAGTTACATCACGTAACACTCATGCAAGCCACTGCAGCACATAATGACTGTGACGTCCTTGAAAGTGTTGGACGTTGTGGTATCTGATTCTTTTTCCATGTCTCTTAGCTTTGAGAATAAACATCTCATGCTTTCTCCAACAACTACAATCTGTCCATTTCTATGACTTAATCCTTCCACCTCCTCAGGGATTATTCTTTATATCCATTGGCCATTTTGTATCCAATTCAAGGTCTCACCCTTTTTTTGAAGTAGTGATTGGAATTATCATCGTTTTGAAATATACTGTGCATTACAGATATCAGTCTAGGAGTTGTGTGTTTAACTACCGATATCATGATTCGACGCAATGGTCTTATGTACTTTTTCACAACCAATGCTGAGTAGTCTGACCAGAGCAAGGACAAAGAGGCTTTCTCTCCTCTTGGCAAGTACAACAGCACTCTTTATATGGGCAAGTGCAACAACCCTCTCCGCCACCGATGTGCAACAACACACTTATCAAGACAAGTACAACAACTCGCTCTGGCGGGCAAGTACTTCGGCATTCTTACCAGACTGCTATTGCTACCCTGGCGGCCATTGCTGCTGCTATTGCAGCTCTTACTGTTGTTACTGTGAGGTAACTGGCTCCTAGGGCGCACATTGCCTCCCTCCCTCGTGAATATCAAATAAGAAGCAATACAAAATCCATTTCCCCCTGTCGCCAGCCATTAGGCCCCGGCATAAAGCGTCTTTAAGACCAGCTGTGGTTCCCAACGAAATATTTTCCAAATAAGCTAAACATTTTTTCCCCCTCTTATAATATTTCTGTTTTATTGAAAACTCACAGAAAACAACTGTTTTCTGTTACTCGTATATTCTAGATATAGGAGGGGTTATTACAGCAATATTTTCTACATAAACGAGGTACTGCAACTACAGTTGAATAGAAATTTTAGTTTGGGTTCCTCACCTCTTAGATTTAATTGAGGAAAACAGAACAGACCAGAATAATAAACAGTGAGATGAATCACTTTCGTCCCATTACGCTAATTTATTAAGAAAGTTTTTAATGAACGATCAGAAATCTCTCCTGTGAATACCAACATTGTTTAAAGTCCACGCGGCTGTGAATGAGGCCAACAAATCAAGCCATAATAATAGACCTATGTCACGAATACCAGACGTTACCTACGAACGATAGTCCTTTACTCAGCTGTTACGTAAACACCTACTGAGCACAGCAAACACAATCAGCGAACAAAGCTTCCAGCAACTGAATGCGTAAACACCATTAAGATCACATATCCTCCAGATAATATCAAGAGTAGGACAAATTTAGGTTGCCGAAGGTGCTGTTTATCGCGAAGTAATTCAGTATAGCCCATATAATTATACAGTACATTAGTACAGATATTTCCACTGTGTTCGGATATATGGGTTTACGACATCAACTTAGATATTCATGGAGAGATTTACCTATAAAATCGTCAATGATTACTGCTGGTTCTTTCGCTCAGGTGCACGAGTCAGATGAACACACGCACCGCTCCACTGCACAAGTTAGCCGTCAGTCCCTCGGACAGTTTCATTGATTCAAAATGGTTCTCACAGTCGAAAAGAAATACCAAAGTGTAGGACATTATTGTCTAGATCAGAGTGTCGTCACCACTCAACCCTCCTGTTAATCTATTCGTCCATTCTACAACTTCTGACCTGAGTAATCTCCAATTCGTTCCCGTCGATCCTTTCTCGCCAGATGTACCCTGAGTCTTCTAATTGGGTTTCTAAAGTTTATGAAGAGGTGCTGTGTGTGTGTGTGTGTGTGTGTGTGTGTGTGTGTGTGTGTGTGTGTGTGGAGCTTGCTGGTTTCCCTGAGTAGCATCATTCCATCTTTTTATTACAATTTCATAATCCTTTTACAGTTCTTCATGTTTCTCACTTCCTCCCTTTACCGTTGCTCCGTCTGGCACTTGTAACCATTCATATATCTCAAAACTGACGTGGAAAATTCAGAAATACTGTTTCCTTTTTAAGGAATACATGTTTGGAGTTTTACTGAGAACTTTAAGTAATCTGGCTCTTCTTGGGTGCGATGATATAAGACTGAGAGAAGAAAGAAGATAAACCATCTGTCAGTGGGTAATGTCACCTAGTGTTTGATTAATGGCTCCCTCAAGAGATATTCCAAGCAAATGGGTGGGTCTGTTAAGGTTCTCGCCTCTCTCCAACCCTCATTTTGCTCTCTCTCTCTCTCTCTCTCTCTCTCTCTCTCTCTCTCTCTCTCTCTCTCTCTCTCTCTCTCTCTCTCTCTCTCTCTCTCTCTCTCTTGGGCTTATTCGTATGTGCTGAACCACAGTGTGTGTTAAGCATTAGACATACCAGTGATGGAAGGAACCATTCATAGAAAAAGCTTCAGGCGCTACACTATATGCAATCCCTCTAAAATGTGCATAAAGATAATCCAAGACTTAGTAAACATTAAGATACATAGGGAAAAATGTGCGTTTTAGTGCAATGAGATTTACTCAACTTGCCGATTTCAACTCTGAGATGTTATAGCGTTCCAAACTGAACGAGGAAATATATTCAGTACGACCTAGAGAACGAATATTTCAAGGAGAAAGCAGGGTAAGAATCAGCTGAAGTATGTAATGGAATCATTAGAGTAGAGGCGAATAGGTTATGAACCGTAAGAACAGCTCATGATGAGAAATAACACAGACACACACACACACACACACGCACACACACACACACACTTATACATATATATGTATATATATATATATATATATATATATATATATATATATATATATATATATATATATATATATATATATATATATATATATATATATATATATATATATATATATATAAGTTTGAATGGAGAAAAACTGGAGGATGTAAAGTGTTTTATACATCTGGGAGTGGATCTGGCAGCGGATGGAACCATGGAAGCGGAAGTGGATCATAGGGTGGGGGAGGGGGCGAAAATCCTGGGAGCCTTGAAGAATGTGTGGAAGTCGAGAACATTATCTCGGAAAGCAAAAATGGGTATGTTTAAAGAAATAGTGGTTCCAACAATGTTTTATGGTTGCGAGGCGTGGGCTATGGATAGAGTTGTGCGCAGGAGGATGGATGTGCTGGAAATGAGATATTTGAGGACAATGTGTGGTGTGAGGTGGTTTGATCGAGTAAGTAACGTAAGAGTAAGAGAGATGTGTGGAAATAAAAAGAGCGTGGTTGAGAGAGCAGAAGAGGGTGTTTTGAAATGGTTTGGGCACATGGAGAGAATGAGTGAGGAAAGATTGACCAAGAGGATATATGTGTCGGAGGTGGAGGGAACGAGGAGAAGTGGGAGACCAAATTGGAGGTGGAAAGATGGAGTGAAAAAGATTTTGTGTGATCGGGGCCTGAACATGCAGGAGGGTGAAAGGAGGGCAAGGAATAGAGTGAATTGGATCGATGTGGTATACCGGGGTTGACGTGCTGTCAGTGGATTGAATCAGGGCATGTGAAGCGTCTGGGGTAAACCATGGAAAGCTGTGTAGGTATGTATATTTGCGTGTGTGGACGTATGTATATACATGTGTATGGTGATGGGTTGGGCCATTTCTTTCGTCTGTTTCCTTGCGCTACCTCGCAAACGCGGGAGACAGCGACAAAGCAAAATATATATATATATATATATATATATATATATATATATATATATATATATATATATATATATATATATATATATATATATACATGCATATATACACACACACATTTATATATGTATACGAACAAAGTGCATAGAAACGCGCACCTTCATAGAACATACAAACCTCCAATAGCCAGGATCGAACCCGGGACCCCTGTGCAAGAGGCGGGCTGTTGGAGGTTTGTATGTTCTATGAAGGTGCACGTTTCTATGAACTATGTTCGTATTCATATACCTCCACGTTGTACAGTTAGGTTCGGTAAAATGCTATCTGCTGGCTATGTGCGCCTGTTGGGAAATGACCGGTGTAGACCCCGTTGCTCACCAACGTGAGACGAAGGGTACTCGAGTACATAGTATTCGAATAGCAACGGGATATATATATATATATATATACATATATATATATATATATATATATATATATATATATATATATATATATATATATATATATATATATATGAGGTAAGGATAGAACAGTAAGAAGACTCTCACCCCTCCCTCAATTCCCTCCGACAACAGCAGCCGGCGGGAAAAAGAATGAAAGAAAAACCATGTGTTTGTGAAGTAAGCCTGCGTGAAATTTAACAGGATAAAACAAAAGGAAAATACTAATACAGAACCTTGCTGCGGCTAACATAATAAGAAAGAGAAAAAACTTTCCCACACTTTGCTTCACCACGGTATGTTCTTTGGGTCTGGAATGTGAAGAGGGAATGAATTTATGTGTATGTCTTTTTTTTATATCCGTGTAGAAGATGTATAATGAAAAATTGGTGTAATCGGTTTCTGAGGGAATTTACATTAAGAATGTGTGACGGTGACTCATTCCCATGTTGAATTTGTCTATCCGTAAAGATATTCTTTGAATTTTGAAATGTCTTCCAGGTTTTCTACTTAACTGTATTTCTGTTTATTTCAAATAGATCCTCGTGACTGAATTTGTCTAATCTGTTAAGAATCTGGAAACTTGTATAAGGTCACCACAAAGTCTCCATTTCTTAAAAGGAAGAGAGATCTAATCATCATATCCTGTTCTAATGAGGCAGATGTCTCAGAGTTGGAATTAATTACCTATGTTGCACGTCTTTGCACTTGTTCCAGTTCTCTCTCTTATTTGGGGGGTTTGGGGACCAGAATTGGACGAACATATTCAAGGTGAGGTATCACATGAGAGGGAAAAATCCAAAGCTGTTGATGGTGTCTTGTAGTTGATATTTCGAACCAAGAAACCTAACTTGAGGTTTCCTTTTTCACTTGCTGCTAGACACAGCTTGGTAAACTTCAGACTGTTACTGACTAGGTCACCCCTCACTCTTCAGTCTTCCAAGGTGGGCAAATTTTCAAAGCCTGTAACCTTTTCCGTAAAGCAGCTCTCTTTATCCCGGCACCTATCATCTTTGTTGCCCTCCCTTGGACCTTCTCTATTAGCTCCTTATGCTTCTTCATGTGCGCTTACCAAACTTGAAAAGTGTTATCTAGTTTTGGCCTTATGTAGGATGTGATCAGTTTGTTAAGTATTTCCTTATCTATGCACATGAAAGTTATTCTGATATTTGCCAGAAGACAGTTTGCCTCCATAACTATTCTCATAATATGGGACTTTGGTGTTTAATGATGATAATGATGATGATGTTATTGGATCTGTGTGTGTGTGTGTGTGTGTGTGTGTGTGTGTGTGTGTGTGTGTGTGTGTGTGTGTGTGTGTGTGTGAGCTTGTGTGGGTGAGTATGTTTTATTATGGTATTCATTATCATATTTGTATAACGGGGAGAGAGTTTTACACTTGTGTTGCCCCGTTTCTTAGCCTTGCATATATGAACCGTGTTTTACTGCTGTGTACTCACACACACACACACACACACACACACACACACACACACACACACACACACACACACACCTACAGCCAGAGATGTACTCATACATACACAAACGCACCCGACCTTTCCACATGCGTCTCAGAGCTAAAACTTATTTGTGACAGGACACGAGGGGCTAAACTATGCCTGTTCTGTTGTTCGAGCCAAGCAGAGACTCTGCAGGCCACCCGAGGATTTATATGTTTTTCGTCCGGTCGGCTGATGTGGGAAACTACATTGTATTCCAATTCTCAAGACTCCTTCCTCTAACAACATGAACGTAAAACTGAAAAACAGGATGAATTCATGTCACTTTATTCCTATCATGTTTTAGATAGATTCATATGGTTTTTTTTTTTTTTTGACTATGGATTTTTTGAATGTTAAGCGAATTAGGTGGGAAACATTTGTAAGGGTTTAAAAGAATGCATATGGGGTCAGTCACTGGTTCAAGGCCAGGAATTTCAATCTCCTGTCTTCAAGTATTAAAAGCCTTCACCAACAGTGAGGATGTTAGATGTACCCTTGACCATATTGTGAGGCTCACGCCCGGCCGGCAACACTGCTACACAGCATTTGTTGGGTTGACAACAATGTTTGCGACGCCGTGGATCACCCGAGTACAAAATGTGTGTTACTAAGAGAGAGAGAGAGAGACACACACACAGAGCTATTCTTGCTCTCTCTCTCTCTCTCTCTCTCTCTCTCTCTCTCTCTCTCTCTCTCTCTCTCTCTCCCTCTCTCTCCCTGCCTCACTCCGCATGCGGCTCTTCATTCTTCTGCTATGATCATACAATGACAGGGTTTATGCAGTTGTAGTTTGCTGGATGACAGAGTACCTCAGTCCGGCAGGGCCGTAATATGTTTTCCTTTACAGTGACTAACACGGCAGGGCGCAGAAACATGCAATATGCGAGGCTATTTCGGGTGACGGGAAAATACGTTAAAAAAGAAGAGAGAATTAAATCAGAGGTCGTCAAATGTTTGTACATTTGAGTCTTAAAAGCAGAAAGAGTGTAGGAAGAGGGGACGATATAATAAAGATTAAAGGATAGAATGAGGGAGGAAATAAGGGATAAATGGCTAGGCAAGGAACTATCAAAAGTACAATTAGGAAAGACTAAGCTATCGGAAAGAGAGGCTAACTCAGCTGGAGGGTTAGCCACGTATATTGATCAGGTAGGAAGAGAGGAGGAGAGGTTGAGGTGCAGGAGCTGTTGGAGATAACTCTTGGATAAGGAGAGATGTATCAGTCAAAGTCAAATCAGCACACTCACATTTTATGAAGGTTTACTTGGCTCTCCGAGGATCAGTTTGGCAATGATTCCCGGCAGAAGTGAAGGCGCGGTGGGATTCCCGTGAAGAGAGGAGCTTCATGCCCCGTTTGGCTCTGTCTCTGATGCGACAGGCATCACGGTAGGAGCGATCAGTCCTTGACTGATGGAGAGAAAGTTATGATAAAAGAAATGGACATAGAATTCCGTATTAGGAGCGACGCATCATTACTGTGTGTATATATATATATATATATATATATATATATATATATATATATATATATATATATATATATATATATATATATATATATATATATATATATATATATATATATATATATATATATGTATGAAATGAACTCACATTGGGTAAACTTAACACAAAAAAAGTGGATGGGTTGGTGGGATGTGAATAAGTGAGGGAAGCAAGAAACTGTCATCACAGCAACCGAGTTAAAGATGCTCTCTCTCTCTCTCTCTCTCTCTCTCTCTCTCTCTCTCTCTCTCTCTCTCTCTCTCTCTCTCTCTCTCTCTCTCTCTCTTGCTGGAGAGATTACTCCTTCCTGGGGCATTCATACAACCCCTATCGACCTGATTATGTTTTATGAAACGGACACTTGCGACGATTTCATCATACTTCCCTCAGAGTCTTTAAGTCATTATTCGGTGTTCGTCTTCCAGATAATCTGATGACTTACGAGGAGCAGAATTCATTATGAGGATGTTCCTAACACCAGGACAGATGGAATGACTAGAAACCCCACTACAGTGAAGAAGGATGCATATATATGCTTCCAGTCAGAAATCTACAGGAGGCACTCTGGTGAGACTACCAGCTGGCAATAAGTACGTATACATGAATGAGGAAGAGATGACTCTCATTCCTCATACCAAGCAACTGCTTTGCATGGCAGCTAGATATGTCTTCGGGGACCTAAAATAGATTATTTTTTGAGTAGGAAATAGATATTACTCTTTGTTATGACTTGCATTTCTTAGGCAGAGGGCAGAAATCGATTGAAAGATTTATCTGGGCGCGTTGAGGGAGGGTGAGGAGCAGTGGTAACACACAGCAGTGTGTTGTGCAGGTGCCAACAATATGGCGCATCCAAGATGTGTAGAAGATTCATGATGTTGGGAAACCGTTCTCTGTTTGGGCGCTACTTCGCTGCGCAATAAACGGCGAATGAGTGATATATATATATATATATATATATATATATATATATATATATATATATATATATATATATATGTATATATATATATATATATATATATATATATATATATATATATATATATATATATATATATATATATATATATATATATATAATATATTTAATTTTCCAAAAGGAACAGAGAACGGGGCCAGGTAAGGATATTCCCTAAAAGGCCCATTCCTCTGTTCTTAACGCTACCTCGCTAATGCGGGAAATGGCGAATAGTTTAAAAAAAAGGAAAAAAAAAAATATATATATATATATATATATATATATATATATATATATATATATATATATATATATATATATATTTGTGTGTGTGTGTGCGTGCGCTATGTATGAGTACTTTTGTGTCTGTTTTTTTTGCTATCATCTCCACTCATCGTTCCTTTAAGATTTCAAGATACGTCCCTGGCATACTACTCATTTGACACAATGATCCAGGAATATCCTTACGTATCTGGCGTGCTCTGTATAATCGCTGGTACAGACCTCCGGTAGATGCCTACCCCAGAGGCCCGAGGATACTGTAATCCTCTGGCTATTGGAACCAGTTACGAGGGATCCATTCTGCATTAAGGAAAGCGCCTTATCTCAGGAACACTACTGTCCCCGGATCTATTACATTTATTGCCTTACGAGTGAGAGCTCTGGCAGTTATATCAGTTGGTCAGTTGGAAGAACATATATACACACACACACAGACATATATATATATATATATATATATATATATATATATATATATATATATATATATATATATATATATATATATATATATATATATATATATATATATATATATATATATATATATATATATATATATATATATATCTATATATATATATATATATATATATATATATATATATATATATATATATATATATATATATATATATATATATATATATATATATTTTTTTTTTTTTTTCATACTATTCGCCATTTCCCGCGATAGCGAGGTAGCGTTAAGAACAGAGGACTGGGCCTTTGAGGGAATATCCTCACCTGGCCCCCTTCTCTGTTCCTTCTTTTGGAAAATTAAAAAAAAACGAGAGGGGAGGATTTCCAGCCCCCCGCTCCCTTCCCTTTTAGTCGCCTTCTACGACACGCAGGGAATACGTGGGATGTATTCTTTCTCCCCTATCCCCAGGGATATATATATATATATATATATATATATATATATATATATATAGGATGAAGAAGTAAGATTATTAGTGAAAGAGAAGAGAGAGGCATTTGGACGATTTTTGCAGAGAAAAAATGCAATTGAGTGGGAGATGTATAAAAGAAAGAGACAGGAGGTCAAGAGAAAGGTGCAAGAGGTGAAAAAGAGGGCAAATGAGAGTTGGGGTGAGAGAGTATCATTAAATTTTGGGGAGAATAAAAAGATGTTCTGGAAGGAGGTAAATAAAGTGAGTAAGACAAGGGAGCAAATGGGAACTTCAGTGAAGGGCGCAACTGGGGAGGTGATAACAAGTAGTGGTGATGTGAGAAGGAGATGGAGTGAGTATTTTGAAGGTTGTTGAATGTGTCTGATGATAGAGTAGCAGATATAGGGTGTTTTGGTCGAGGTGGTGTGCAAAGTGAGAGGGTTAGGGAAAATGATTTGGTAAATAGAGAAGAGGTAGTAAAAGCTTTGCGGAATATGAAAGCAGGCAAGGCAGCAGGTTTGGATGGTATTGCAGTGGAATTTATTAAAAAAGGGGGTGACTGTATTATTGACTGGTTGGTAAGGTTATTTAATGTATGTATGACTCATGGTGAGGTGCCTGAGGATTGGCGGAATGCGTGCATAGTGCCATTGTACAAAGGCTACGGGGATAAGAGTGAGTGCTCAAATTACAGAGGTATAAGTTTGTTGAGTATTCCTGGTAAATTATATGGGAGGGTATTGATTGAGAGGGTGAAGGCATATACAGAGCATCAGATTGTGGAAGAGAAGTGTGGTTTCAGAAGTGGTAGAGGATGTGTGGATCAGGTGTTTGCTTTGAAGAATGTATGTGAGAAATACTTAGAAAAGTAAATGGATTTGTATGTAGCATTTATGGATCTGGAGAAGGCATATGATAGAGTTGATAGAGATGCTCTGTGGAAGGTATTAAGAATATATGGTGTGGGAGGCAAATTGTTAGAAGCAGTGAAAAGTTTCTATCGAGGATGTAAGGCATGTGTGCGTGTAGGAAGAGAGGAAAGTGATTGGTTCTCAGTGAATGTAGGTTTGCGGCAGGGGTGTGTGATGTCTCCATGGTTGTTTAATTTGTTTATGGATGGGGTTGTTAGGGAGGTGAATGCAAGAGTTTTGGAAAGAGGGGCAAGTATGAAGTCTGTTGTGGATGAGAGAGCTTGGGAAGTGAGTCAGTTGTTGTTCGCTGATGATACAGCACTGGTGGTTGATTCATGTGAGAAACTGCAGAAGCTGGTGACTGAGTTTGGTAAAGTGTGTGAAAGAAGAAAGTTAAGAGTAAATGTGAATAAGAGCAAGGTAATTAGGTACAGTAGGGTTGAGGGTCAAGTCAATTGGGAGGTAAGTTTGAATGGAGAAAAACTGGAGGAAGTAAAGTGTTTTAGACATCTGGGAGTGGATCTGGCAGCGGATGGAACCATGGAAGCGGAAGTGAATCATAGGGTGGGGGAGGGGACGAAAGTTTTGGTAACGGTGAAAAATGTGTGGAAGTCGAGAACATTATCTCGGAAAGCAAAAATGGGTATGTTTGAATGAATAGTGGTTCCAACAAAGGTATATGGTCGCGAGGCGCGGGGTTTGGATAGAGTTGTGCAGAGGAGGGTGGATGTGCTGGAAATGAGATGTTTGAGGACAATATATGGTGTGCGGAGGTTTGATCGAGTAAGTAACGTAAGGTAAGAGAGATGTGTGGTAATAAAAAGTGTCTGGTTGAGAGAGCAGTAGAGGGTGTTTTGAAATGGTTTGGTCACATGGAGAGAATGAGTGAAGAAAGATTGACCAAGAGAATATATGTGTCAGAGGTGGAGGGAAAGAGGAGAAGTGGGAGACCAAATTGGAGATGGGAGGATTGAGTGAAATAGATTTTAAGTGATCGGGGCCTAAACATGCAGGAGGGTGAAAGGCGTGCAAGGAATAGAGTGAATTGGAACGATGTGGTATACCGGGGTCGACGTGCTGTCAATGGATTGAACCAGGGCATGTGAAGCGTCTGGGGTAAACCATGGAAAGTTTTATATATATATATATATATATATATATATATATATATATATATATATATATATATATATATATATATATATATATTCCTGGAATGTACTGTAAATTGTATTAGAAAATACAGGAACTTTGACATTATCTCAAAGTTGCCTGTCAACGATGTATGAGAACGTGTATAATCTGAATTAGGTATTCCTAAGCAACGAGATTAGTTTCAAGAAACCGCAGATTTAGTTGAAAGAATAGATACAGACTAACGTGATTATAATACACCTAATGATTACCATAGAACTAAACATGTACTAAAGATTAACCTTAATGAATTCATATTAGCTAGTTTTTGCTTTGCCTTAGTCTTTTCTCACTTTCTTCTTTTGCAAAACTCGTATATTTCCTGAAAAAAATGATCCATAATATAATCTTATGTATGCATTGCTGGGTAAAATGCTTGTGTAATTTAAGTTGCATGACAACGAAAATTTTAGTTTGAGCCACTGAGAGAAAACTGATGAAATGCCAGCCTCCAGGTCTCAAAACAAAGGTAAAAAGATTACATTGATAATAAGAGTCAAGCACCAACTATTGGTCAGCTCAGATTAGATTCCTGTCAGAGAGGGCCATGTCCAGGGGTATGGACACCCACTTGGGTTAACTCGAGCCGAGTTACAGGCTACCTTATCCTGGTCGATGTTGGTGTCCATATTTCTACCAACCGGAGGAGGGATGAGCAGCTGAATGAACTGTGTGTCTTTTGCCCGCGCCGGGGATCAAACCCAGGGGTATTGGATAAACAGTAGGCAGTGCTAACCATTGCGCTCTCTGTAGACACTCATAAAAACTTCACCCCACCACCATCACTGGACTTCAGCGGTGCGGATCAAAGAGCCTAAAGCCAATATAATCCTTTAAGGTAAGTATCTCTGAATTATAATCTGCGCCATTATTTGCCTTGAGCTTTTTATCAGTTGAATTACAATGGCAAAGGGGAGGCTTGAGGCATGTAAGAATTTTGTGGAATGTGTGATCCACTGGACCAATCCCTGTGGAAAGAGAATCTTACCATGACTGGAATTGGAAGAACTGGATGCAATAAATTAAGGCTTCATAAAAAAACATCACAAGATAATTTCCAGGTCATTGTAGTTATAATATGGATAACATGTAAGTTTCCTATCTCAAAAGAGCATATTCAAACAGCTTCCGCTGTACAAAATTCTTTTCTTCTTGGCTCAAGAATATCTTCACTCTGTTGATAAAAAGGACATCGTCTCGACTGAATATATGTGGCAATAAAAGTTCTATTATCATCATCATTGTCTATGTGTCTGTCTATGTGTCTGTCTTTGTGTCTGTCAGTCTGTCTGTCTGTCTGTCTGTCTGTCTGTCTGTCTGTCTCTCTCTCTCTCTCTCTCTCTCTCTCTCTCTCTCTCTCTCTCTCTCTCTCTCTCTCTCTCTCTCTCTCTCTCTCTCTCTCTCTCTCTCTCTCTCTCTCTATTTCTACATATATATATATATATATATATATATATATATATATATATATATATATATATATATATATTTTGCTTTGTCGCTGTCTCCCGCGTTTGAGAGGTAGCGCAAGGAAACAGACGAAAGAAATGGCCCAACCCACCCCCATACACATGTATATACATACGTCCACGCACGCAAATATACATACCTACACGGCTTTCCATGGTTTACCCCAGACGCTTCATATGCCCTGATTCAATCCACTGACAGCACGTCAACCCCGGTATACCACATCGATCCAATTCACTCTATTCCTTGCCCTCCTTTCACCCTCCTGCATGTTCAGGCCCGGATCACACAAAATCTTTTTCACTCCATCTTTCCACCTCCAATTTGGTCTCCCACTTCTCCTCGTTCCCTCCACCTCCGACACATATATCCTCTTGGTCAATCTTTCCTCACTCATTCTCTCCATGTGCCCAAACCATTTCAAAACACCCTCTTCTGCTCTCTCAACTACGCTCTTTTTATTTCCACACATCTCTCTTATTACGTTACTTACTCGATCAAACCACCTCACGCCACACATCGTCCTCAAACATCTCATTTCCAGCACATCCATCCTCCTGCGCACAACTCTATCCATAGCCAACGCCTCGCAACCATACAACATTGTTGGAACCACTATTCCTTCAAACATACCCATTTTTGCTTTCCGAGATAATGTTCTCGACTTTCACACATTCTTCAAGGCTCCCAGGATTTTCTCCCCCTCCCCAACACTATGATCCACTTCCGCTTCCATGGTCCCATCCGCTGCCAGATCCACTCCCAGATATCTAAAACACTTCACTTCCTCCAGTTTTTCTCCATTCAAACTTACCTCCCAATTGACTTGACCCTCAACCCTACTGTACCTAATTACCTTGCTCTTATTCACATTTACCCTTAACTTTCTTCTTTCACACACTTTACCAAACTCAGTCACCAGCTTCTGCAGTTTCTCACATGAATCAGCCACCAGCGCTGTATCATCAGCGAACAACAACTGACTCACTTCCCAAGCTCTCTCATCCACAACAGACTTCATACTTGCCCCTCTTTCCAAAACTCTTGCATTCACCATCCATAAACAAATTAAACAACCATGGAGACATCACACACCCCTGCCGCAAACCTACATTCACTGAGAACCAATCACTTTCCTCTCTTCCTACACGTACACATGCCTTACATCCTCGATAAAAACTTTTCACTGCTTCTAACAACTTGCCTCCCACACCATATATTCTTAATACCTTCCAGAGAGCATCTCTATGGACTCTATCATATGCCTTCTCCAGATCCATAAATGCTACATACAAATCCATTTGCTTTTCTAAGTATTTCTCACATACATTCTTCAAAGCAAACACCTGATCCACACATCCTCTACCACTTCTGAAACCACAATGCTCTTCCCCAATCTCATGCTCTGTACATGCCTTCACCCTCTTAATCAATACCCTCCCATATAATTTACCAGGAATACTCAACAAACTTATACCTCTGTAATATGAGCACTCACTCTTATCCCCTTTGCCTTTGTACAATGGCACTATGCAAGCATTCCGCCAATCCTCAGGCACCTCACCATGATTCATACACACATTATATAACCTTACCAACCAGTCAATAATACAGTCACCCCCTTTTTTAATAAATTCCACTGCAATACCATCCAAACCTGCTGCCTTGCCGGCTTTCATCTTCCGCAAAGCTTTTACTACCTCTTCTCTGTTTACCAAATCATTTTCCCTAACCCTCTCACTTTGCACACCACCTCGACCAAAACTCCCTATATCTGCCACTCTATCATCAAACACATTCAACAGACCTTCAAAATACTCACTCCATCTCCTTCTCACATCACCACTACTTATCACCTCCCCATTTGCGCCCTTCACTGAAGTTCCCATTCGCTCCCTTGTCTTACGCACTTTATTTACCTCCTTCCAGAAATCTTTTTATTCTCCCTAAAATTTAATGATACTCTCTCACCCCAACTCTCATTTGCCCTTTTTTTCACCTCTTGCACCTTTCTCTTGACCTTCTGTCTCTTTCTTTTATACATTTCCCACTCAATTGCATTTTTTCCCTGCAAAAATCGTCCAAATGCTTCTCTCTTCTCTGTCACTAATAATCTTACTTCTTCATCCCACCACTCACTACCCTTTCTAATCAACCCACCTCCTATTCTTCTCATACCACAAGCATCTTTTGTGCAATCCATCACTGATTCCCTAAATACATCCCATTCCTCCCCCACTCCCCTTACTTCCATTGTTCTCACCTTTTTACATTCTGTACTCAGTCTCTCCTGGTACTACCTCACACAAGTCTCCTTCCCAAGCTCACTTACTCTCACCACCCTCTTCACCCCAACATTCACTCTTCTTTTCTGCAAACCCATACAAATTTTCACCTTAGCCTTCACAAGATAATGATCAGACACCCCTCCAGTTGCACCTCTCAGCACATTACCATCCAAAAGTCTCTCTTTCTTCGCGCCTGTCAATTAACACGTTCCAATAACGCTCTCTGGCCATCTCTACTACTTACATACGTATACTTATGTATGTCTCGCTTTTTAAACCAGGTATTCCCAATCACCAGTCCTTTTTCAGCACATAAATCTACAAGCTCTTCACCATTTCCATTTAGAACACTGAACACTCCATGTATACCAATTATTCCCTCAACTGCCACATTACTCACCTTTGCATTCAAATCAGCCATCACTATAACCCGGTCTCGTGCATTAAAACCACTAACACACTCATTCAGCTGCTCCCAAAACACTTGCCTCTCATGATCTTTCTTCTCATGCCCAGGTGCATATGCCCCAATAATCACCCATCTCTCTCCATCAACTTTCAGTTTTACCCATATCAATCGAGAATTTACTTTCTTACATTCTATCACATACTCCCACAACTCCTGTTTCAGGAGTACTGCTACTCCTTCCCTTGCTCTTGTCCTCTCACTAACCCCTGACTTTACTCCCAAGACATTCCCAAACCACTCTTCCTCTTTACCCTTGAGCTTCGTTTCACTCAGAGCCAAAACATCCAGGTTCCTTTCCTCAAACATACTACCTATCTCTCCTTTTTTCACATATTGGTTACATCCACACACATTTAGACACCCCCAGTCTGAGCCTTCGAGGAGGATGAGCACTCTCCGCGTGACTCCTTCTTCTGTTTCCCATTTTAGAAAGTTAAAAAATACAAGGAGGGGAGGATTTCTGGCCCCCCGCTCCCGTCCCCTCTAGTCGCCTTCTACGACACGCGAGGAATACGTGGGAAGTATTCTTTCACCCCTATTCCCAGGGATAATATATATATATATATATATATATATATTTATATACATATATATATATACATATACACATACACACGCACATATACACACACACACACACACATATACATATATATACATATGAAAAAAGTAAGAAATAATTTAGAAAACTGAAACCTCTAGCTTGAAATGAAGTGAGAAAATGAATGTCATATAATGGTTCAACCTCTGGCTATGGAAAAGGGAAATGTATAATTTATTTACACAATCGTCAATATATATATATATATATATATATATATATATATATATATATATATATATATATATATATATATATATATATATATATATATATATTTTTTTTTTTTTTGCTTTGTCGCTGTCTCCCGCGTTTGCGAGGTAGCGCAAGGAAAAAGACGAAAGAAATGGCCCAACCCACCCCCATACACATGTATATACATACGTCTACACACGCAAATATACATACCTACACAGCTTTCCATGGTTTACCCCAGACGCTTCACATGCCCTGAGTCAATCCACTGACAGCACGTCAACCCCGGTATACCATATCGATCCAATTCACTCTATTCCTTGCCCTCCTTTCACCCTCCTGCATGTTCAGGCCCCGATCACACAAAATCTTTTTCACTCCATCTTTCCACCTCCAATTTGGTCTCCCACTTCTCCTCGTTCCCTCCACCTCCGACACATATATCCTCTTGGTCAATCTTTCCTCACTCATTCTCTCCATGTGCCCAAACCATTTCAAAACACACTCTTCTGCTCTCTCAACCACGCTCTTTTTATTTCCACACATCTCTCTTGCCCTTACGTTACTTATTCGATCAAACCACCTCACACCACACATTGTCCTCAAACATCTCATTTCCAGCACATCCATCCTCCTGCGCACAACTCTATCCATAGCCCACGCCTCGCAACCATACAACATTGTTGGAACCACTATTCCTTCAAACATACCCATTTTTGCTTTCCGAGATAATGTTCTCGACTTCCACACATTCTTCAAGGCTCCCAGGATTTTCGCCCCCTCCCCCACCCTATGATCCACCTCCGCTTCCATGGTTCCATCCGCTGCCAGATCCACTCCCAGATATCTAAAACACTTTACTTCCTCCAGTTTTTCTCCATTCAAACTTACCTCCCAATTGACTTGACCCTCAACCCTACTGTACCTAATTACCTTGCTCTTATTCACATTTACTCTTAACTTTCTTCTTTCACACACTTTACCAAACTCAGTCACCAGCTTCTGCAGTTTCTCACATGAATCAGCCACCAGCGCTGTATCATCAGCGAACACCAACCGACTCACTTCCCAAGCTCTCTCATCCCCAACAGACTTCATACTTGCCCCTCTTTCCAAAACTCTTGCATTCACCTCCCTAACAACCGCATCCATAAACAAATTAAACAACCATGGAGACATCACACACCCCTGCCGCAAACCTACATTCACTGAGAATCAATCACTTTCCTCTCTTCCTACACATGCCTTACATCCTCGATAAAAACTTTTCACTGCTTCTAACAACTTGCCTCCCACACCATATATTCTTAATACCTTCCACAGAGCATCTCTATCAACTCTATCATATGCCTTCTCCAGATCCATAAATGCTACATACAAATCCATTAGCTTTTCTAAGTATTTCTCACATACATTCTTCAAAGCAAACACCTGATCCACACATTCTCTACCACTTCTGAAACCACACTGCTCTTCCCCAATCTGATGCTCTGTACATGCCTTCACCCTCTCAATCAATACCCTCCCATATAATTTACCAGGAATACTCAACAAACTTATACCTCTGAAATTTGAGCACTCACTCTTATATATATATATATATATATATATATATATATATATATATATATATATATATATATATATACATATATATATATATATATATATATATATATATATATATATATATATAGAAACATATATATATATATATATATATATATATATATATATATATAAACATATATATATATATATATATATATATATATATATATATATATATATATATATATTTTTTTTTTTTTTTTTTTTTTTTATACTTTGTCGCTGTCTCCCGCGTTTGCGAGGTAGCGCAAGGAAACAGACGAAAGAAATGGCCCCACCCCCCCCCCCCCCCATACACATGTACATACACACGTCCACATACGCAAATATACATACCTACACAGCTTTCCATGGTTTACCCCAGACGCTTCACATGCCTTGATTCAATCCACTGACAGCACGTCAACCCCTGTATACCACATCGCTCCAATTCACTCTATTCCTTGCCCTCCTTTCACCCTCCTGCATGTTCAGGCCCCGATCACACAAAATCTTTTTCACTCCATCTTTCCACCTCCAATTTGGTCTCCCTCTTCTCCTCGTTCCCTCCACCTCCGACACATATATCCTCTTGGTCAATCTTTCCTCACTCATTCTCTCCATGTGCCCAAACCATTTCAAAACACACTCTTCTGCTCTCTCAACCACGCTCTTTTTATTTCCACACATCTCTCTTACCCTTACGCTACTTACTCGATCAAACCACCTCACACCACACATTGTCCTCAAACATCTCATTTCCAGCACATCCATCCTCCTGCGCACAACTCTATCCATAGCCCACGCCTCGCAACCATACAACATTGTTGGAACTACTATTCGTAGGCCACATTCGTTCACACTCAATCTCTAGCTGTCATGTATAATGCACCGACACCACACCTCCCTTTCCACATCCAAGCCCCACAGAACTTTCCATGGTTTACCCCAGACGCTTCACATGCCCTTGTTCGGTCCATTGACTGCACGTCGACCCCGGAATACCACATCGTTCCAATTCACTCTATTCCTTGCACGCCTTTCACCCTTCTGCATGTTCAGGCCCCGATCACTCAAAATCTTTTTCACTTCATCTTTCCACCTCCAATTTGGTCTCCCACTTCTCCTCGTTCCCTCCACCTCTGACACATATATCCACTTTGTCAATCTTTCCTCACTCATTATCTCCATATGACCAAATCCTTTCAAAACACCCTCTCTGCTATCTCAACCACACTCTTTTTATTACCACACATCTCTCTTACCCTTACATTACTTACTCGATCAAACCACCTCACACCACATATTGTCCTCAAACGTCTCATTTCCAGCACATCCACCCTCCTGCGCACAACTCTATCCATAGCCCATGCCTCGCAACCATATAACATTGTTGGAACCACTATTCTTTCAAACATAGCCATTTTTGCTTTCCAAGATAACGTTCTCGACTTCCACACATTTCTCAACGCTCCCAGAACTTTCGCCCCCTCCCCCACCCTATGATTCCCTTCCGGTTCCATGGTTCCATATATATATATATATATATATATATATATATATATATATATATATATATATATATATATATATTTTTTTTTTTTTTTTATTCCTTTATTATACTTGATCGCTGATCCCGAGTCAGCTGAAACCGCACTTAAGTAAAAGTTCATATTACATTATTTATCAACACTTTACAATACACAATACAAAACATTTTTTGCGGGGACGGTAACAGGATGTGCATGCATTTGTGCTGGTCTTGGGATATGGAACTTTATGAAATGTTTACGCCTGACGAAGCGGATCGTCTCCACGAAACGTGTTGTGTGGCGAGCACTAAATATTGACAGAGAAAAATGTCTGAACTCCTACTGAAGTGCGATTTTACTATCACTACTATTATATATATATATATATATATATATATATATATATATATATATATATATATATATATATATATATATATATATATATATATATATATATATATATATATATATATATATATATATATATATAACGGGGCCAAGTGAAGATGTTCTCTGTTAAGTCTCAGTCGTCTGTTCTTAACGCTATCTCACAAACTCGGGAAATGGCGAATGTTTAAAAATATATATATATATATATATATATATATATATATATATATATATATATATATATATACATATATTATCCCTGGGGCTGGGGATAGGGGAGAAAGAATACTTCCCACGTACTCCCTGCGTGTCGTAGAAGGTGACTAAAAGGGAAGGGAGCGGGGGGCTGGAAATCCTCCCCTCTCGTTTTTTTTTTTTTATTAATTTTCCAAAAGAATTAACAGAGAAGGGGGCCAGGTGAGGATATTCCCTCAAAGGCCCAGTCCTCTGTTCTTATCGCTACCTCGCTAACGCGGGAAATGGCGAATAGTTTGAAAAAAAAGAAAAGAATGTATATATATATATATATATATTTATATATATATATATATATATATATATATATATATATATATATATATATATATATATATATATATATATATATATATATATATATATATATATATAAAGAAAAAAGTGGACACACGGCGCGTTGTAGTGTATAGCCTACAAGTTTGCCCCACCACGGAGTCGACTGAGGCAACCCATTGTACAAGGAAGAGACGAAGGTCAGACCCACGGAACCGTTGAAGTGTAAAATGTTGAGAAGAGATATTCTCCTTCTCATACGAACTGTGAAATATCACTCAAGAAGCAGAGCCCAGCGACGAAGGTTGGTTGGTTGGTTGTTTGGTTCTAGGGCTGTTAACTGCTAGGGTTACTATGGCGCAGTCAAGTTAAAGCTATGTCCTTCTTGCGGAATATCTCCAATACCTTCCGCTGGTGTGGACATCATTCTAAGACCACAGACACTCTTATTCTGTGATGTGGCTCATGGTTCTCCAAGAAGAGTGAGTTTGGCTTTGTGATCAGGAATGTATAATTTTCATTATATCATGTCATCAGTTTATCGACTGTATACTGTGTACACTTCTTATGCACAGCGAGTCATCACAGACGTTCAGATAGTCAATAGCAACAAGCATTTGGTGGTAGGATCATACCAGAGAACAAGTGCTTAAGAAATACAGTCTTAAAACGACGCGAAATGGGTCAGCTTAAAGGTTGCAACGATCCTGCAACGTCTGTAAAACCCGTGGAACAAAAAAAAAAAGATGAGCTTGGACTTCCAGGCAAAAGACGAAAATACCTCCTCTGCACTATCAAAGATGGGGACGCGAAAGCCAGAATTCCAGGTACTCGATTATCCACTAGGGTCCAGTGAGTTAACAGATGAGCCCTTTAAGAAGATGCAAAACATAAAGGGAAAGATTATGGAAGAACATAGTGGGGGAATTATCTCGACTGAGGGATGAGCTGAGACCATTAAGGTCTTTCATATGATACTGAGCAAGCTAAGGAAAATGAGTAACACAGTGGGATTATCCAAGTTGAGGTAGGACGAAGAAACATTTAATAACATCAGGGGTGCGAAAGATTATGGTGAGTAGGAATATAGGTGACACATACAGTATAGTTCACAGGCAAACCTGCAATCCTTGTCCTGAAGGTGAGAAAGGGTATCAAAAGGTGATAGTTGGCTGTACGATGCCACACAACTACTTTTGAAGGTCAAGGTAGAAGGAAATATGATATATCTTAAATCTTGGAAAAAATAGGTTATATTTTTGAGCTTGCAGGCAGTTAGAGTCTTCCAGAGGAGTGTCTAATGTCAAAGGTTGACTCTGTAGACAGGTTGGAGTACACAAAAGTGACTGACAGCAAACTCAAGGAAAGTGATTCCAGTGAACCGCGATATAAGTTAAAGAGAATAATGAAAAGCAAGCTCGAGAGAACTAGGTTTGCTATGAGTTTCAGCCAACATGATCTTAGTGAATCCACGAGGAAGGCCAAAAAGAGAGATTATAATCATGGACACATTGGACGCAGTAGGCATGATTACAAAGACTAACTGGTAGGGTACAGACAACACACATCAGGTGGTCTTTGGCGAGATCTCAAGCTGGCCAGGGATGACGACGGGAGTTCCTCAATGGTCATTGCTGGGACCACTGGCATTTCTGATCTATATCAATGATTTGAGAGAGGTAAATCCATCCTTGTAGGTGTGATGCCAGAAATATGGAAGAAGTGCTATGTAAAAGGACTGAGAAATGGTGGAAAAAACTTAGAAATGGTGCAGCATCGATCAGTGAGATTGTTGATAGAATGCAGGTATCAAGATGGGTAGAGACCTTAAGCAGACCAGACAGTTTCTAATTTCAAAAGAGTATATTCAAACAGATGCCTTTGTTAAAAATTCTTTTCTTCCTGGCTCAAGAATATCTTCACTCTGTTGATAAAAAGCACCGTGTGAGAAGAACGTGTGTGTGTGTGTGTGTGTGTGTGTGTATGTGTGGGTGTGTGTGGGTGTGTGTGGGTGTGGGGGGGGTTTACAAATTACATTTAGTTTCAGAAATACCTACAGGAAGATGGACGGTGAGTTATTTAGGAAAACACACAAAAGGTATATTCTCTTTAAGCTGGGATATACAGCAACAGCCTGGTCTCCTCATTTGAAATTCCATATACAACTGCTGGAAAGGGTTCAGAGGAATGTAGAAAGAATGGCATTGCACTCGAGTGGATAAAAGGACGAAAGTACAAGGATATTCCCCAATCTATCCACAACTGCAAATCGATAACAGAGTTTTGGATGTGGAAGAGAAAATAGGCGAAGAAGAAGAAGGAAATGCCGAGTACCACAGGAAAATGCGAGTGCTTGTATAATGAAAAGGTAAAAAGAATTGAGAGTTTAAGGTTCCCTCCCCATAGTGAAAATATAGAGACACAAAGAGAGTAAAGTAAACGTACACGTCTGCGCACTCGACCATCGGGAGTGAGGAAGGTCCATATTAGTATGGCCTCCTGTTGACACGCCAGAGGTGAGACTTCAATAAATCTTAATGTCCCTCAGACCATAAAACTTTACGACTCCCAGTTTGTCTAACTGCTGCTGGCTCGGCCCTGACTGCTGCCGGCTGGTGATGCTGTTGCTGACCTTACCGTAACTGCTGCTACCGTTGCTGCTGACCTGGCCTTGTTACTGGCTCGGCCCTAACTGTTGCTGCTGTTGTTACTGTTGCTGACCTTCTGTTCATACTGTTGCTGACCTTGCCGTAACTGCTGCTACCGTTGTTGCTTGATGACCTGGCATCTAACAGCTGCTGGTGATCTGACGTTATAGCTGCTGCTGATGTTGCTGCTGGCCTGACTTAACTGCTGGTGATACTGTTGCTGATGATGAAGATCAGGTCGTCCTCTATCCTTTAGCATAAGTTACGTACACACACACACACACACACACACACACACACACACACACACACACACACACACACAGACCTATGCAGCAGAGAAATCGACAACGACAACGATCTCTACCAACATCTTCACAACAAAGTGCCAAGCGAAGTACGAGCTGCATAGAAGGCCTATTACTCAAGCAAGGTACAGCATCTGAAGCAGGCCACCATCAGTCAATGGTATGAAAGAATACAAAATAGGTGTTGCAAGTGAAGGTTCTCCCTCTTCCCTTATGTGGACTAACTTAACAATGAGGAAGAAGCACACCAAATCAACAACCACTTTGCCGGTATTTGCCAGCGATTGCCACAACCCGATATCACTTCCCTCCCACCATGCCTACCAACCCCATCTCCCCCCCGAACGCAGTAGAGGAATGTTATGCAGCTGAGCGCCTTCACCGCCTTAAAACCAAACGCTCAACCACACCCATGGATCTTCCACTGAAACTGTGCAAGGGATTTTTCCGTGAATTAGCTACGTCGTTTAACTGTCGTATTCATGTTTACATAGCATACGCCACTCCACTACCACCAATGCAGTGTCTCTCAAGAGCTGGTGATACGTTGCTATCACTCCAATCCCCAATATTTGTGTGAAAGTTTTGTGTTTGATTAAGCCTATGATGACAGTACTGATTCATTAGACCCTTAACAGTTTCGAAACATGAAGTCGTCCTCCTCCGCTGACTGCTTTGTCGGCCTCCTCATCTTAATTTATCGCAACCTGGAGATGCTCAAGACCTCGATGGTACTCACCTTTGTAGACTTCACTATGGTTTTCGACTTGGTAAATCATAACATCATCATTACGAAAGCTGTCGACCCGAGACTACATGGGTGTCTCGTCTCATGGCTAGTAGACTTCCTGACCGGGTGACAACGAGCCATCAGGTTTAGGGAAGCCACCTGGACCTCACTATCATGCGGCGTACCACAGGGCACCAAGATGGGGCCGCTCTGCTCCCTCATTCTTATCCATGACGCCCTGAGGGACACAAACCACCGTTGGTAGAAGGTAGACGACTCCACCTTCGGCAGCGCCATCAACAGCAACTCTCCTGAATTTAGTGCCCTTCAGTACATCATCAACAACCCTTTAGGGGTGGATTACAGCCAACGACGTTTCCATCAATCACACTAAGACTGTGATGATGTACATCAACCCAAGTGCAGGTAACATCCTGCCCCCTGACATCACATTTGGCCCCGAAATCCTTCGGTTAGTCAGAGACTTTAAAGTTCTTGCTCTTACTATAGATGACGGTTTCAGCTGGATGGATCATACAAAACTATCATCAGTTCTTCTCCATAACGTCTTTGCCTTCTCCGCAGACTAAAATAACTAGTCGTCCCACTGGCTGAGATCAGGAAAATGTATACCATCTTCATCATACGCCAGCTAATCTACTCTTTCCCAGTTTAGTCCTCCTTACTAACATCTACACACAGGGAACAGCAGGAGAATGTGCAGAAACGGGCATGCAGAATCATCCTAGAACCATCTTACCAACCAAGAGGCCATCAACTTGCAGAACCTTCCACCCTCTCCGACCAACACCAGCAGCTCACACAGCAGTTTGGCAAAATCATGATGCCACACTTCCGTTACAGAGACCTCCTCGACACTGACGTCGACGAAATCGACTTGTAGCCATCAGAGCTCGTACAGACAGATAAAAGAACAGTCCTACTCTACCACTGTGACAGTTACAAACAATCTCTAAACAAGCTCATAGCTAAGCACGTGAACAACTCAGTGTTTGTTAGTCAGGCTATGTAATAAATCGGTTATTGTATTACTGTAATTTTTCATCACTTAATGTTTAGATAAGTGGATAATGTATAAATCCTTGTATTTACACTGTAAACATTCCAGTGTATCTGCCACCCTTGCCAATGTAGATGTACCTCACTCACGTGCTTATCTAAACGATGACATATTCAGCTTACTTTAGTCTTAAGTTCTCATACGATTGATTAACTAGTAACTAACATCACCTCATAGTTCTGCCGTATCTGTTATACCACACCTTTGTATTTTCAGCTGAATGGCTGCCAAAATTGAATAAACTTTCATCATTTATTAATTTATCAAACACACACACACACACACACACACACACACACACACACACACACACACACACACACACACACACACACACACACACATACACACAGAAACTGAATTTTCTGAAATCAGATAGGGATTCAGACAAGGGAAAGTATCAAGACCACTTAACGGTGACTAGATCTATAAGAAAGAGTCGAGTGGAAGATGGTAATGTGTGCCTTTCGGTGAATGAAGAAAAACCAGTGAGGAATCAAAGACCAGAAGTCTAGGAAAATTACTTAAGTTTATTAAGACATAGGATCGGAAACTAACACACTAGGATGCGAAAATGAGGATACTGGGGAATGAAATCAAGCAACGTGAAAAGTATCATCATACTGGATTAAGAATTTAGGAACTGAACAAGTAAAATGAAACGGGATGAACACAAATTCGAAACAGTTGAGGAGATTCAAGAATAATGCAACCAGAGAAGAGATGACTTCATAAACGAAAGAGTCTCTGGGTTTCCTTAGGTCAGATAAACGAAAGGAAAGACCCGAGACACAAGTGGTATCAAAAGGCAGGGAGCAGTAGCAAAACCTGGAACTAATGACGAGAAACAGGAGCCTAACGCCCGACATGGTGGAACATGGAGACCTGAGGACAGTAAAACAAAAGTACATGGTTAAGTAAAGCTGCAGAGAACGTAGTATGCAGTGGTGGACACAGAACAATATGGCAGATAAAAGGCCTGTGAAATGGTTAGTTTCAAAGGTGCAAAAATATTCAGAATAAATTTTTGTCGGGAAAAATAAATGAATAAATATATGAACAAGGCCAGGGACATGAAAATCTACGATTCAACACCGAAACGTTTAGCTGACAAATGGTCAACACCAAAATAGGAAAGACTGATGAAATAGGACGCAAGGAGACGTAAATAAATGAGGAATTTTTGGTCTAGAAGAGTTTTATATCACGGTCAAAAATGAAAGGGTGTAGAGAGAAACAAATGGTGATAAGAGAACCACTGGAGGCTATAAACATGCCAGACGCAGCTTCTGTAATATGATGAAAATGAAGAATTGGTCCAGACATAAAAGATACGACCACTAGCAAGAGGGTTCGAGTTGGAGTTGTATATCCGAGAGGTACTTCAGTAGGCAAAGAACCTTTAAAGAATAGAGTGACTAGCGATGGGTATTTATCAGAGAGAGAGAGAGAGAGAGAGAGAGAGAGAGAGAGAGAGAGAGAGAGAGGGGGGGGGGGGGGGACTTCTTTGTGAGTACCTTCGACGAGATCTTGCCAAACTGAAGGACGAGGGAGTAGCGATTACCACAAGAAAATATAGTTACGAAAAACGAGTCGTGTGAGTTACATGTTGTCAAGTTCTATGTGTGAGATGGCGGAGTGTATATTTGTCGAGTAAATGCCAGTAGCCCACGTGTGGGTAAGACAGAAAGAAAAGGCAACTACCAAAGGCCAAAACAGTGACGCCTTGACTTCCCTACCATTCCTTACATGATCAGCCCAAATTACACCACATGTCCACCTCAGGTATCAAATTTCCACAATGTTAAACCTACTCCTTTCTTTTTCATTCAAGCCTCAAAAATCACATCTAGACAACACTGCTGGGTCTACTATACCTTCAGACATACCAATCATTTCCCTAACAGACAATGACCTCTCCTTCAGCACACTCCTTAACGCATTTAGACCATCAGCGCCTCTCGCACCTTATGACTCACTTTAGCACACATTATTCCATCCACTGCTTCATTCACTCCTATGTGCTCAGAGGGCTCCCCTTCCTCTAAACCCAACCCATCTGCACTTATACTACGTATTTAATGAAAACAACCTTGGCGCCGGTAATACTTGTCGTGGGGGATGACGGATGTACACCGTAAAAGCACGACGTGTTGCAAACCTGGAGATGATCAATGGCACTCGGGTTAAAGGTTCTGGTACTACGGGAAGTGGAGTGAGGTGTTCCACTGATGTTTTCTCCTCTCTTGCGTAACATAAAGCCAGATACAAACCACAGATTCATATCATCTTTTGTAAATGAAACTCGAGATGATAAATGTTTCCTTCTGTACACCTCAAAGCTTTGGAACTCTTTACCCTCTCTCCCATGTCTTCACAATAACTCTGATCTAGTATATTTTAAAAGACAGCATTGTGTCACTTTCTCCAGAATTCGTGAATACTTTTCCTTGTCTACTCTTTGTTTATTCTATTAACCTCTCAATCTTTCAGTGAAGACCCGGTCTTGATGTGGACCGTTGTCCTTGGTTGGTGTCTTTAGCTTAAAAGAAAATATTTTGTTTCATTCGTCCTGTTGTACATCATCATCTTACTTTTTTCACCTACATTCTCAAGTCTCAGAGTCTCTCAAACTCTGTCGTCAGCTCCCGGAGTTTCTTCCTAGAATCTGCATGGAGATCCTTGTCACCTGCAAATGGCAGGTGATTTATTTCCTATAACCACCACCCCATTACACCTTAAGCATACTGAAACCCAGCCCCTCGTTATAAGACCCTTGGATTAACTTCTATCTCCATTCTTGCCATGAACAGATCAAACAGCCATGGTAACATTATATTATTCACGCATGCCCAACTTTACTGGAAAGCACCAACCCTCCTCCCTTCTTACTTACACACAGTCTTTACTTTTCCTATAAGAATTCCTGACTGCATTTGGTAACATTCCACCTGCTTCCTATATTCTCTGCACCATACGTACATAAGGAATATACGTCAACTCAATCTTACGCTTCTGTCGAAATATAATAATGTTACGTACAAATCTCTCTTTATTTTCATCTATTTTTGTTGGAAAAATGTATGAAAGCAAACACTTGGCTCATAGATAGATATGTTTACTAAAGCCACTTCATTCATCTGCAGTCAAATGCTTTGCGCATGCCTCCACCCCCTCAATAAACATTCTTCCATACAGCTTACAGGGTATACTCAACAGATTTATACTCCTGTAGTTCGATCATTTCGATTTGCTCCCTTGCCTTTACAGATGGGCATTACACTTGCATGCTGTTAGTTCTCAGGCGCCATTAAAACGTCGAATACGCTAAAAGACCCATCCACCTTCCTGTTTTACTACGCTTCCTCTTGCGGAGGAGGACTTTCACTACCTCTTCTCCTTTGAATTTATGATTCGCTATGAATCTCCCACACATCCGGCCACCCTGTGTGAAACCAGCCGAGCCTGACATTCACCACACTCAGTGGCCTTTCAAAAATCTGAGTTCATCTCTCTTTTAGTCTCCTCATTCTCAGATACCAGTTCCCAGCCTCTGTCACTGTGACTCCCATTTGACCCTTTCTTCTTCTTCTTCTTCTTCTTCTTCTTCTTCTTCTTCTTCTTCTTCTTCTTCTTCTTCTTCTTCTTCTTCTTCTTCTTCTTCTTCTTACACTGCTCATTTACCGATATTTTCTCCATGCATCTCTATTCTTGTACATATTCAGAAAATTAACAATTTTCCTTTCTCGTTCTCTTGCATTTTTCGAGTCACCCACACTCATTCCCTGCAGATACCTTACATGCATCTCAATCATTAATCTTCCAGTAGGTATTTAGCTTCTTCATTCCACATCCCATTGCCCATTTTCATACACCCACATCCCATTTTTTGTATGCCATGTACTTCATACTTACAGCAGTTCCTCTTCCACCCTCCTGGTGTCATCTACTCGTATCCTACACTATTCTCAACTAAATCTCTTGTGGTATCTTTGCTGACAGGTCAATTTTCCAAGTTCACTCACTTTCCCCAGTTTTCCTGAAGCCACCACCAACTTTCACACTCGCTACCATCAAAAAGTGATCAGGTATCCTACTTCTTGTCCCCTTTCAACACATGCACAGCCCAAGCTCTTCACAAATTTCTTTTCGTATGCTTGGCAGTTAGTTCATATATATATATATATATATATATATATATATATATATATATATATATATATATATATATATATATATATATATATGAGATTCTTATTTTTAAAGGTATTCTTTAACTCACTCTCAGAAATTCTGCTTTAAAACGATAATCCTCATTTTTCTCTCAAGACTATGAGCATTGCCCATATCATTTAACAGCCACTATCTCAGATTTTCCCCCATTATAAGATAGAAAACACCTTTTTGGTGTTTAAGTCCTGACCTGTAATTTGTATATATCAAACCTCTTCGCTATTTCAGTTTTAGAGCAGGATAGAATTTGAGCCGAAAATAAAAAGATAAAATATAATCTCATTTGAGCTGTTGATCCTCCTCTCTCTTCCCACACTGAGAACTGTGTTCGAGGCGAACGTGTTGGAAATCCTGTTGGCGTTGCAATTTCCTCCAGTTTAAAACTGGTGAAATGTCATATACAAGTTTTGATGATCTTTTACGCCATAACTCGTCGCCGGCGAGTTTAATTTCGCGTATATTCTCCGAAATTGTGTATATTTATTTGAATTTTTCTTTTTTCGTGTGTCTTTTTCACCTGTTGTCAGGAAATGTACACTTGTATGCTGTCTGTCAGAAGTTAGTGTAGTAAAAAGGCACATTTGCTGAAGAAAAATCATTGTATTTTGACTTTAGGTCATTTTGGACTTACGATGTACAAGAGGTTTCCTTAAATTTTTCCTGGTTGACATTTTTCCATTACCTTTAGGGGTTTGCATCGAAAATCCCCAAGTGATCAAAACAAAAATGAGTTAATTACTGTGGAGTTGTATCGCAGACATTTTTATATGCATTCTTTTCTTTAAGGGGTCGATGTCAGGTTAATTTGTAGATTTTATTTTTCCTTTGATTCGAGGGAAAGTAAAAGACAAAATAAAAATGTTCTAAATAAATGAATGATTGCTGTTGGAATATTGAAGTAGGTTTAATGCTTGTCATGTTTAAGGTCAACGGAACATAGGAATGTCGTGCAGATGTAATTTGTTGGGCACAAAATAAAGATAGAATCAAAGAAATAAGAGAATAAGGATAAACAGTAGCTTTCCCTCCGTTAATGAATATCACATGGCTAACAAAAACTGAAAGGCATCTATAGTTTGCTGAAGTTCATGACATCTATTGTTCGCTGTTCTTTTGGAAATCGTATGCTATAATGCAGAACTCGATTCTTATGATCACATACAAAAATCCCCCATCCATCCACCAACAATGTATGGTACATAATACACCTTGGTTAATTTCGCTCCATCGATAGACATCATTAGCGTGTAGAGACGCTTAGTAAAAAAATATGATAGATAGATAGATTTTACCCTAAGATATATTTAATTCTAAAGTATTAGACAAGGAGTCCTAATGTCTGATAGGAGCGGGGTTACACCGGACTAATTCCAGTCCACAAACTTGATTCCCATCGACGGACGTTTTACCGCAAAGACGAAAAATCGCCTCTTATCACCTTCCTCTTAGCTTTCTTTACTTCTACTTCCACTCAAGTGAGCTCCCGTCACATGGGATGAGGGAAGAGACAATAGAACTATCTTCCATTCTTTTTTCACTGGTAGCTTTGTGACTTAGTTACTATGCATTATAGATACTACGTAAAGTGAAGACTGAATGTGACATCTTCAAAGGAATAAGTCCGAGAGGTGTTGGTATTTTTTGTGAGTGGGACATAAGCAAAGAATTATATTTTCTTTTATCATTATCATTCTCATTATTACTATTATTATTATTATTACTATTATTATCATTATTATTATTATTATTAGTATTATTATTATTATTATCATTATTATTATTATTACTATTATTATTATTATTATTATTATTATTATTATTATTATTATTATTATTATTATTATTATTATCATTATTATCATTATTATTATTATTATTATTATTATTATTATTATTATCATTATTATGATTATTATTATCATTATCAATGTTATTGTCAATATAATTATTATCAGTATTATCATTATTATTACCATTATTATTATTATCATTATTATTGTTATCATTTTCATTATCATTATTATTATTATTATTATTATTATTACTATTATTATTATTATTATTATTATTATTATTATTATTATTAATATTATTATCAGAATTACTTTTATCATCATTATTATTATTATTGTTATCATTATTATTGTGAATTATTACATGACAGCTAGAGACTGAGTGTGAACAAATGGGGCCTTTGTTGTCTTTTCCTAGCGCTACCTCGCACACATGAGGGGGGACGGGGTTGTTTTTTCATGTGTGACGGGGTGGCGATGGGAATGAATAAAGTCTGACAGTATGTATCATGTACATGTGTATATATGTATATGTCTTTGAGTATGTATATAAGTATACGTTGAGATATATGGGTATGTATATTTGCATGTGTGGACATGTAGGTATATACATGTGTATGTGGTGAGTTGGGCCAATCTTTCGTCTGTTTCCTTGCGCTACCTCGCTAACGCGGGAGACACCGACAAAGCAAAATAAATAAGATAGAATAATCATTGTTTATTATTATTATCATTATCATTATTACTATTATTATCATGAGAACAAAAAGATTTAGGATGAATGTGAAATATATATACATCATCATACTATTAAGTTTACTGCATACCGTATAGTACAAGAAAGGGAGGTGAGTTCTGGTCTCAGTTTCCCTTCAGTACACTCATGTGTCCAGATGTAACCACACGCTCATACGCTCTCAGCAGCTGCCTCTGTGAACCCCAGTCCCCGTTGGCCTATTCCCCTAAAGTGTTGTTCTGTCCAGCTGTCGTTTCTGTCAGCCACTGCAATGTTCACTGCTCATCTTTTGTTTCAAATCATACCTCTTCTTTATTGCCTTGGCTGCCATTTTCATGCTACATTAAATGACTTTTTCATGTAATATCAAGTGAATTTTTATGCTATATTCATGGACTTTTTACATACGGGGTTATCTTTTGTGAATGTTATTCTGAGTTTTGTTTTCATTTTACTTTTTCTCTGGTTTCGATCAACAGTTGTGTTTATCATTTCTTGTTTTGAGTCATGGACCTTCACAACGACTGTATTAATCACGTGTTTGTCCCTTGCAATGCATCTTGCAATGCTCTATTTGAGCTCTTTATCCCAGAGATTTGAAAAGAAAATTATGAAATCCTGTAGTTTGATCTCAGGCATCGTAAGGGTATGAGGGTAGCCCTCATATGTAGTGATAAGGTTTTCTCATGAAGAACCTCACAGTCATCACTAACCTCACTCTGCTCGTCGACCCTTGTTCGCTCATCGTCCACCTTGTCACACATCCGTCCCATCTGATATCTTTCCCTCCTTCCACGATCATCACATCTCACATCATCCTTCCACTATTTTCTTCAGATTCTCTCGTTTTTCTCCCTTCCCACACGTTTCCCTCCCACATTTTGCTTGTCTCCCTTTCTCTTTCCCACCCACATTCAACACGACCTGGCTTCTGTGATATCGTGTACCTCTCAGTCACTGTTTAATTTCCTGCCACTCACAGAACGCTTTTACTAGTATTCACAGCTGTCTTCTTCCTCATATGTCGTCAATTTCCAATCCCAACACCTGTTTTATATCTCACCTTTGATCGGTGTCAGGTGAACCTTTCTCGTACTATCTTTTCTTTCTCCTCACGTCTCCATCATTTATTGCCTGCTTCAGATCTTGTACCCTGGCAGAACTAAATCATAGACACCTGGGACTTCCTCTTGCTCTCCCACATCAGTACAATCTCAGCGGTGTGGTGTAGTTCGTCTATAAGTTCCAGATTGAATTTTATCCCATCTTGCTCAAGGAGGAATGGCAGGATATACATATATTTTTGATCCAATACCAAGTTTATCGTTCACGAACGGCATTGCAAAGAACTAGACCAACACACTCCTATCTCAAGATATTTCATTGTCTTCCAGGCAGCAAAAAATTTGCTGCGCCTTCTGGAATCGAACAGACAAATGAATGTAGACTTCAAAATTGAAATAAAAGAGTGTTCTTTTAATCAGGAATTTGGAATTACTCTGGAAGCATTTTTTTAACAGAAGTAAAGTTGCAGGTGGGAGCTGAAACTTTCAGCTTTAGAGATACACTGAAGATATAGACTGCCAGATGGTTAAGTTTAGTTCGCTATGTTGTAAATTGACTTAGAGAGTCAAGCGAAGAATGGGCTCTTATACCATCCTATGATCTAACTGATAACAAACTGAGAATGGTGATGTAAGTGGAGCTTCCTATCTCGGGTGACAGTTTCTTCGTAGAGAGGAGTTAGAACTTACTATGTTGGATGATAGATGGGTGAGTTGGATGGGGGATTGGAAATTCCTGTGCAGGATGGAGTGTTTAGCCTAGAGGGATTGGTGTTGGACGGCGGATGTCAAGTGTGATGTTAGGATTTAGATAACTTTAAGTACTGGCACCTAATGAGATGGACTGTCTCCACGAAACCTATGCCAAATGTATAGAAAAATTACGTGTTAGATAGAATAGCATGAACCAATCAAGTGCGATTTCACCTTCATATATATATATATATACATATATATATATATATATATATATATATATATATATATATATATATATATATATATATATATATATATATATATATATATTTTTTTTTTTTTTTTCAAAAAGCGAGGTAGCTTTAAGAACAGAGGACTGGGCCTTTGAGGGAATATCCTCACCTGGCCCCCTTCTCTGTTCCTTCTTTTGGAAAAAAAAAAAAATGATGAGAAATCCTCCCCTCTCGTTTTTTTTTTTTTATTTTCCAAAACAAGGAACAGAGTGGGGCCAGGTGAGGATATTCAAAAAAGGCCCAGTCCTCTGTTCTTAACGCTACCTAGCAAACGCGGGAGACAGCGACAAAGCAAAATAGATATAAATAAATATATGTATATACTCTAAAGAGATATGTGCTTGTCTTTGTAAGGTGGGTAAAAGACGCTTGAAAAGTAGTGTTCAGTGCCATCATTATGGTAATTGAGTATTGAACATCAGGAACTTTGTGATATTTTGAATTAGCATTTGTGATATTGGAGACATTCATGGTATCCAGAACTTTGCCGTGAAACTGTACCTCGTACTTGTCTAAGGAGTGTAGTTTCAGACTGGTCTGGGGCAATAGCTCAAGAGTGGGTTGACGAAGGGGATTTGTCTAGTGTTATGATTATTAGTGAGAGCGGGCATTAGCAAGGAGAGGTTGGTGGAGCGTGAAGAGGAAGAGCTTAGCTTTTTATTTTAGCTCTGTTTAGAGGTTAATGTTTGGTGGTGGAGTAGTGTGAGTTATAAGGGATCAAGGGCTGTTGCTAACATCTGGGTACTAAGTATGTCAGGTTAGGATTGCACTGAAAGTGTTCTTTCATTGTACAGGCGTTGAATCTTTATTGTTGGTATGCAACTGGCTGCCAGATGAGAAATATCGAAAAAAGAAATAAAATTTCTTGATTTTTCCTCAATTCTACATGATTAAAGAAAATGGAAAATGTTGCGTCGACTGAAGAAAAGGAAAATATTTTGCATAAACTTGTACGTGAGTTTATGCTACCGGGAACTGCATGAAATCGAGCGCGAAAAAAAGAGACTAGAGATTAATCTGCTGGAAAAGACAACGATTTGAAAAGACTGCACTGAAAGGATTACGTCCAGTGAGTGGATAATGAGAGGGAATGATCCGTCCAGGTGAACTTTGGCAGCCGCTTGGAAGGGAAGAAATCGAGGAAATGATTCAAGAGATTTTTACCAGAAATAGAATGTGAAATATTTTCATTGGAAAAAGAAATGTTTATATGGAAATATGAGGAGGGTATGAGCTCTTCAGAACACCTGAGATTGGAGCAGTAGAGCTTTGCATATGTTGGATAAGAGTCTGAGATATGTAAGTATGAATATAATTGTTTCCATCTGAAAGGAAAAATCTTCTACAGAAGTTCTGATGTATGGGAAGTGTCACAATGGCTAATATAGACAATAGATAGTTGAGTCTACCATCGCCAACGATATCATAAATTTTATATATCGTGTCCATATTTCATCAGAGGAGTAAAAGTCAACAAAAAGAGATTTAGACATATCTATCAAGAACCTATTTCCATCAGCCTAAAATATGAGTAAGAAATCCCAACAAAATTAATGATATATCTTTTTCCTGACCTCAATGTATAATTGTTGAAGATGACCTTTATCAAAATACATTGGAAAATTCAGTCCATGTCCAATGTGGTATTAATACCTCACCGTTCTTAGCATTTAGACTCAAGTTTGAAAACACATTCTGGAAAGATATAGAATATTTCCGCATGATGAAATTTCTACTAATATTAAGATGATCAGGTTCTTCAGATTCGCTTCAGAAGAGGTAACAGCTGTAGACCCAATATGAAATTGGGTCTACAGCTTCTAACGTAAAAAAACACATTGAACAAGTGTATTTTCCACAGCATTCATATGTTGCCCAGGGGTGTCAGCATTACCTTCACACGGCCCATTATACTTATCAAAAAATTTTGACTTATGTTTCAGAGATAAAATGTCTTTCCCTTTATGGATGTTGGGACAGTGAACACGAATACGACCAACCATGAGAACGCTCGATCAGCTACGATTTACAAGAAAAATTCAGTCATGCATTTTACACGTATTGCACAATATAGAGGAGACACAGGGTACAGTCACTGGCTTTCGTTGCTTGAACGAGACAACTCTTCGCCTGTCGCTTGTCTACAAGTCCTGTAGCATCTCTTGTTACCGTCCAACAATAGTCCGCCAACATCGCTGAACTCCATTTGCCCCGGTGCCGTTTCGCTGCTGCCGAGATCTCTTGATGGAAATGTTCGCTTTGCTCATCGCTCTCAGAGTCGCAGTTAGGCGGAAAAAAAAAAAAAATCCAGATGTGAGTCGGAGAATATTTATGTTTAATGATATATTGCAGTCCATTTTCTGATAGACTGACAACAGGTTTTCCACAAGTTCCTTGCACTTGCCAGCGTAGATATTTCCCGGAGAGCTGGTTGCTACCAGCCAGAAAGCATTCACGCTGACCTCTCGTCATCAGTGAGACTGCGGTCGAACTGCTCGCCTCTGCGAAACAACGAAGACATCCCCCTTGACCGTCGCCTCAGTGAGCCTTGGAAACTTCGTGTCGAGGTACTTTACGCTGGCCTGTATTCATCCTTAGCCTTATCGATTTTTTCCATGAGGTCTAATGTGTGGAGGAGGTAGCAAAAATCTTGCTGGATTCTACGAACTCAGGCGCTGTATGTTCTTTGTTTCTGGTTCCAGCGACTGTCCGGAAGCACGGTTTCTATTGCTGTGATAGTAAGTTTTTGCTCCACTGTCCTATTCACAGTGGAAACAGCACAACTTCGTAAGCCATGCTGTAGTCCAAGCAAGACAGCAACAACCGTCAAGTAGTTTATGTAGTTCATGGATGCTCCATGTTGTCAAATGATTCATGTAGACTGCATGACCAACTGAAATCGACGGCAACACGTTGCCATCTTGCAGGAAAACAACTTTCAGACTCGACTTTGACGAGTCCCTGAGCAGTCATCTGCTTCACAGGGTTATGACTGAAGGTGACCATAAGGCGACAAGGCTACCTTTCATCTGATAAAATGGAGCGAAATGTTTCGGGCGGGGATGAAACACAGACACCGTCACATCGTCATCAGGCAGATTCCATTGTTGCAATCTCGAGCCTAGCAGTTCTTCCTTACTCTTCGAAGGTTCCAGACCTCTGACGAGGTCGCTTAATTCATTTTACGTTGTCCTGTGTGGTTCTGCAGACGTGCGAAATCAGGATCTCTTAATGGTGGCATTTCATAAACTTCGTTATACTGTTCGTCCTCCAATTCCAGAGATAATGAATCTGGAGGCTCCAGAGCGGGAGTCCCTCACCGTGAGATGCCGGGGGCATAGCAGATGGTACATTCGGATAGCTTAAGGTCCACTATCTCATCTTGGAAATACCTCACGGGGCTGGAGACACCATGCAGAAGTACCATTCACTGACGTGATCTGTTGGCTCCCTCGACACCAAGGGGGCGGCAAAAGGCAGCGATCGCCCTCTGCGATCAACCATCTGGGAAGGTATGTCGCAAAAGCATTGCAGCATATGAGGGGAGCCAAGCACTTGCTCTGGTCCCCAACCAGACAGCCCAAGTAAAGGTTGTAGGCTTTCTGATCGTCGGAATTACGGGACGCTTCTGATATATGACAATCACCTCCTCACAAACATGAAACATGTTACCTGCATTGGCCATGCATTTACAAGGTATCCTTGCTGATGCTCGGTAAAAAAAAATTACTCACAATCGGAGCAGCGCATCTGAGAAGAATGACGGAAAATCATCTCATGGAACTATAAGAAGCAGCAATTATTGTACTGTATTATACTTGTAGAAAGAAATTGGCTTGCACTCTGATTACGATATCTAAACCAATTTTTGCTCGAGTATAGACTTAGGGAGACGAAACAACAACTGCACCGCAATAGCACGACATGATAGAGAAATCAGAGTATAAAAAAGACTTTAGAAACGAGTGCTACACGTGTGCACTGGGTGACTTCTACGGAAAGAAATGATGAGCAGTAAGTAGGATGATGCAACACCTGGGTGCTGATTGTATCATCCACTCCCGCGTTCAGACTTGCCAAATCTTGCTTAAAGCCGAACAACGCTAAACCCAGTGCATATCATACGTGTTGGGACCAACCAATCCCGTGTCTCCAGAACTAGAGATGATAAGCAATATTGAGCGTCATATTCGAATTCAGCGTTCAAAGATTTGTAACGATTAGTTACTTCAACAACGAAACATTTTGGCTGTTAATCAGTAAAATCTACTTGTCCCCTCCTTACTTTATATTTCGGACACACACTGCAGGGTACACCACAGGATATAAACAATAGCGTCAGCAAACAACAAAGGAATCCAAACTGCAACAGACCACTGGGTACTGGATCATGATTGCTATGTAGACACCCATCCAGCCCAAAGGTACTACCATATATAACACAGCTCTTTCATTTCATTCATTACTTGGTGTACGTCACAGTGAGAGTCAATACGCACGCAATCGTACCGACTCAAATCTTTCGTTCGGGTAAAAGCTTTATGTGGGCCACTGGTATTCCAGATGATGTTTGTGAGGGCTGGAAGATTTAGATGTGATGGAGAGGTGAACAAGGAAGCACATCTGTGATGCAGATGGTCCAATTCAGTCGATCTTCTTATAGTCAAGAAATCTATCTTTAAGTCGAAGGTGATCATATGAAGTGTAAAGGACCGAATTATCGCCCAGATACCCGAAAGGTACTTCACACGATCTACTTCTGACGCAGAGACCATTTATGGGTCCGAAAGTACATTCTTGTTTTAAACCCTCACCTCTTATCACAAGTTATCTGATATTATACTAGTTCAACAAAGTCATAACGTACTCCAAATGTAACTCAAATGGCTCACTTACAGATATGAGATTCGCACATACCTTTACCAGACATAGATAGCCAAGACGGTGACGTAAAGAGTGTTTTTGTATTCACCTCAGTGTCGATATCTTCAGCACTCTCCCAGTTGCAGAATGTTTCCTGTCACTTCCCTCCCTTCCGCCCGAGTATACAATTATTGTTTCATATCACCATTTTTGTTGCCACCAACTTTTCTGTCATGATCCCCTTCACTACCTTCCTCCCTGCCACCGATGTTCGTACCAATACCCTTCTTTTCATTGGCTTATCTCCTACCTTCTCTTCTCACATATGAGGGGGAAGAAGCCACAGAAACTTGGACACAAGTTTTTCATCTGTAGAATTGTAGGATGTTGGAAAATAATCTCAGCAAGATGCTGTACATGCAAAATCATTAAGTAATTTTGAATCAAGATGAGTTAAATACTTCACTGTTATCGTTATAAGTGAAGAGGTTTGTCGCAATAACGAAAAATATCTCTAATTTATTGTTTTAGGATAATGTAATACGTCCACGGTAGTAAACTCTCCTGTGGGTTTCCTTTTCCTCTGATTTTCTTCTGCCTTCTCTTGTGCCAGATGGAATTGGGGGGTGGGGTTAGGGGTGGGGTTGGGTGGGGGGGGGGGGGGGGGGGGGGGGTTGAGGTGCCTTTCACTTTACTATTCTATCTTTACCTCAAATAAGATGATAACCTCATGACGCTACTTACTTCTCCACAGTAAATAACGTCAATATGAACCATCAAGTTTCCCTTTACCTATCCTTCCCATGTACTATAAGTCCTGTCACCACTGCTCCTGCTCACAATATCCCTGGAACCACTTCCCTCTAGGCTCCTCTCCTTTTCCAGTAACCTCGTTTTCCAATACCCTTCTCACCACCAGTTTTCCAATGACATTAGCCATGATAGAAGTCCTTGCGTCTATGCTCCCTAAAACCAGTTTCCGCACCCTGGTAACTCCCTTATCAGCCATCTTATCAACAACCAATATCCTAAGCCAACAATCTCTCTCCCTCCCCACCTCACTCCTTGACCATCGCACTCTGCCACCCCTGACCCCCTGCCTTGACTCCCCACTGTTTATACCGACTACGTGCACTGTTTACCCAAGTTTTTCTGGAGGGCAATACCAGGTTTATTGCACTCCTTCCAGGCACTGAATTTTTCCGTCGAGTATAATTATGTTCCCTGGGCGTCGGCTATCTAAGGAGCAACTTCATTAGTGTGCAATGCCTGTCTAGGCCAACTGAAGAGTCTCTCTCTCTCTCTCTCTCTCTCTCTCTCTCTCTCTCTCTCTCTCTCTCTCTCTCTCTCTCTCTCTCTCTCTCTCTCTCTCTCTCTCTCTCTCTCTCTCTCTCTCTCTCGTTTAGTATCAACCACTCTATACAACTTCTGACAATGTCGACCTCCTATCGCGACTAACCCAACCATATACGCTCCATTTCTTTTCCATCTTCCACATCAACAGACAATGATTCTCTCCTCCATCTTTGACTGATGATTCTGGTATATTCCTTCCGAATTTCCTTTTTAGTCATCAAAATGATATCGCCCCCTCTGGACCTAAGGTTGTTCCCTATTGACATAAGAAAAAAAATGAATTATTCTATAGGCTAAGAAAAAGTCGTATAATGATCACACATTTCACATAAATATCTATCGTTATAGTCTTCTTCACCATGCCATTATCATAGGGTTGTATATATGGGCGATTTATTTCGTGTTTTATAGGCTACGTTGTCAAACGTACAGACAACAACGGTCACCAGAGTTCCTTTTTGAGGAAATTAGCTGGAGTATTTATATGTACTCTCCTTATGTAAATAGCATGAATAAAAAGAGGGGAAACATCATTTTTTCCCCCCAAAGAAATTCCAAGAATGACTCAAACCATATTATCATTGTTGTCATTATACAACCAAAGGATCCCACTCACAAACAGGTCCTTGGGATCTGACTCCCTAGTCTCCCAACACAGGGGCTCTTACTCCTCCAGTGCTGCGGTGCACGCAGTAGCAGGGACAGGAGCAACTTCAAATCGAGATGTTCTCTGAGTAGATCATACTCTCGTTATTCAACAATGGTATGACTTGGCCAAAGGTGACGCTTTACACGCGATGTAGCCTCAAGTACGCAAAGTCAAGTAATATATGTTTTTTCATACATATTCGCTATATCTTTTTTTCTACACTTGTCCGCAGTTTCCCGCGTTAGCGAAATGCCGCCAGGAACATACGAGAAAAACAAAACGCATTCGCTCATATCTATTCTTTAGCTGTCATGTGCAATGCACCGAAACACAGAACACTGTTCAAAACTAAGCACCATATCCCTTTCCATGATTTCCCAAGGCCGCTTAAGATAACCTGGTTCATTTCATTGACAGAACGCCGCCCCCAGTAAAGCACATCGTTGCAATTCACCATCTTTCACCCTTCTGCGTAATCTGACACCGATCGCTCAAAAATCTTTTTCACCCAATCCTTCAATCTTCAGTTTGTTCTTCTTCTTGTCCCCTCCACTTTTGATACCTTCCTCTTGACTACTTTTTGCTCTTTCAATCACAAGAACTCCTTCCCTGTATGTAACTCCCATACACCTTTCTATTCTCTTTCATTAGCAACTTTACTTCATCCTAACACTCACTACTCTTTTCTACCTGCCACACACCTCTTGCACATTTTAGCACTGCTTCCCTAGATATCTCATATATATATATATATATATATATATATATATATATATATATATATATATATATATATATATATATATATATATATATATATATATATATATATATATACCACCGAGATGCCCATGAGTTGCTTTACGTCGTCTTTAGATCCAGGATGTGGATGACTTGTCTTCCCCTCAAGACCCACAGTGAGTGGGCGGAGTCCTGGAGCTGCAGAGAAATGGGTAAACTGGGATCAAAGAGTGAACGTACAATGATAAACCTGTTAATGAATATACATATCTATCTATCTATCTATGTATCATCTATCTATCTATCTATTTCTTTTTTGATTTATGAATTCTTCAAATCAACGGCGATGTCTGTATTTAGAACAGTGCAGATGTCGAATCAACTCCCATATGTGCAATTAATAGGCAAATGTTGAATCACTGTAAGCACAAGCGGGACCACAGGTAACTAACATTACCACGAACGTTATAATGAACTGAAACGAAATGAGTGAATACATGAAGCAACACACCTACACAAACACACAGAGATAGCCAGACATATGCACACTTTTTTTGTTAAAGTCTGAGCAAATAAACTATTTCACTCTATTCTCTTTTATTCATTTCTTTTTATTCTATTCTATCATGTATTCTATTCTATTCACGAACACATGAAGGAAAATTAGCGAGATTCTCACTCGTGTCCTCAGCAGGTATCGCTATCATGGTGAAAAAAAGGCAGACTTTCCTCAGATCTCCCGAGCGGATATTGAAACCATTAGGCAAAGGTTTACCTGAAGGTGTGTGGCATCAGTGGGAAGTAGAATATCTTTTAAGAAGCTCGGCGCTTTGAAGATCACACGCAATATATCGCCTCAGTAACACTGATACTGACAGTAGCAACTGTACGACTCGATGTATTCCAGCTAGGGAATAAATTTCACTTCGTACCGTAAAACTAGAGAGGATTAATGTCTGTTGCGAGGCCGCTGTGCTAGCATTCATCAGCTTTGATTACATTCTGAAATCCCCTGGGATGTGATTATCCTCTGATATGTGATATACGTTGGTGAATATAGTCGATAGTTCATTTTTTAGTTTTTAACCAGTAAGAACTATGAAAAATGATGACCATATATATATATATATATATATATATATATATATATATATATATATATATATATATATATATATATATATATATATATATATATATATATATTCCTATGAGTCCACGGGGAAAATGAAACACGAAAAGTTCCCAAGTGCACTTTCGTGTAATAATCACATCATCAGGGGAGACACAAGAGAGAAATATAACAGTCAGTTGATATACATCGAAGAGACGAAGCTAGGACGCCATTTGGTAAACATGTGGCTGTTTACCAAATGGCGTCCTAGCTTCGTCTCTTCGATGTATATCAACTGACTGTTATATTTCTCTCTTGTGTCTCCCCTGATAATGTGATTATTACACGAAAGTGCACTTGGGAACTTTTCGTGTTTCATTTTCCCCGTGGACTCATAGGAATATCTTGATCACGCGCAAAATTGTGATCCTTTACAACATATATATATATATATATATATATATATATATATATATATATATATATATATATATATATATATATATATATATATATATATATATATATCAACAATAGATCTGCTGATTGGAGAAAACAGTCGTAAAAGGAAAAGAATCACCCTATTCCTCCAGAGTTCATGCCTGGTGGTGCTGTCGGTATAGAACAAACTCGTTGCCTGAGGTGTCCGCGCTTCAAAAAGTCCAGTGAAAGTAGAGAGTTATTATTTGGGGTGCAGTGGGGAATAACTGCAGAGTACCTCACTCAAAATAACCTTGTTCTCTACCTTTACCTGGATTTCCCAAGTACGGAGACCTCAAGCAAACCCGCAAACCGTTAACCGAGCCAGATTAACCTCTTCCAACCACACCACCAAGCATGAACTTAGAGGGAACACGATCTACCAATCATCATATTACATAAGTCACCACTCTCATTTGTAACCCTTGAAGATTTGATATCATTTACTGTTTTGTTCTTTATATTGTGTTGTACCGTTTATATTGTGTTGTATCATTTATATTGTGTTATATCATTTATATTGTGTTGTATCATTTTCATTGTGTTATCACTTATATTGTGTTATATCATTTATATTCCACTTGACTGAAGATGTGGAGCGTTCGTGTGCCCGAAACGTTTTATATATTTTAAGAATAAAGTGAAATTGAATATAATTCAGGCTTTATCTGATGAAGCAAAACGATTGATAAGACAATCAAAAGCATGATAAAAGTTAATGAGTGTTGATAATGCATACACAATGCATTATATATGAGGTGTGAGGTGGTTTGATCGAGTGAGTAACGTAAGGGTAAGAGAGATGTGTGGAAATAAAAAGAGCGTGGTTGAGAGAGCAGAAGAGGGTGTTTTGAAGTGGTTTGGGCACATGGAGAGAATGAGTGAGGAAAGATTGACCAAGAGGATATATGTGTCGGAGGTGGAGGGAACGAGGAGAAGAGGGAGACCAAATTGGAGGTGGAAAGAAGGAGTGAAAAAGATTTTGTGTGATCGGGGCCTGAACATGCAGGAGGGTGAAAGGAGGGCAAGGAATAGAGTGAATTGGAGCGAAGTGGTATACCGGGGTTGACGTGCTGTCAGTGGATTGAATCAAGGCATGTGAAGCGTCTGGGGTAAACCATGGAAAGCTGTGTAGGTATGTATATTTGCGTGTGTGGACGTATGTATATACATGTGTATGGGGGGGGTTGGGCCATTTCTTTCGTCTGTTTCCTTGCGCTACCTCGCAAACGCGGGAGACAGCGACAAAGTATAATAAAAAAAAGAAATATATATATATATATATATATATATAAATCATATATATATAAATTATATATATATATTTTTTTTTTTTTTTTTTTTTTTTTTTATACTTTGTCGCTGTCTCCCGCGTCTGCGAGGTAGCGCAAGGAAACAGACGAAAGAAATGGCCCAACCCCCCCCCCCCATACACATGTACATACACATGTCCACACACGAGTATACATACCTACACAGCTTTCCATGGTCACCCCAGACGCCTCACATGCCTTGATTCACTCCACTGACAGCACGTCAACCCCTGTATACCACATCGCTCCAATTCACTCTATTCCTTGCCCTCCTTACACCCTCCTGCATGTTCAGGCCCCGATCACACAAAATCTTTTTCACTCCATCTTTCCACCTCCAATTTGGTCTCCCTCTTCTCCTCGTTCCCTCCACCTCCGACACATATATCCTCTTGGTCAATCTTTCCTCACTCATTCTCTCCATGTGCCCAAACCATTTCAAAACACCCTCTTCTGCTCTCTCAACCACGCTCTTTTTATTTCCACACATCTCTCTTACCCATACGTTACTTACTCGATCAAACCACCTCACACCACACATTGTCCTCAAACATCTCATTTCCAGCACATCCATCCTCCTGCGCACAACTCTATCCATAGCCCACGCCTCGCAACCATACAACATTGTTGGAACCACTATTCCTTCAAACATACCCATTTTTGCTTTCCGAGATAATGTTCTCGACTTCCACACATTTTTCAAGGCTCCCAAAATTTTCGCCCCCTCCCCCACCCTATGATCCACTTCCGCTTCCATGGTTCCATCCGCTGACAGATCCACTCCCAGATATCTAAAACACTTCACTTCCTCCAGTTTTCTCCATTCAAACTTACCTCCCAATTGACTTGACCCTCAACCCTACTGTACCTAATAACCTTGCTCTTATTCACATTTACTCTTAACTTTCTTCTTCCACACACTTTACCAAACTCAGTCACCAGCTTCTGCAGTTTCTCACATGAATCAGCCACCAGCGCTGTATCATCAGCGAACAACAACTGACTCACTTCCCAGGCTCTCTCATCCCCAACAGACTTCATACTTGCCCCTCTTTCCAGGACTCTTGCATTCACCTCCCTAACAACCCCATCCATAAACAAATTAAACAACCATGGAGACATCACACACCCCTGCCGCAAACCTACATTCACTGAGAACCAATCACTTTCCTCTCTTCCTACACGTACACATGCCTTACATCCTCGATAAAAACTTTTCACTGCTTCTAACAACTTGCCTCCCACACCATATATTCTTAATACCTTCCACAGAGCATCTCTATCAACTCTATCATATGCCTTCTCCAGATCCATAAATGCTACATACAAATCCATTTGCTTTTCTAAGTATTTCTCACATACATTCTTCAAAGCAAACACCTGATCCACACATCCTCTACCACTTCTGAAACCGCACTGCTCTTCCCCAATCTGATGCTCTGTACATGCCTTCACCCTCTCAATCAATACCCTCCCATATAATTTACCAGGAATACTCAACAAACTTATACCTCTGTAATTTGAGCACTCACTCTTATCCCCTTTGCCTTTGTACAATGGCACTATGCACGCATTCCGCCAATCCTCAGGCACCTCACCATGAGTCATACATACATTAAATAACCTTACCAACCAGTCAACAATACAGTCACCCCCTTTTTTAATAAATTCCACTGCAATACCATCCAAACCTGCTGCCTTGCCGGCTTTCATCTTCCGCAAAGCTTTTACTACCTCTTCTCTGTTTACCAAATCATTTTCCCTAACCCTCTCACTTTGCACACCACCTCGACCAAAACACCCTATATCTGCCACTCTGTCATCAGACACATTCAACAAACCTTCAAAATACTCATTCCATCTCCTTCTCACATCACCACTACTTGTTATCACCTCCCCATTTACGCCCTTCACTGAAGTTCCCATTTGCTCCCTTGTCTTACGCACCCTATTTACCTCCTTCCAGAACATCTTTTTATTCTCCCTAAAATTTACTGATAGTCTCTCACCCCAACTCTCATTTGCCCTTTTTTTCACCTCTTGCACCTTTCTCTTGACCTCCTGTCTCTTTCTTTTATACTTCTCCCACTCAATTGCATTTTTTCCCTGCAAAAATCGTCCAAATGCCTCTCTCTTCTCTTTCACTAATACTCTTACTTCTTCATCCCACCACTCACTACCCTTTCTAAACAGCCCACCTCCCACTCTTCTCATGCCACAAGCATCTTTTGCGCAATCCATCACTGATTCCCTAAATACATCCCATTCCTCCCCCACTCCCCTTACTTCCATTGTTCTCACCTTTTTCCATTCTGTACACAGTCTCTCCTGGTACTTCCCCACACAGGTCTCCTTCCCAAGCTCACTTATTCTCACCACCTTCTTCACCCCAACATTCACTCCTCTTTTCTGAAAACCCATACTAATCTTCACCTTAGCCTCCACAAGATAATGATCAGACAACCCTCCAGTTGCACCTCTCAGCACATTAACATCCAAAAGTCTCTCTTTCGCACGCCTGTCAATTAACACGTAATCCAATATATTTATATATATATATATATAAAGAATATCTTAATCAGGAATTCACCAGAAAATTTTCCTGGCTGCTTCTATAAAGTGCCATGTAGAAATTGTGATAAATTCTATGTTGGGCAGACGGGTAAGTATCTTTCTGTTAGACTTAAGCAACATAAGCATAATATAAGAACGGGACAAGAATCAAAAGCCTTGTTTAATCTCGTTATAAACTATGATCATTGCATTGAGTGGAGTAATGCCATCTCAGTTATTATCTCTAATTGTATTACCGCGAGAAATATCATTGAATCTTCTCTTATCAAATACACAAAGAATTTTGATCTTAATATTAGTGATGGTCTATACAAATTAGATAACTTTATTGTTGATAAAATTTGTAAAATGATAAGTTTATGAACGCTCGTTGTCTGTCTTGGACAATCGCATATTTACCAAATGGGGTCCTAGCTTCGTCTCTTCGATGTTTATCAACTGACTGTCATATTTCTGTCTTGTGTCTCCCCGGATGATGTGATTATTACACGAAAGTGCACTTGGGAAGTTTTCGTGTTTTATTTTCCCCGTGGACTCATAGGAATATCTTGATCACGCGAAAAATTGTGATCCTTCCCACCATATATATATATATATATATATATATATATATATATATATATATATATATATATATATAGAGAGAGAGAGAGAGAGAGAGAGAGAGAGAGAGAGAGAGAGAGAGAGAGAGAGAGAGAGAGAGAGAGAGAGAGAGAGAGAGAGAGAGAGAGCGTATATGTGTGCATGTGAATATCCTAAAACTTTCCGTAGATAATATATTTCATGAATTATAATCTAATCACAAACATTACAAGAAAATATTGCTATTCTTTCTTTTGGGAAAGTCTATGAAGTGTTCTTTTGCATGTTTTGTTTACCTGGGTATCGTTATTCGAGGAAAAATATATAAGTATTCATAGTTTTCGAAAATACACTTCTCCCATCAATCTTTTCCGGAACTTTACGCTGGTAACAGGAAATGACTTGAGACGAAACTTTAAAAGTCGAGGTATATTTTTGCTGTCAGTGCGAGGAGCAGTTTCTGCCTTTAAGATCACGATATCTGAGAAGGAGGATATATACAACTTCAGATGCCCGTTTCTGGAAGAACGTAATCTTCCACACTTCTTCTTTTAAGTCACGGAAATAAATGTACGAAAGATGAAATATTTTCATGACAATATTGGTGGTAATACAGTTCAACGGAGGACAATATATATCTTTCATAAGTATAACCCCTACAGCTTTGTCCCGACGCCTGACACTGCGTTATCCACACGGGGCTGTGATATTGCACTCGAAGAATGATTGCGACACAATTGGGAGACCTCAGCTAGTAGAAAATAGAAAGATTCCTAAGCACTACATAGATATGAATTGACTGCCTGCAAACATGTGGATTTTCATCATCAAAAAATTTGACCTCTTTTTTTAGACACAGACTAAAGGTGGACTCACAACTCTAAGATTATTCAACAACTTCTATCTTACTTGGCAAAGGCACCTGACTTTTCCCCCTGACTCAACACATCAACTGGTGCACCCTGACCCACCCACACGAGAAAAGTAATCCAGATGGGAGAGAGCCAGGGCCAACTTCACCACCTCCAGTCTAGATATTAGTCTCCGGGGACGAGGAGAAACTCAGGTATTTCTCAAGATGTGACTACTGTATCACTTGGCAGGTTACAGTTCGAATCGATATAATGTATTATCAGTAATCCCAGAAGATGCTACAGGAATGGATAGAGAACGATGGAATTATCATTGTCCTGAAATGTTAAAAACATGAGCGATGCATAGTGTGTGTAGCATTTGATAGATAAAATGGATAAAGAAGGTGTACTCCATAACCTCATGAACCATGTAAAAGAAAAGGTCAGGAAAAAAGAATAGAATAAAGAAAAAGGACATTGAGGATTTTAAAGAATACAAAGTTTGGTATTTAATGTAAGGCTTCTAGAAAAAAAGAGAGAAAATATATATATATATATATATATATATATATATATATATATATATATATATATATATATATATATATATATATATATATATTTTTTTTTTTTTTTGCCGCTGTCTCCCGCGTTTCCGAGGTAGCGCAAGGAAACAGACGAAAGAAATGGCCCGACCCACCCCCATACACATGTATATACATACGTCCACACACGCAAATATACATACCTACACAGCTTTCCATGGTCCACCCCAGACGCTTCACATGCCTTGATTCAATCCACTGACAGCACGTCAACCCCGGTATACCACATCGATCCAATTCACTCTATTCCTTGCCCTCCTTTCACCCTCCTGCATGTTCAGGCCCCGATCACACAAAATCTTTTTCACTCCATCTTTCCACCTCCAATTTGGTCTCCCTTTTCTCCTCATTCCCTCCACCTCCGATACATATATCCTCTTGGTCAATCTTTCCTCACTCATTCTCTCCATGTGCCCAAACCATTTCAAAACACCCTCCTTCTGCTCTCTCAACCACGCTCTTTTTATTTCCACACATCTCTCTTACCCTTACGTTACTTACTCGATCAAACCACCTCACACCACACATTGTCCTCAAACATCTCATTTCAGCACATCCATCCTCTTGCGCACAACTCTATCCATAGCCCACTTTTTTAAAGGGGAAGTAAATGTTTATAGTTGTGTTACTGGAGTGATAGTTTTCATACATGGTGCTTTGACAAGAATATAGTGTAATTGGATAAAATGTAGCTTAGACATTGAAGCTTATTGATACAGTGGTTAAATTGATGAGAACTACTATTGACGTTTGTGTAAATAAATTATACATTTCCTTTTTCCATAGCCAGAGGTTGAACCATTATGTGACATTCATTTTCTCATTTCATTTCAAGCTAGAAGTTTCAGTTTTCTAAATTGTTTCTTACATTTTTCATATGTATATATATGTATGTGTGTGTGTGTGTATATGTGCGTGTGTATGTGTATGTGTGTGTATGTGTATATATATATATATATATATATATATATATATATATATATATATATATATATATATATATATATATATATATATATATATATTATCCATGGGGATAGGGGTGAAAGAATACTTCCCACGCATTCCTCGCGTGTCGTATATATATATATATATATATATATATATATATATATATATATATATATATATATATATATATATATATATATATATATATATATATATATATATATATATATATATATATATATATATATATATATATATATATATATATATATATTCGTTCCTTATCTAGAAATTCAATTACCATGAAGTGTTTACCCAGCCGGAGGAGAGACTCCTGCAGGAGGCAATGAAGTGTTTGGCAGAGCGTCAACCTTGTAAAGTTTAGAGTTCTTGCGCTCCAGAATAAGCGAAGTCTCCCAAAAGTCTGAGCTCGTGGGCAGAATTCGCTATATATCTCCCTTATGTTTAACACGTCCCAAAATGCTTGACCTGCGCCTTGCATACACACGCCCATGAGTCTGAAAGACTCGTGGTTATGCCTGTACGGAAGCTCATGTTACCCGGTTTGATCATTTGCTAAACTAAAGGTGAATACTTAATAGTTCCATTGAGTGCGGAGTTTTGAGATATCTGGTATATCATGACTCCACTTGTGAAAATCAGGTGATGAATATTGGGCACGTAATGTCAATAATATCCCTTTGGCTAGACAAACATAATGAGGAGAAAGTGAATTGAAAAGACTGTATAATTCGTTGTCTACCCATAAATGGCCATAGAAAAAGAGTGGTCACTTAATGTTTTGTGGTGTTTCAACCTCATCGCAGTTGGTGGGTAACGCGGACATTAAGTTTTAAATATCATCGGTGCAGCGATAGATTTCCCTTCTATATGGTATAGAAGACTTAGTGTGAGCAAATGTGCCCATGTTTTGTGTTTTCCTGGGGGGGGGGATGCTGTTTCATGTGTGGCATGGTGGCGACGAAAATGGATGAAGGCAACAACTATGAATATGTGCATGTGTATATATGTATACATGCGTGTGTGGGCGTTTATATATATATATATATATATATATATATATATATATATATATATATATATATATATATATATATATATATATATGTGTGTGTGTGTGTGTATGGTAGAGGATGTGTGGATCAGGTGTTTGCTTTGAAGAATGTATGTGATAAATACTTAAAAAACAAATGGATTTGTATGTATTATTTATGGATCTGGAAAAGGTATATGAGAGAGTTGATAGAGATGCTCTGTGGAAGGTATTAAGAGTATATGGTGTGCGAGGCAAGTTGCTAGAAGCAGTGAATTTTTTTTATCGAAGATGTAAGGCATGTGTACGAGTAAGAAGAGATGAAAGTGACTGGTTCTCAGTGAATGTCGGTTTGCGGCAGGGGTGCGTGTTGTCTCCATGGCTGTTTAATTTGTTTATGAATGGGGTTGTTAGGGAGATGAATGCAAGACTTTATGAGAGAGGGGCAAGTATGCAGTCTGTTGTGGGTGAGAGGGCTTGGGAAGTGAGTCAGTCGTTGTTCACTGATGATACAGCTCTGGTGGCTGATTCGGGTGAGAAACTGCAGAATCTGGTGACTGAGTTTGGTAAAGTGTGTGAAAGAAGAAAGCTGAGAGTAAATGTGAATAAGAGCAAGGTTATTAGGTACATTAGGGTTGAGGGACATGTCAACTGCGAGGTAAGTTTGAATGGAGGAGGAAGTGATATCTGGGAGTGGATTTGGCAGCTGATGGAACGATGGAAGCGGAAGTGAGTCACAGGGTGAGGGAGGGGGCGAACGTTCTTGGGGCGGTGAAGAATGTGTGGAAGGCGAAAACATTATCTCGGAAAACAAAAATTGGTATGTTTGAAGAAATAGTGGTTCCAACAATTTTATATGGTTGCGAGGCGTGGGCTATAGATAGAGTTGCGCGGAGGATGGTGGATGTGTTGGGCATGAGATATTTCAGGACGATATGTGGTGTGACGTGGTTTTATCGAATAAGTAATGAAAGGGTAAGAGAGATGTCTGGTAATAAAAAGAGTGTGGCTGAATAAAAAGACCGTGGTTGAGAGAGCAGAAGAGGGTGTGTTGAAATGGTTTGGACATATGGAGAGAATGAGTGAGGAAAGATTGACAAAGAGGATATATGTGTCAAAGATGGAGGGAATGAGAAGTGGTAGATCAAAGTGGAGGTGGAAGGATAGAGTGAAAAAGATGTTGTGCCATCGGGGCCTGAACATTCAAGAGGTTGAAAGGCGTGCAAGGAATAGAGTAAATTGGAACGATGTGGTGTACTGGGGTTGACGTGCTGTCACTGGATTGAACCCGGGCATGTGAAGCGTTCGGGGTAAACCATGGAAAGTTTTGTGGGGCCTGGATGTGGAAAGGGAGCTATGGTTTCGGTGCGTTATACATAACAGCTAGAGACTGTTGTGTTTTCCTAGCGCTACCTCGCGCTCGTGCGGGGGAAGGGGGTGTCATTTCATAAGAGGCGGGTTGGCGACGGGAATGAATAAAGGCAGCAAGTATGAATTATGTACATGTGTATATATGTATATGTGTGTGTTGTACGTATATATATATATATATATATATATATATATATATATATATATATATATATATATATATATATATATATATATATATATATATATATATATATATATATATATATATAAATATATATATATATATATATATATATATATATATGTATATATATATTTTTTTTTTTTTTCTTTTTTTGCTGTCTCCCGCGTTTGCGAGGTAGCGCAAGGAAACAGACGAAAGAAATGGCCCAACCCACCCCCATACACATGCCTTGATTCAATCCACTGACAGCACGTCAACCCCGGTATACCACATCGTTCCAATTCACTCTATTCTTTGCCCTCCTTTCACCCTCCTGCATATTCAGGCCCCGATCACACAAAATCTTTTTCACTCCATCTTTCCACCTCCAATTTGGTCTCCCTCTTCTCCTCGTTCCCTCCACCTCCGACACATATATCCTCTTGGTCAATCTTTCCTCACTCATTCTCTCCATGTGACCAAACCATTTCAAAACACCCTCTTCTGCTCTCTCAACCACGCTCTTTTTATTTCCACACATCTCTCTTACCCTTACCTTACTTACTCGATCAAACCACCTCACACCACACATTGTCCTCAAACATCTCATTTCCAGCACATCCATCCTCCTGCGCACAACTCTATCCATAGCCCACGCCTCGCAACCATACAACATTGTTGGAACCACTATTCCTTCAAACATACCCATTTTTGCTTTCCGAGATAATGTTCTCGACATCCACACATTCTTCAAGGCTTCCAGAATTTTCGCCCCCTCCCCCACCCTATGATCCACTTCCGCTTCCATGGTTCCATCTGCCGCCAGATCCACTCCCAGATATCTAAAACACTTCACTTCCTCCAGTTTTTCTCCATTCAAACTCACCTCCCAATTGAATTGACCCTCAACCCTACTGTACCTAATAACCTTGCTCTTATTCACATTTACTCTTAACTTTCTTCTTTCACACACTTTACCAAACTCAGTCACCAGCTTCTGCAGTTTCTCACATGAATCAGCCACCAGCGCTGTATCATCAGCGAACAACAACTGACTCACTTCCCAAGCTCTCTCATCCCCAACAGACTTCATACTTGCCCCTCTTTCCAAAACTCTTGCATTCACCTCCCTAACAACCCCATCCATAAACAAATTAAACAACCATGGAGACATCACACACCCCTGCCGCAAACCTACATTCACTGAGAACCAATCACTTTCCTCTCTTCCTACACGTACACATGCCTTACATCCTCGATAAAAACTTTTCACTGCTTCTGGCAACTTGCCTGCCACACCATATATTCTTAATACCTTCCACAGAGCATCTCTATCAACTCTATCATATGCCTTCTCCAGATCCATAAATGCTACATACAAATCCATTTGCTTTTTTAAGTATTTCTCACATACATTCTTCAAAGCAAACACCTGATCCACACATCCTCTACCACTTCTGAAACCACACTGCTCTTCCCCAATCTGATGCTCTGTACATGCCTTCACCCTCTCAATCAATACCCTCCCATATAATTTGCCAGGAATACTCAACAAACTTATACCTCTGTAATTTGAGCACTCACTCTTATCCCCTTTGCCTTTGTACAATGGCACTATGCACGCATTCCGCCAATCCTCAGGCACCTCACCATGAGTCATACATACATTAAATAACCTTACCAACCAGTCAACAATACAGTCACCCCCTTTTTTAATAAATTCCACTGCAATACCATCCAAACCTGCTGCCTTGCCGGCTTTCATCTTCCGCAAAGCTTTTACTACCTCTTCTCTGCTTACCAACTCATTTTCCCTAACCCTCGCACTTTGCACACCACCTCGACCAAAACACCCTATATCTGCCACTCTATCATCAAACATATTCAACAAACCTTCAAAATACTCACTCCATCTCCTTCTCACATCACCACTACTTGTTATCACCTCCCCATTTGCGCCCTTCACTGAAGTTCCCATTTGCTCCCTTGTCTTACGCACTTTATTTACCTCCTTCCAGAACATCTTTTTATTCTCCCTAAAATTTAATGATACTTTCTCACCCCAACTCTCATTTGCCCTTTTTTTCACCTCTTGCACCTTTCTCTTGACCTCCTGTCTCTTTCTTTTATACGTCTCCCACTCAATATCATTTTTTCCCTGCAAAAATCGTCCAAATGCCTCTCTCTTCTCTTTCACTAATACTCTTACTTCTTCATCCCACCACTCACTACCCTTTCTAATCAACCCACCTCCCACTCTTCTCATGCCACAAGCATCTTTTGCGCAATCCATCACTGATTCCCTAAATACATCCCATTCCTCCCCCACCCCCCTTACTTCCATTGTTTTCACCTTTTTCCATTCTGTACTCAGTCTCTCCTGGTACTTCCTCACACAAGTCTCCTTCCCAAGCTCACTTACTCTCACCACCCTCTTCACCCCAACATTCACTCTTCTTTTCTGAAAACCCATACAAATCTTCACCTTAGCCTCCACAAGATAATGATCAGACATCCCTCCAGTTGCACCTCTCAGCACATTAACATCCAAAAGTCTGTCTTTCGCGCGCCTGTCAATTAACACGTAATCCAATAACGCTCTCTGGCCATCTCTCCTACTTACATAAGTATACTTATGTATATCTCGCTTTTTAAACCAGGTATTCCCAATCATATATATATATACATATATATATATATATACATGAGTGTGTGTGTGCGTGTGTATGTGGGTGGGTTGGGCCATTCCTCATCTGTTTCCTTGCGCTACCCTCTTTAACGCGGGAAACGGTGATTAAGTATGATAAAAAATGAATATAGAAAATATGATAGATATGTTATAGCAATGCTTTACCAATCATATTTCAAACTTTAATTAGAAATGCATGTCTAAGGTGATGCTTGAACATTTAACAAAGAGGATGTCAGATTTGGCTAAGACTTTGAAGCAGCAATAAGACAATGAAGAAGACGATGATGCCAGTTAACATATATAAGAAATCTATCATACCTTTATACTAACTTGTTAATGATTCATATCTAATGATTTATGGCTGTTAGTATATTTCCGGGAAGAAAAACGACAGGCAAAGGCCCATATGATATCTGAGATGCGCTGTGTCGTGACTTTTCGAACAAGCAATTCTTTCTTGTGATGTTATTTTATTTCTCTTACGTAAATAAAGACAAAAATTCTTTTCTTTTTCACCTACTTCCCAATCGAGCAATGGGTTCGGAGCCATCAAAAAGAAAAAAAAGAAAACAAAAAACATGCAATCTCGCTCGGGAACTGGCGTTCACAACCGAATGACTGATTGGGGCAAATTTGTTCCATTTACCATCACCTCGCTGACAGAATTCCCACAACCAGCGAGTTATTTCCCTCACGGGGCTGAAGGGAGAGCCCGCACCTGTTCGGAACTGGAGTGGAGAGAGAGAGAGAGAGAGAGAGAGAGAGAGAGAGAGAGAGAGAGAGAGAGAGAGAGAGAGAGAGAGAGAGAGAGAGAGAGAGAGACGTGCTGGAAAAGTCTGCCTTTGGTGTTAATATGTGGAAATCCGGTGCATCAGTTACGTTAATTCTAGTGCGTATGAGTCAAGAATAGTCTTCGTGTATGATTCAAACTCTACCTGAAAGATCTACTAACAATTGCTAGCCATTATAATCAAAATATTGCACACAAATAGGGAAGACATTGCATCACGCCTCCTTGACCTTACTCATCCACCGGTTATGGCTTCCTAGGATTCGATTAGCTCAGTGATTGGTCACGTCAACATTATCTTCACTAAGAGGGTTCGACTGATCAACACTCAGGGGCCATGGGTGAGACCAGACCTCTGAGCCATCAATATTACTTATCAAGCAGAGCCTAGCTATTTCTCGACACTAATGTGGTACCAAGATGGATTCAAAGCTTGTAACCCTCAATTTTCATGATATAACCTACACCTAACTCGAATCATTTAGGTTCTTTATAACACCCTAACTTACGATGAGACGAGACTGTATGTATTTACGTATAGGAACTGGCTTTAAGTACCTGTGATAAACTTTATGACGAGAGTTAAACCTACAAGTATGTCTATGGAGCCTTTTGTTAGCTAATAGGGAAAAACCTTTGTGGAAAATAAGATTACTTTAAAAACTGATTTCAACGCCAGGATATACCTGGACTTGCTGTGAAAGGTAAAGTATTTGTAAGGTTAACACTTTAGCATAATCAGATGTTTCCTTTGCCATTTTGGGCCAGATATCACGAAAGGTCAATTCATTTAATAAATCTGTGTTTACCAGGGTACGCACTGTACGCTGTGTAATGCACTAAGCACCATAAATCATGGACTGTTGTATGTGGGATAACTGGGTGATACGTTTTGCTGGCGAAACAAAGAGGACGTTTGGGCATGGCATATGAAGAGTAGTGGTAGTTTCGCAGTGAAGCTGGCCGAAATAGATTTGTCAGCTGTGTTCTTCAGAGCACCTCCTCTAAATGAGGACACTTAGTGACTACTGCTGCTACAGAGTTTCGAGAAAAGGCATTATTCACGGCGTTGTGCTTCTCAAAAAAAGTACTTTAAGATGGAAATGAAGTTTTGACCAGCCAGCAGGCCTGCAAATAACGATGTTTACTATCAGATAAACACGTTAATAATCAGTAATTTGTGTTCTCAAATTTTTCAACGATACAGAAAATCCAGAATATGGTTGAGAAATATATTTAACAATTTGAGTTCGAACAGTGATCAGTTTTCTTTTCGCTTTGATAAAATTCTTCTCCAACAAGCCATCTGGGTGTAAGCATACGTAGCCTTCCTGCAAAAGAACCACGTCCATTTCTACACCACTGACGTCTGTTGCTGTTACAAAAAGCAAAGTAAACCAGATACTTCCAAAATAGGTATTTGGTCAACTTGATAGTCTAAAGATGTGAAAAGCAATTTGCTGTAGTTGACCCCATTAAAAGAGTACGTGCTTTCCCGGTAAATTTAGTAAGGAGTGTGGCGAGGCTGCTGAACCCTTGCGTGGAAGATCTATAAAACCCCAACTCGTCCGCCGAAAACACGTACTTCATCCGTTTTCTTCGGTTCTGGATTTCCAAACTCAGTAACGACTTCTGGACCGTCAAACGACCCACCTTGAGCCTTTACGACGTGACCCAAAAGTACTGGAACTCTCTCCAGAGAAAATGGCTCTTAGTCGGTTTGCTTTCAAGACCACTTTGTTGGAACCTCACGAGGGATTTTCGAGATTTAACAAAATTGGAGGATTTTCGTGACTCATAATGACCCCTGAGCTGCTGAAATTGTTCAGTCATTACTCGTGAGGTGAACAGACTCTAGCAATGGCCAGAAGGCAACTGTATAACTTCTCAGTTGACCGGTATGATTTCCAGTGACGGATGAATCTGAAAAAGAGTTCTCAGGCTAGTTATGAAGATTAAATGAAATCTTTTAAAGCCGTTGAGTTAAACAGAGGTCAAAAAAAAAAAAAATAATCTATGGCCTACGCTCTGGAGTACCTTGGGTAAAAGAAGACAAGGAAATTCGTTACGTGCTGTAACCCAGACATGTGCATTAGCCTTGATCGAAAGGCATCAAGTTTAGTTTCTTCAAAAGAACGAGAAACCTTGAGGCGTTTAAAGCTGCTGCATCGTGTCCTTCATGCGTTCGCCCACTGATGTGCTGAACGAATTAGGCAGCCGATGCACAGGAATATAGATATGATCAATACCTGAATGGAATGTGAAATGAGGTGTGCGACGCCTAAGGGTAATCCCTTTCGTGCCATGGCAGAAATGTGCTGGTCAAGTAGTCTTATTGACTAGATCAGCTTCAGGTAAATGGTCGCTGTAATAAGCGGTAAGTTACCACTGCTCTGACTAAAAGGTTTCACATAGAAATTTAAGGAATTGTTTATTTCATTTATTTCTTTCTGCAAGTCTTTAAATGGAGTAATCCATTAGGTGCCTCCATTTCTGTAAAAAAGTCAATTTGCTAGTCTTCTGGCCAAATATGCAGCCACAGATCCATCCTTAATCTCACTAAAGGTCAGCTCAGTGTCAGTCCCATTCTCTTGAACTCTTTCCAGTTCAGGGAAACAATTAAAGATCGCTAAAAATCTTTTTTTCACTCCATCCTTCTACCTTTAATTAGGTCTTACCACATTCCTTGTTCCAGTAACTTTTTATACATATATCCTCTTTATCAACATTTCCTCATTATTTCTCTCCATATGTCCAAACCATTTCAGCAACCTAAATGCAACCTTCTCTGGGCATGTCCAGGTTCTATGCATAATCATTGGAAAATACCGGGTTAAATCCACCTCAGTCGTATGGATAGGATATTAGGGTTAGATCAAGTGTCAACGAGCGGGTGCATAGCCCTGAGGGGTTTGGAACGCCTCATATGCTTCGTCGGTTTTGGTATCTATACAAGGGTGTTACAGTGTGTGTTCTCCTTGAGTGGGTATGGTGGCACGACATCCTTGGTGAACGATGATAACTTACTGTTACTATTTTAACTCCAAGTTAGTGTACAGCATATGAGGACGGAATGTATTTGTCTTCTCGCGAGAGCGCATGATTATCCAAACTAACGGACAGATTGCCAGAGGGGCGAGAGAAACTATAGCTCGACCTATGATTCTTAAGCGAGTTCCAATAACCCCTTCTGAATTATCTAAGTTGGGGGAGTAATCCAAAGAACGATGGTTCCTGGCAAACTTTGTGAAATCTTTTTGATTAACTAGCAGCAGGACCCAGAATAGTTCTGGTTGAAATCTGAGATATGCGGCCGTGGAAAACGGACTCGGGACTTTCCTTTAATGTCACTAATACAAATTGCAAAGTTACTCAGGTTCAGCATCTGATTCTGGTCTGTTGATTAGACATATAGACTTCTAGTGATAAGGGAAGATTTGTCTGTGGGTGTCGGTCGATTTACTGTACTTAAGTAAGATTGTTTAAAGGCCCCAGTAAAGATTCATCCAGCTTAGCGACGTAGACTTGATAAGTCTGCTGCAAGAGCTTAAGCTTAGGAAAAGGAAAAGAGGAAGGAAGCTGTTGGAACTGAGGTGGCCGGGTTAATATTAAAGAAATTTCTTCTTGTAAATTCTTTTCCCTCGGAAACCCTGCAGTCTTCAATTGAGGGAATGTGCATGTTAAGGTACGTATGGCAGGGGTTTGATGTGGATATCAAGCAGACTGAAAGGGGCTGAGTTCGGATAAACATTGGCGAAACTTGGGTTAACTATGGACGACTGGTAATGTATTCCTTTCTTTTTCTCTTTCTTTTTTTCTTGGACGCAGTCTGGGCTTTGACAGTTAGAACGTGGTGGGAATAATGAGGACCAGTAGCCGATCGTAGACCCATGGAATTGCCTTTTGGCTTTTAGCCTGATGGAGGTTTGACCTTCACATGGCGACACCGACCGACCTTCCCTCCACCCTTTTACCACTGGCACAGGTGATAGCGACACAGGAGCTCTTGATTCTTGGACGCAACTATCAGGGTAGACTTGAGGCTGTTGGCTGAAAAATTTTCTTCAAACCATTTCATTCTAATTCATTTTATTTCATCTTATTCATTCTATGTCTCTTATTTTTTTTCTTTTGTTCCCCACGAGGGTACCTTCTCTGTTGTCGAAGCTGTATAATATAGTGTTTGATCCTGCTTTAAAAGCGATACTTGTTCTTGTGATTAAGCAAGTACTACCCAACATAGTTTCTTTAAAGCGATGGTTTTTTTGTAATATTCTGGTAGCATATACCTGGATAGATTTCCCCTCTACTCTTGCTGATGAGCTGATTTCTTAAAACACGTCTTATGGTATTAAGAGACTCCTAAATCGGTTCCTAATCCCATCTCAGGTGGTCTTTCAAAGGACGACAATAAGTTTCTCGACTCACTAAGCGTCACTATGAGTATAACCTACGAGTAATACAATACTGTCATTTGTGCTCGTACAGCAGCCAGTATAGCTGAATGCTGGAAGGCCAGTCTTTCTGCTTTAAGTTAGAAGACCAAATGATTAGGTCACCGGTCAGTTTATGGGACATAGAGTCGGTCGTCGTAACTGTGACCAACAGTGCCGAAGCCTAAGGCATGACTCCTGTACTGATGGTGTTAGTGGGGAAAGGCTTAAAAAGAAATTGCGGTTTGACTGTGGAGATGAATAAATCCTTCGTCTTTGTCGTCATTCATTCATGAAGTTGTGGTGATACTCAGTACGATACCTTAACATCAGAATATCTGCGATACGAACCTCTTATACCTGCCCACACAAATGAGTATATAACTTTGTAATAATTAGAAAACTTTGAAGTGGCATCGAAGTTAGCGTGATTCGCCCCTGGCTGCGATGTCGGTACATTATAGCGGGCGACTGCTAATGTCATTTAAAGGTCACAAGTTGCCCTCTATTGGCCGATCTACGAACTCCTGGCTGTGCAAGGTGCTGTTGTCTAAAGCCGGGAGATGCGGTGAACCATCTCCCAGCCAGAATGGTTCGCGGGAATGAATAGTTAAAGATCCAATCCAGAGAACGATTACTGAGTCGCGAGTTATGCCACGGCGCCCTTGAGGAGCGAGGAGGTCACTGGTCTGGCGGGTGAGACCAATGGGTGTAAACTGCAGTGCCACCCACCCCCATCCGCACCGACCGCAGCGTTCATATCAGCTTGTACTTCAAGGTCGCTGACCTGGCATTCCAATCAAGAGGAGTGGCCCGCCGCTCCCCTCACATAACTTTGGCAACGTCGGTGGCGACCCTCAGGAGTATATACTGCGTCGTCCTCAGTCACGAGAAGCATTTGGAACATGCCACCAATTCCGGGTTCCAACCCTGGAGTGGTGGAGATGACGCTGGAGTCAACCACGGAATCCCGACAAAAGACTTGGGGAGCTCTGCAGGATGGTGTTGGTGACGAGGCAAAGATTCGGTATGATGTTTGCAGCTGAGGGAGCCAGAGATTACGTGTCTGACGAGCCCGGGTCTGGCGAGCACCGGTCTGGCGGCCATGGGTCTGGCGAACATGGGTCTAGCGAGGACGAGTCTGGCGAGCATGGGTCTGGCGAGGACGAGTCTGGCGAGCATGGGTCTGGCGAGGACGAGTCTGACGAGCATATGTCTGGCAAGGACGAGTCTGGCGAACATGGGTCTGGCGAGGACGAGTCTGGCGAGCATGGGTCTGGCGAGGACGAGTCTGGCGAGCATGGGTCTAGCGAGGACGAGTCTGGCGAGTATACGTCTGGCAAGGACGAGTCTGGCGAGCATGGGTCTGGCGAGGACGAGTCTGGCGAGCATGGGTCTGGCGAGGACGGGATCAGTGGGCACAGGTCTGGTCTTGGGGCTGGATGGCGTGTAACGGTATGCGTTCCTGACTGCCACACATTCATGGGCCGCCTAGCGTCGAGCGCATAGGTTCGAATTCTGGTTGTGGCAGTCGGTCCACAGGTAACCCAGACATTCACCAACCTCTAGGGATGGGTCGATAAACTGAGTGCCTAGCTAAGGCACTCATTCTATATATATATATATATATATATATATATATATATATATATATATATATATATATATATATATATATATATATGTATATATATATATATATAGCTTTTAATGAGATGGTCTTGATCTGGGCTGTTGCCCGCGCCTTTCAGCAAAAAAAAAGATAATCTAACCAGTAATGGGACACCCGCGGCTGGTCATTTGCAAAGTACTAACCAACAGAATATAAGATGTAGCTCTCTGTCTCTGTCTCTCTCTCTCTCTCTCTCTCTCTCTCTCTCTCTCTCTCTCTCTCTCTCTCTCTCTCTCTCTCTCTCTCTCTCTCTCTCTCTCTCACACACAGACGCACACTCTCACTTTAGGGCCTCCAGGGTTTGCCGCATACCATCACTAACTATGAGTCAGCATGGGCCCTCTCTGGGTGGGGCCCACAATTTACTTGGCCCACATCCAACCCAGGTATTCATCCTCTCTTATGGGTGGTCGATAGATGGATACCAGACTTAAGCTGGTGTGTGTGTGTGTGTGTGTGTGTGTGTGTAATTATCTATTTGTGCTGGAAGGGGAGGGAGTTTTACACTCGCGTTGCACCGTCTCGTGAGCATTCTTATCTACCTCACAATTTCCAAAACTATTGTATGCCATCTGCATTCATCATGACCTCAGTCTTTCTGTTCCATTCATCCGCATTTCCTGTACTGGAAAAGAACTTCGTTACATCTTTTTAAGCAAGATTTTATGCGTTATTTCATATCATGTTCTTCGGTTGTTCTAAACCTATATCTCTTGAAGAAGATTCCGCTGTCCATGTTGTCGATCTGTTTCAAATCTTAATGGTTACTGTAATCAAGTCACCCCTCGCTCTTCTTTCTTACAAAGGGGACTGAGGGAACTAACTCCTAGATCATAAGGGCCAATCTCCATCCCACCTTGTGGCTTAGCAAGTAGCACATCACCCACAGTTACGGAAATCTACGGTACGGTAAAGAAAATAAATCTCGTATTCATGAGTCATTTTTGAAGCTTATGTGTCATTCACGCTCTGCGTTCGGCCTTAGCTCAGTCTAAAGGGTAGGATATAAATGTGCTAATAAGAAATGTTTTTACATTCGATTAAGAACATTTATATGTGAAAGGTTACTTTGGTCAACATATAGTACGAGTGCAAAACAATGTTTTGAGAGATAAAAGTAGAAAATATTCATTCCGCAACTTTGGATAACAGATGAAACTGAAACTACCGTGAAATATTTAAAAAATTCGGAATGAATTTGGTGTAAAAAATTCTAACTTAGTTTGGGTTGTTCTGTTATCACAATTTTTTTCTAACTATCTGTAACACACACACACACACACACACACACACACACACACACACACACACACACATAGACACACCCACACACACACACCCACACACACACACACACACACACACACACACACACACACACACACACACATATACACACACATAGACACACATACACACACACACACACACACACACACACACACACACACACACACACGTTAATCTCCGTGGAGTGCAAGTGGGCGCTAATTATATGAACTGACATCTGACCTTTGTGACCTTACGTTGTGTGTGGACGGGGTTATTCTGGTGGATATTTCTTGATAATTATATCAGTTAACAAACTGTTGACTGCTATAATTATCAAGAAATATCTACCAGAATAACCCAGTCCACACATAATGTCAGGAGAGGTAGGTCAGGTGTCAGGTCACATAATCAGTGCTCACCTCCACTCCACGGGGGATTATTGAAGCCCTGACTCACTGCTACCTCTGTGCTTTTAAGGACCTCAACACCTGTATCTACCCCACTCTGTCTGAGGATGTAATAAACGAAAGTACTCACTGTTATCATTTTCTCTTTCCAATGGTGAATGTTTTATATATATATATATATATATATATATATATATATATATATATATATATATATATATATATATATATATATATATATATATATATATATATATATATATATATATATATGAATAAAGGCAGCAAGTATGAATCATGTACATGTGTTTATATGTATAAGTCTGTGTATGTATATACATGTGTATGTGGGTGGGTTGGGCCATTCTTTCGTCTGTTTCCTTGCGCTACCTCGCTAACGCGGGAGACAGCGACAAATTATAGTAAATAAATAAATAAATGATATATATATATATGTATATATATATATATATATATATATATATATATATATATATATATATATATATATATATATATATATTTATATATATATAAAGCGTCTGGAGTAAACCATGGAAAGTTGTGTGGGGCCTGGATGTGGAAAGGGAGCTGTGGTTTCGGGCATTATCGCATGACAGCTAGAGACTGAGTGTGAACGAATGGGGCCTTTGTTGTCTTTTCCTAGCGCTACCTCGCACACATGAGGGGGGAGGGGGATGGTATTCCATGTGTGGCGAGGTGGCGATGGGAATGAATAAAGGCAGTGTGAATTGTGTGCATGAGTATATATATGTATAAGTCTGTGTGTGTATATATATGTGTACATTGAGATGTATAGGTATGTATATTTGGGTGTGTGGACGTGTATGTATATAGATGTGTATGGGGGTGGGTTGGGCCATTTCTTTCGTCTGTTTCCTTGCGCTACCTCGCAAACGCGGGAGACAGCGACAAAGCAAAATAAATAAAAAATGAATAAATATATATATATATATAGACAAAGTTCATATGAACGCGTACTTTCATAAACATACAAACCTCCAACAGCCAGGACTGAACCCGGGACCCCTGCCTGGCAGGTGGGAGCGCTACCGCTAGGATGTGATCGCCTCTGATAGGGAAATGACTATTCGAATGCTATGTACTTGATTATCCTTCGTCTCACGTTGCTGAGCAATGGAGTCTACACTGGTCTTTTCCCAACTGGCTCGCACAACTAGCAGATAGCATTTTACCGAACCTAGCCTAGCAGTAGCGCTTCCTCCTGCCACGCAGGGGTCCCGGGTTCGATCCTGGCTGCTGGAGGTTTGTATTATATATATATATATATATATATATATATATATATATATATATATAAATATATATATATATATATATATATATATATATATATATATATATATATATATATATATATATATATATATATATATATATATATATATATATATATATATATATATATATATATATATAATCGCTCCGTAACACTAAATAATTCGAAGTTTTAACCTGCAATCTAATCTAGGTGACCAGATGGTTTTAATCCTCTTAAACGACCACATCCACCACTAGAGTGAACTAAGCTAAACGAAACCAAGAGCCAGATTTACAACTGGAAAAGACATTCAGTCTCAGAGTTTTATCGTTTGGAATGTTATAAGAAAGGCTACTAAGCGATCAAGTATTGAGAGAAACTGAGTATAAATACATTCGAGAGTAAGAAAATGGTCTATAGGAAGTTGTCACTTAGGGCACCAGATTTGTTTCTGGGACTTAGATTCACCGTAAAAATGATCATTCTACCTTTTTTGTTCTACCAGTTTCTCAGGAAAAAAGAAAATAGTTATAAGCAAGTTCGAAAAGATTGCTTTTTGAACATAAGTATAGCTTTCTACTTGAACGAACTATACTAATTCACTATAACACTGATATTCACACAAAGTCTGACCTGACTCGTATGCTTTTAGAACCAATTACTCTCGTAAAGGTTAGGAGTCTAACTCAATTTAAAGATCTTCATCGGTGATGTGAAAATAACAAGAGCATAATTCAGCTTGGCTTTAAGTAACCTGATCTTGCAATAAAAAGATTACTCTGATCTCGCAATATAAAGATTCCTTTGATCTCGTAGCACACAATTACCTTAATTTCTTTAATAGACAGAAACTTTTCTTGAAAATCATTTTTTGATCCCGCTGCAGGGAAACTGATCCTTTTCCATACATGCGACACATACCATCATCAGTCAAGGGGAAGAGACGGCACACATCAAGAAGGCTCGGAGGAATGAGGCATCATCGTGGGTCATATGTCAATGCATTCGATGCCATCGAATGAGAGACACAGTCGTCCATTTCACCTAACATGAATCAGGTCTTCTCAATCCTTCGGGATCCGAATCACTCGACTGCAGATCTCACCCTTCTGAAAGCCATCAATGATTGATAAAATGTGAATAATGGGTTAGAAGAAACTAGATTTTTGCATACTAGAACGATAGCTATTGGTACAAACGTGTCTGTGGTATGTATGAAGACAAATAGGTAAATGGTAGTAAGGAAAATTGAAAGAACGAGTCAGGAATGTATTCTTCTCGATTCGTTTCGACAAAAGTATTCTCCAAGAGAATAATGAATAATAAACAGATTCCTGATTCTTCGTTCCATATTTCCTTGCCATCTTTTACTCGCAGATGCATCTCATTTTGAAGCTCATTTGGTGCCTCAAAACACCTTTGAGCCTTAAGATGTATTTTTCCTTTTTTGCCTCGGAATGATTTTTTTCCCTTCATAGAAATCCAGGTTGGTGGTGTAGAATAATGAGTTTCGTGACTATATAATGAATGATGTTTATCCTACACTACAGCATCTCGTGTATGAGACTGTTCTCGTTAATGAGACATTTTGTGCCAATTTCATTATACTCATTGTGGCTGAGGTACAAGAAAATGTTTTGTAAAATGTGGTTAATCATTTTTGATCTCATAACGGAGCATTTCGTCGAACCGAATACCAATAAGAAGTGATTTGAAATGCACCACAAGATTGCAAAGTTATGCCTCAAAACGAAAAGATCTTACATACCAATATTAAATTCCTTGCACTAAAGAAATATACCCTTTCAAACTAAGAATAGGAGATATATCACCTGATGAAAGAGCATAGAGAATCTTAAGATGAATTACATTTTACCTTCGATAGTACATTTTTGTAGCAAAGAATTCAATTCTATTTCATTCACTGAGCATTCGTACTGCAAAATGAATTACTGTGGCTTCACGAGGACAGAGTTCATCCTTGCGACGGAGTTGTGCTTCTCTGGGGAGCAATGTAGAGTACTGGTGCAAATTACTACACGTGCTATGTCTAGGAGAAGGAGAGATGTTTATGAGTCTCTCTCTCTCTCCCTCTCTCTCTCTCTCTCTCTCTCTCTCTCTCTCTCTCTCTCTCTCTCTCTCTCTCTCTCTCTCTCTCTCTCTCTCTCTCTGATACACATATAATACGAAAAGTCCTGGATCTCCTTAATGCAAGTGTTGCACACAAAAGACCTGAAAATGAGAAGAAGAAAAGCCTCAGATGCATATACAATGTCATTTGATCTGCAAAACCTGAGTGGCAAGAACTTCTACATTTCTTCCTGTTAAAAAAAAAGATGTGGCATTTGTAGAATATGTGTGGGAAGCATTGGTCCTTTATCATGGTGTCAGTTATGGCTTCATGGAGGATGCATGCACAAGTGTTACGTCTGTTCTCTTTGTAAGTGTAACCTTTAGTTCAACCTTTACCCTCACGAGTCAAAGTATTTTCGGAACAAATTAAAGTCACAATGTTTCGAGCTGAGCCAGGATGATCGGAATTTTTTCAAGCCAATGAAAAGCTTTTCCCTTTTTTTTTCCTTCCCTTCGGTTCTTGTTCAAGGAATAGTTAACAGTTAGTCTTTGTCAGAAACCCGTAGCAATGGGTGTGCGAGAAAAAACACCAGAGGTTTTCTCTGCTTGGCTCTGAGGTATTGCTCAGAGACGGAGCCCCTTCCTGCTTAGCACTTAGCCAGCAGACACTACCACCCCGTGCACGTACCTTGGCTGCTCCAAGTGAGTAGCGACAGACTCGCTGAAATTCTGGCGAAACTATTGTGTTTGAGAACGTGGTCGTGATATGCTGTGTAGGTATGTATATTTGCGTGTGTGGACGTATGTATATACATGTGTATGGGGGTGGGTTGGGCCATTTCTTTCGTCTGTTTCCTTGCGCTACCTCGTAAACGCGGGAGACAGCGACAAAGTATAATAAAAAATATAAAATAATAATATATATATATATATATATGGATGGGGTTGTTAGGGAGGTAAGTGCAAGAGTTTTGGAAAGAGGGGCAAGTATGAAGTCTGTTGGGGATGAGAGAGCTTGGGAAGTGAGTCAGTTGTTGTTCGCCTGATGGCCCCACACGAATCACTAAAGATAGAGAGATTTTAGTGAGGTTTAATAATATGGCCATACGAAACAAAGCTTTGCTCACGATGAGGAAGCTATCTCACATGCAGTAATGAGGATCCGATCATTACAGGAATTAAGCATCGATGTGATTACATCAATTTTGAAATAGGGATGATCATTCGAACTGAATTTCATCCACAGACTTGATATGGAACAACGGATTATATGAAATCAAATAGAGCAGAGAAACTCATATGCTCATGATAGGCTACTCCACATATATCAAGGATATCTCTAGTGTATATATATATATATATATATATATATATATATATATATATATATATATATATATATATATATATATAGTAATCTACATATTTCACACGTAGCCTTTCCTTCCATATGCTTGTAAAGAGAAATATCTCAAATCCTCTATATGGAATGACAAGAGCTCTAGAATCTAGTCGAAGCACGTGCTTAAGGGACAGCTCATCAAACACCCAAACATTTGTCATTAAGCATTCACCAATCCAACATCCCAAATCAATGCTTTGCTCCTGTTGATCTAAGAGACTGGACTGACACTGAGCTGTGTGTGGTTCTTGCTGTTAAGAGCAAGTATCATAACGTTAATATAGACGTGCATTTAACTCTCCGTAGATAAGTAGGGTAATAGCTGGACTCCGCCAAGGCGAAGTTATAACAAGAGTGAGAAATTACCTTTAACGAGGCTGTTATTATCGTCAGGTGACCTAGAACAGATTACAGAGTGCAGCCTCGTCCAAGAACCTCTCACTTCGAGGGATTCCATCCTTCCCCGCTAGTGAACTTGTCTGGCAACACTTGTATACACATGCAACGCAGCCTTGGTGTTGCAGGATCCTTTGGGGGAAGGGAACACTGGAATAAGGCTAAGGCCCTTTTTGCTAAGGGTCCTGGTGAATGATTGAAAAAGAAAATGATAGAGAAGAGTAAATCTTTTTGATGAAACTTTAGCGTCGATATTCATACAGGTATCACAACTTACGTACTTTGTAGAATGAGTTGTTGCAGCTTTGCTCCTTATTAAAAAAAGGGAAAATAGATATCGAGTGTATAACAATATGTCTCTTGTCACCGAAAAGGACCGCTTGAAGCTTCTCACCGAAACAGAAGATATAACGTCCTTCACTTGATCATTCACTGTTCACTGCACATTATATGTTCACTGTAATTAATGTGATGATACACACTTTATGATGCGTATCATATCTTCATCACTTGGCTCATTGGTTAAACTACACATGTGTAGATTTGAGCTGAAACAACCCAGTTAGCTAATGAAGTTATAAAACCCGGAGTGATTTGCTTGTTTGCCCACACTTGTATACACATTTGTGCGGCCTCATGACACAGTTGAATTAAAAGTGGAGTTTCAGAGACACATTAATCATTAACCCCGAGTGTTTTCATTGTTTGTTTTTTTGTTTGTTTTTTGGCTGTGGTCGGTGTAGAGTATTTCTTGATCACGCGTCTTGTCTCTTGGTGTATCGGGAGAGAATAACTTAATCACGCTATTTGTATTGCGAGGTATGAATTCATTCTCTGTATTGTCATGAATATCTAACATCTAGTTCACATCTACTTTCCAACAGCGACATTAGATTTGCGATAAACACTGATGATGAATGGCAACAAATGACGCTTTTACCACAATCTCCGCAGTGTGCAGATTTCCTTTACCTGTATTTCCAGTCACCACTGTTTGGCATTCTGTAAGACACTGGAAATTTGTTTCTATGTATATGTTTACAGAACATGATCCTTAAATCAAAGATGATGATTGGATTCTATTGTAAAGCTGAAAGAAAATAGTGTATTGTTTTCGCACCTAAAATGCCTTTCTCCCCTCCGTTAGGAACACACAAGCAAATGGCGTTGTTGGCACACACTCAAGTTGTCATGTTTGATATCGGGAAATTATGGCTTACCGCCCACAGCCGGGCTCCACAGGCTACTCCACGACGTACTGTGGCCGCTTTACGTGCCCCGAGTCAGCCCATCAACATCACGTCCTCCCGTGTCCTATATACCAGTTGCCTCCAGTTCATTTTACCCAACAACACACCCTCTCACTCTCCTGGTGTGCTCAGTGCCTGATACTCCAAAGCCTCTTTTACATCATCCTTTTTATCTCCATTTCCGTTTGGCATTTTTACATGACCCCTATGCTTCCAACACCCTTGTTGCCCCTCTTTATCAATAGGTAGTCCTTACCATACCCCACTAAAATTATCACATTTCATATAATCATCTCGCCTTACGTCACTTCTCGCCCTCATACATATCATCTCGAGCCATATCCACCCATCTTCCTGACCTGTGCCTTCATGACCTAACACTCACAACCAGACAAGATTGTCTGGACATCTGAGCCGTCAGACACAGCCATCTCCCCCTTTATGGACACTGACATTTTCTGCTCCACTCTTCTTGAGTTCCGTGGACCTTGAACCTCCTTTCTTTTATCCTGTGACTCACTTGGGTCTTCCCCGTACCATCCATTTCCATATCCAGTTACCCAAGAGCACTCCACATCCTCCAGATTCTCGCCATTTAAACTCACACTCAGACCATCCTGTTCCACCTTTCCCTTCTGCACCTCATTACCTTATTTTTCATTTATATTAACTTTCAGCTTTAACACAATTTCCCAAACATTGTCACAAGCCTCTACAATTTCTCTCCGTCATCACAGCCGTGCCATCCAGTCTATGTGGTTGCTAGTTTCTGTGATTGCTTTAGTTGTTTTGTGCATAATATTTTGTTGCATACGTTCACTACCAGGTATGGTATAAGTGGTACATCTGGTATCAGATATAAGACAAATACGACACTAAGTGTTGGGTGGAGCACTGGTGTCTACATCTGGTGCCAAGTGGGGGACATATGTCATATGTTGTCAGGTATAGCATAAGTGAAACAACTCGTGCCTTCTAGTAGAAATGTCACAGCAGTTGCTTAAGTGTAATTGAAGAGCCGCACCTCCTGCCAGGTATATTATAAGTGCCACAATTGGTTCCAGACATAGTATAAGTGCTACGTAGTGTAAGTGTCACATCAGGTGCCAGGTAAGAAGCAACCAGCAACCTAGATCTTTGTAAACATTAGGTAAGAGGTAATATAAAATCCCTCCGTCCTAATGGCCACTATTACACTCGGTGGAGCGCAGATGTGAGCCACGGTAATGTTCTATAAGATATCATTACTAAGGTTTAACTATAAAAAATGATCCCAGGAAGAGAAGAAAAATAAGTAAGATTTTCCTCTGCAGACTTCTGTGAAAATCTGCGTCGTATTCAACTCTGATTCTTTGCCATATAATTGTATGTGTTACCTGATACATTTTATGACAAAGGTTACTCGTGTTACCGACAAACTTCAGCGCTAGATGGTATTTTCCTCTTGTGAAAGAAAGAAACGAGAAAATTGCTACCACTTCAATGTTTTTTTCGAATCAGCTGAATATTGTCTTATACATCGCCAAGATATCGGCTTCAGTTTACGAGGGAAAGGTAGGACAGAGTATTTCTAAAGCGTTTATGCAACTCGTATTCTGCAGCACGTTGTGCTAGACTTAGCTTTCTCACACGCAGGATCATATGATGAGGTTGAAGGAAATCCTCTCCCCAACAAATCCACACACGCACACATACACGCACACACACACACACACACACACACACACACACACACACACACACATATATATATATATATATATATATATATATATATATATATATATATATATATATATATATATATATATATATTTTTTTTTTTTTTTGCCGCTGTCTTCAGCGTTTGCGAGGTAGCGCATATATATATATATATATATATATATATATATATATATATATATATATATATATATATATATATATATATATATATGTATATATATATATATATATATATATATTCTTTTTTTTTGAAAAAAAAATATATATATATGGCGAATAGTTTGAAAAAAAGAAAAGAATATATATATATATGTTTGCTTTGAAGAATGTATGTGAGAAATACTTAGAAAAGCAAATGGATTTGTATGTAGCATTTATGGATCTGGAGAAGGCATATGATAGAGTTGATAGAGATGCTCTGTGCAAGGTATTAAGAATATATGGTGTGGGAGGCAAGTTGTTAGAAGCAGTGAAAAGTTTTTATCGAGGATGTAAGGCATGTGTACGTGTGGGAAGAGAGGAATGTGATTGGTTTTCAGTGAATGTAGGTTTGCGGCAGGGGTGTGTGATGTCTCCATGGTTGTTTAATTTGTTTATGGATGGGGTTGTTAGGGAGGTGAATGCAAGAGTTTTGGAAAGAGGGGCAAGTATGAAGTCTGTTGGGGATGAGAGAGCTTGGGAAGTGAGTCAGTTGTTGTTCGCTGATGATACAGCGCTGGTGGCTGATTCATGTGAGAAACTGCAGAAGCTGGTGACTGAGTTTGGTAAAGTGTGTGAAAGAAGAAAGTTAAGAGTAAATGTGAATAAGAGCAAGGTTATTAGGTACAGTAGGGTTGAGGGTCAAGTCAATTGGGACGTAAGTTTGAATGGAGAAAAACTGGAGGAAGTAAAATGTTTTAGATATCTGGGAGTAGATCTGGCAGCGGATGGAACCATGGAGGCGGAAGTGGATCATAGGGTGGGGGAGGGGGCGAAAATTCTGGGAGCCTTGAAGAATGTGTGGAAGTCGAGAACATTATCTCGGAAAGCAAAAATGGGTGTTTGAAGGAATAGTGGTTCCAACAATGTTGTATGGTTGCGAGGCGTGGGCTATGGATAGAGTTGTGCGCAGGAGGTTGGATGTGCTGGAAATGAGATGTTTGAGGACAATGTGTGGTGTGAGGTGGTTTGATCGAGTAAGTAACGTAAGGGTAAGAGAGATGTGTGGAAATAAAAAGAGCGTGGTTGAGAGAGCAGAAGAGGGTGTTTTGAAATGGTTTGGGCACATGGAGAGAATGAGTGAGGAAAGATTGACCAAGAGGATATATGTGTCGGAGGTGGATCGAACGAGGAGAAGTGGGAGACCAAATTGGAGGTGGAAAGATGGAGTGAAAAAGATTTTGTGTGATCGGGGCCTGAACATGCAGGAGGGGAAAAGGAGGGCAAGGAATAGAGTGAATTGGATCGATGCGGTATACCGAGGTTGACGTGCTGTCAATGGATTGAATCAGGGCATGTGAAGCGTCTGGGGTAAACCATGGAAAGCTGTGTAGGTATGTATATTTGCGTGTGTGGACGTATGCATATACATGTGTATGGGGGTGGGTTGGGCCATTTCTTTCTTCTGTTTCCTTGCGCTACCTCGCAAACGCGGGAGACAGCGAAAAGCAAAAAAAAAAAAAAAGTGTTTATATATATATATATATATATATATATATATATATATATATATATATATATATATATATATATATATATATATATATATATATATATATATAAATATATATAAACACACACACTCACACACATACAGAGAGAGAGAGAGAGAGAGAGAGAGAGAGAGAGAGAGAGAGAGAGAGAGAGAGAGAGAGAGAGGAGAGAGAGAGATCTTTGATTTGTAAGATTTTGATATTCGCATTGATATAAACCTTTTTCATTAGCAATCACTCTTCTTTAACTTCTTTTCACATCAAACAATATATCTTCTCATTTGTTTCACATTTCTATTTTACAAAAACAACTAAAAAAATTCGAATGATCATCAGGTTTTCATCAAGTGCTAAACATTAACTACGTAACAGATAAAAAGAAAAACTATTTGTTGTTGCCAATCTACTGACGAATGTTAAGGTCTGTCTAAAGATTTTTAAAGATGTGACAATTAATACCACTGAACTTCTTCCTATATCCCATCGACCCCATCTTGTCTCTGAACCTTACGGTCCGGAACACTGAATGTTTCCCTCCAGTGGTACGCTTTTGTGAACTAAAGAGCCCCACTGGTATTTTGAAACTCTCTCTCTCTGTCTGTCTGTCTGTCTGTCTGTCTGTCTCTCTCTCTCTCTCTCTCTCTCTCTCTCTCTCTCTCTCTCTCTCTCTCTCTCTCTCTGTAAGTGTGTTTTGAAATGGTTTGGTCACATGGAGAGAATGAGTAAGGAAACATTGACAAAGATGATATATGTGTCAGAGGTGGAGGGAAAGAGGAGAAGTGGGAGACCAGATTGGAGGTGGAAAGATGGAGTGAAAAAGATTTTGTGTGATCGGGGAGTGAACATGCAGGAGGGTGAAAGGCGGGCAGGGAATAGAGTGAATTGGATCGATGTGGTATACCGGGGTTGACGGGCTGTCAGTAGATTGAATCAGGGCATGTGAAGCGTCTGGGGTAAATCATGGAAAGCTGTGTGGGGCCTGGATGTGGAAAGGGAGCTGTGGTTTCGGGCATTATTGCATGACAGCTAGGGACTGAGTGTGAACGAATGGGGACTTTGTTGTCTTTTCCTAGCGCTACCCCGCACACATGAGGGGGGAGGGGGATGGTTTCCATGTGTGGCGAGGTGGCGATGGGAATGAATAAAGGCAGACAGTGTGAATTGTGTGCATGGGTATATATGTATGTGTCTGTGTGTGTAATATATATGTGTACATTGAGATGTATAGGCATGTATATTTGCGTGTGCGGACGTGTGTGGACGTGTGTGTATATACATGTGTATGGGGGTGGGTTGGGCCATTTCTTTCGTCTGTTTCCTTGCGCTACCTCGCAAACGCGGGAGACAGCGACAAAGCAAAATAAATAAATAAAATAAATTAAGATATATATATATATATATATATATATATATATATATATATATATATATATATATATATATATATATATATATATATATGTATATATGAATATATATATATATGTATATATATATATATATATATATATATATATATATATATATATATATATATATATATATATATATATATATATATATATATATATATATATATATATATATATATATATATATATATATACATATATATATATATTCATATATATATATATATATATATATATATATATATATATATATATATATATATATATATATATATATATATATATATATATATATATATATATATATATATATGTGTGTGTGTGTGTGTGTGTGTGTGTGTGTGAAATATACTGGTATATGCATATATGCGTATGTGAGTGGATGGGTCTTTCTTCATCTGTTTCCTGGCTACCTCCCCAACGTGAGAAAAGGCGATGATATATAATGATAAAGAATATGTATACTAATATGTACAGAAACAGGTGAGAAACAAAATACCACTGGGAGCTGAGGATTTTAATTTGGAACCACCACGTGGTAGACCAGAGTATTAACCATTCAATAACACAACAGATGGTATGTGTATCCAACAACAAGAGACAACAATACGTATTCATAAAAACGAAAAACAACAGATATAATTCCAACAACAACAGACAAGAATAGACGATCTGAGTCTTTTTGAGGCTGTTTATGAGGGCAAAAGAAGCCAGAAGCGTAGAGAATCGTGTTTAGAGAGTCAGAGAGGTAATAGATGACAAGGAGTGTGAGGTATCAAATGATGTACAGTGTGCCAGGGCCACAGGCGATGCAGCTCAACACACATTCATTGCTAAGGAGCAAGGTGAGGTGGCTCTGGATATACAAAGCACTGGGGACTATTAATATAGAGAAGGGTCTCAGGAGTAGACGAACGTGCGATTAGCAAGATGGAGTAAGCTAGGCTACATGAAATGTTGAGGAATTAACAATTTGGTTATGGCATGTCCTAGATATTCAAAAGGGCTCGGAATTAATTGGGTCATCTTGGGCTACGTGGAGTTCAGAGGACCAGTGTGAGCTATTCCAAGGCACATGAGAGGTATTAGAAGTATGTGAGGGTGTTCGGGATGCATGAAATATCTGGAAACATGGAACATTGAGTGAGAACCTGAAGACAACATCGGATGCATGACTCGTCGTGGGGCGCGATGACGTATGCATGTCGCTTTGACAGTCGAGGTCATGCAGTTAAAGCATACGTGAAGGATTAATGAGAGAGGTGAGGGAGGCAACGTTATGTCAAAAATACATTGATTGCTTAGGAGCATATTGAGATAACGAAGAAGTGGTTGCGAGTGGTTATGACAGTCATCCGTGTTGCCACAAAGCATAAATATGATCATTTCTAACGTCAGTTAAGGAATCGAAAATACCAGGTAATAGAAAATGACGATGTATTATTCTCTCTCTCTCTCTCTCTCTCTCTCTCTCTCTCTCTCTCTCTCTCTCTCTCTCTCTCTCTCTCTCTCTCTCTCTCTCTTTGAGTACCTACGACAAGTTTTCACCTTGCCCCAGAGCAATGCTTCGTCATGGGTACTCGTAGGTAGGTACTCTGTTCCTGTACAAAAATTATCAGAATTTTCATTTCTCTCTGTCAACATGTACTATAAAAACGAAGGTACTATGACATGGTCTTGACCTTATACTGTAAAAAAAAGTGAAAAAAGCTAGAGAATGATAAAAGGAAACATAGATCATAGACCCACTATGCGGTAAGGTGGGTAGGATGATAAAGACGATATTATAGAAAACATGCATGCCTGAGGGTACGTGCAAATAACATCATGCCATTATATATCCATGTACAGGGAGGTGGTGCGAAGTGACATGAGAGCACAAGAAGGCTTCAGTGAAGGTGACAGTGTTGAAAACGATTTTTCAAGAAGAAGGAGGCGGGTCTTTTGGGGGTAAATATATGTGACGTGTAAAAGAAAGAACTTGTTAGAAGTTGCTGACTCCCGGACACTGGCAGCCATTAAATTGAAAGATGACATCTTGGAACAGTTAGAGGCTCCAAAGTCAAGGAGTGATATTGCTCATCTGAGAGTGGGAGGAAAAAAAAATAGATATATGAACACTCGTAAAGTAGAGATGGTGAACAGAGAGAAAACTGTAGTTCATTGAACAAGATGAGGATATAGAAATTCAGACATGACAATCTTTTCGTGTGTAGAAGGTGAGTTGCTTGGTTGGTGTGTAGAAGGTGAGTTGGTGGATTGTTTCGTGTGTAGAAGGTGAGTTGTTTGGTTGGTGTGTAGAAGATTTGTTTGGTTGGTGGGTTGTTTGTTGGTTGTTTGGGTTTCAGGCCTGTCAAACTGCCAGGGTCATTGAGGCCATCAGTGTGAAACGGTATCCACCAACCGTGATATCCTTAACACCATTTCCAGGTGTTAAAGATATTTCTAAGACCACATGCACTCCCACTGTAAATATGGACCATGACGTATGAAGCTGATCATGTACACTTTAATAAACGCTCCTTCCTGATTCATTTACTCATTCAGAAAACCTTCGGTAAAGCAAAATACTTATATATATATATATATATATATATATATATATATATATATATATATATATATATATATATATATATATATATATATATATATATATATATATATATATTGGAGAGGATCACAATTTTGCGTGTGATCAAGTTATTCCTATAAGTCCACGGGGATAATGAAACACGATAAGTTCCCAAGTGCACTTTCGTGTAATAATCACATCATCAGGGGAGACATAAGAGAGAGATATAAGTCAGTTTATATACATCGAAGAGACGAAGCGAGGACGCCATTTGGTAAACATGCGATTGTCCAAGACATACGAGTGATTATTACACTTGCGATTGTCCAAGACATACGTATGTCTTGGACAATCGCGTGTTTACCAAATGGCGTCCTAGCTTCGTCTCTTCGATGTATATCAACTGACTTATATTTCTCTCTCGTGTCTCCCATGATGATGTGATTATTACACTAAAGTGCACTTGGGAACTTATCGTGTTTCATTTTCCCCGTGGACTCATAGGAGTATATATATATATATATATATATATATATATATATATATATATATATATATATATATATATATATATATATATATATATATATATATATATATATATATATATATATCTTCTCATGCCCAGGTGCATATGCACCAATAATCACCCATCTCTCTCCATCAACTTTCAGTTTTACCCATATTAATCGAGAATTTACTTTCTTACATTCTATCACATACTCCCACAACTCCTGTTTCAGGAGTACTGCTACTCCTTCCCTTGTTCTTGTCCTCTCACTTACCCCTGACTTTACTCCCAAGACATTCCCAAACCACTCTTCCCCTTTACCCTTGAGCTTCGTTTCACTCAGAGCCAAAACATCCAGGTTCCTTTCCTCAAACATACTACCTATCTCTCCTTTTTTCACATCTTGGTTACATCCACACACATTTAGACATCCCAGTCTGAGCCTTCGAGGAGGATGAGCACTCCCCGCGTGACTCCTTCTTCTGTTTCCCATTTTAGAAAGTTAAAAAATACAAGGAGATCATGAAGAAAGATCATGAGAGGCAAGTGTTTTGGGAGCAGCTGAGTGAGTGTGTTAGTGGTTTTGATGCACGAGACCGGGTTATAGTGATGGGTGATTTGAATGCAAAGGTGAGTAATGTGGCAGTTGAGGGAATAATTGGTATACATGGGGTGTTCAGTGTTGTAAATGGAAATGGTGAAGAGCTTGTAGATTTATGTGCTGAAAAAGGACTGGTGATTGGGAATACCTAGTTTAAAAAGCGAGATATAAATAAGTATACGTATGTAAGTAGGAGAGATGGCCAGAGAGCGTTATTGGATTACGTGTTAATTGACAGGCGCGCGAAAGAGAGACTTTTGGATGTTAATGTGCTGAGAGGTGCAACTGGAGGGGTGTCTGATCATTATCTTGTGGAGGCTAAGGTGAAGATTTGTATGGGTTTTCAGAAAAGAAGAGTGAATGCTGGGGTGAAGAGGGTGGTGAGAGTAAGTGAGCTTGGGAAGGAGACTTGTGTGAGGAAGTACCAGGAGAGACTGAGTACAGAATGGAAAAAGGTGAGAACAATGGAAGTAAGGGGAGTGGGGGAGGAATGGGATGTATTTAGGGAATCAGTGATGGATTGCGCAAAAGATGCTTGTGGCATGAGAAGAGTGGGAGGTGGGTTGATTAGAAAGGGTGGTGAGTGGTGGGATGAAGAAGTTAGATTATTAGTGAAAGAGAAGAAAGAGGCATTTGGACGATTTTTGCAGGGAAAAAATGCAATTGAGTGGGAGATGTATGAAAGAAAGAGACAGGAGGTCAAGAGAAAGGTGCAAGAGGTGAAAAAGAGGGCAAATGAGAGTTGGGGTGAGAGAGTATCATTAAATTTTAGAGAGAATAAAAAGATGTTCTGGAAGGAGGTAAATAAAGTGCGTAAGACAAGGGAGCAAATGGGAACTTCAGTGAAGGGCGCAAATGGGGAGTTGATAACAAGTAGGGGTGATGTGAGAAAGAGATGGAGTGAGTATTTTGAAGGTTTGTTGAATGTGTCTGATGATAGAGTGGCAGATATAGGATGTTTTGGTCGAGGTGGTGTGCAAGGTGAGAGGGTTAGGGAAAATGATTTGGTAAACAGAGAAGAGGTAGTAAAAGCTTTGCGGAAGATGAAAGCCGGCGAGGCAGCAGGTTTGGATGGTATTGCAGTGGAATTTATTAAAAAAGGGGGTTACTGTATTATTGACTGGTTGGTAAGGTTATTTAATGTATGTATGACTCATGGTGAGATGCCTGAGGATTGGCGGAATGCGTGCATAGTGCCATTGTACAAAGTCAAAGGGGATAAGAGTGAGTGCTCAAATTTCAGAGGTACAAGTTTGTTGAGTATTCCTGGTAAATTATATGGGAGGGTATTGATTGAGAGGGTGAAGGTATGTACAGAGCATCAGATTGGGGAAGAGCAGTGTGGTTTCAGAAGTGGTAGAGGATGTGTGGATCAGGTGTTTGCTTTGAAGAATGTATGTGAGAAATACTTAGAAAAGCAAATGGATTTGTATGGATGGGGTTGTTAGGGAGGTGAATGCAAGAGTTTTGGAAAGAGGGGCAAGTATGAAGTATGTTGTGGATGAGAGAGCTTGGGAAGTGAGTCAGTTGTTATTCGCTGATGATACAGCGCTGGTGGCTGATTCATGTGAGAAACTGCAGAAGCTGGTGACTGAGTTTGGTAAAGTGTGTGAAAGAAGAAAGTTAAGAGTAAATGTGAATAAGAGCAAGGTTATTAGGTACAGTAGGGTTTTGGGTCAAGTCAATTGGGAGGTGAGTTTGAATGGAGAAAAACTGGAGGAAGTAAAGTGTTTTAGATATCTGGGAGTGGATCTGGCAGCGGATGGAACCATGGAAGCGGAAGTGGATCATAGGGTGGGGGAGGGGGCGAAAATCCTGGGAGCCTTGAAGAATGTGTGGAAGTCGAGAACATTATCTCGGAAAGCAAAAATGGGTATGTTTGAAGGAATAGTGGTTCCAACAATTTTGTATGGTTGCGAGGCGTGGGCTATGGATAGAGTTGTGCGCAGGAGGGTGGATGTGCTGGAAATGAGATGTTTGAGGACAATGTGTGGTGTGAGGTGGTTTGATCGAATAAGTAACGTAAGGGTAAGAGAGATGTGTGGAAATAAAAAGAGCGTGGTTGAGAGAGCAGAAGAGGGTGTTTTGAAATGGTTTGGGCACATGGAGAGAATGAGTGAGGAAAGATTGACCAAGAGGATATATGTGTCGGAGGTGGAGGGAACGAGGAGAGGTGGGAGACCAAATTGGAGGTGGAAAGATGGAGTGTAAAAGATTTTGTGTGATCGGGGCCTGAACATGCAGGAGGGTGAAAGGAGGGCAAGGAATAGAGTGAATTGGATCGATGTGGTATACCGGTGTTGACTTGCTGTCAGTGGATTGAATCAGGGCATGTGAAGCGTCTGGGGTAAACCATGGAAAGCTGTGTAGGTATGTATATTTGCGTGTGTGGACGTGTATGTATATACATGTGTATGGGGGTGGGTTGGGCCATTTCTTTCGTCTGTTTCCTTGCGCTGCCTCGCAAACGCGGGAGACAGCAACAAAGCAAAAAATTAAAAAAAAAATATATATATATATATATATATATATATATATATATATATATATATATATATATATATATATATATACATATATATATATATATATATATATATATATATATATATATATATATATATATATATATATATATATATACATATATATATATATATATATATATATATATATATATATATATATATATATATATATATATATATATATATATATATATATATATATCATACAAACCTCCAACAGCCAGGATCGAACCTGGGACCCCTTGTGCAAGAGGCACAAGGGGTCCCAGGTTCGATCCTGGCTGTTGGAGGTTTGTATGTTCTATGAAGGTGCTCGTTCATATACACTTTATTCGTATTCATATATATATATATATATATATATATATATATATATATATATATATATATATATATATATATATATATATATATATATATATATATATGTATATATATATATATATATAAATATATAGTTGAGAGGATGTGGATGGATGAGTTATGTTTCCCTTGTCATCCATCATCCTCCCCTTATCACGGCTCCTACAAGGCTGAGCAGAGAAGAAGAAAGAAGTGATTTATGTGATAACTCTAGCAGCTGTGATGGAAAAGCCTGAATCTTGTGTTTAATCACCTGTTTGTATTTATGTATTTCAACGGTACAGGGATGGGATTCTTTACTCCTATGGTCCCATCACCTGACCTGTATCTACTGTAATATTCTCATGCTAACAGAAAGTTCTTCATGCTGTCCATATTGACAATATCTTCACTCATTTGATTTGCTTCATCAAGAATTCTTAACTTGTATTTTCTTATATATCTTTTAATTCTCTATGTACTCTCTAATTAGTTTCATGCTTAATTCAACAACGCCCTGCTCTGATTGATCTATCTTTACATCTTTTGAAGAAATTGTATGAAAAGCTTACGGTTTCTTAACTCTCTCTGCAAGCCAGCTCTCATTATTCTGATGCCATGTTCTTGCCCTCCTCTGAACATTTTCAATAAATAGATTTCTGCTTTTTCCCGATTAGTGCTGTAACCAATTTTTTTTCCATGATGCCTGGAACGACACCGGCAATTAATTGAACGGCCTAATCATGACCATTTCATGTTAGCGATGCATATCTGCCTGTTTATTATTTCATGATTATTCTAGGACCATTTTCTATGTACATGAGAGAATTTTTAAGAATATCGTGAAATCTTGACATCAGGGCCAAGATATTATGAGGTTCCTAGAGATTCCAGAACCAGCATATTGTGAGGTTCCTGGAGATGCCAGAGTCAGCATATTGTGAGGTTCCTAGAGATTCCAGAAGCAGCATATTGTGAGGTTCCTGGAGATGCCAGAGCCAGCATATTGTGAGGTTCCTGGAGATTCCAGAAGCAGCATATTGTGAGGTTCCTGGAGATGCCAGAAGCAGCATATTGTGAGGTTCCTGGAGATTCCAGAAGCAGCATATTGTGAGGTTCCTAGAGATTCCAGAAGCAGCATATTGTGAGGTTCCTGGAGATGCCAGAGCCAGCATATTGTGAGGTTCCTGGAGATTCCAGAGCCAGCATATTGTGAGGTTCCTAGAGATTCCAGAAGCAGCATATTGTGAGGTTCCTGGAGATTCCAGAAGCAGCATATTGTGAGGTTCCTGGAGATGCCAGAGCCAGGACATGCAAGAAGCGCCAGTCACCGTGTAACATTAATGGGTATAGATGGTCTACAACACCGAGTCTGAAATGCCAATCGTTGGCCTGCGGTAACAGATACAAATGGGCACCAGCAGAGCCCGTGAAACACTTACCGTCGGAAGGAAGCAATCGGGATGTAATGGTCTGAAATGCCTCACTTGTAATGGTAGTCTTCAGGAAGCATTAGCAGAAAGGGATTGTCTGCAGTCAAATGTCTGGAATTAGCAATACTTCAGCAGCAATTATAGAAAAACTTTATCCACATTCACCCACCGGATACACCAGTGATAATGCATTTACAGAACACATGGGCTACGTAACCCATGTCTATATGGCTCTTTGATGGGTACCAATAATAGAGAGAAGTAGACTCTTGTAACCTCCTCCACTTTGCATATGCTGATAGTTTAGATTTACTTACCGGCAACATAGCTGGACTTGGCAGTCACCCCCAACCACTACCCCATAGTTACCGGGAAACTGCCTCCATCCAGCAGTTACCGGGAAACTGCCTCCATCCAGCAATTCACAATAGTGAAGTATCTTTCTAGTAGGAAAAACACTTGGGCTACACCAGTGGTACCTTAACATTGGAACGACGTCCTTATGAACTGCAATGGTACAGTAGTGACTCAGGTTACCATCATATACTCCACTAAGCACGTACCTGAGTGGCTTATGCCCACACCCGATCGTAATGTAGATAAGAAGTGAGACAGAATATGAGACTAAAGATTGAAATCCTTTTTAACCTGGCAGTATAAAGAAACCAGATTAATAATTATTGTTTATACATATCATGTGGTAAATGTATAATCATCTCTAATCATCATCAAACTTTGATATCAGCAATACACTGTTGAGAAAATATGTGCCGGAACTTCATGTAGGCACATACATATTGAAAATTCCACAATAGATGGATGATACTATTATACAAAGGGAGCCATAAAAAAGATTCAGCGTGGATAACCATGACACTAAAACATGAACACGACCAGCAATTACTGATACAGTGAACATAAGTTCCAGAGCACAATGCCACCGACGAATGAGAGTGTGTACATAAATACTGAAGCACAATATGAAGTAGGAAACTGTCCTAATGATTTATTACCGTCCTTTGTATAAATACGTAAGGCTAGCTCTAAGAATAAGGGCGCAGGTCTAGCAACACTACTGCAAAACGAAAAAAGAACACCGCTTGTCGAATGGTGACCTCACAATTAACTTTGGTCTTCAGCGGCGAGAATCAATACCACTGTAAATTACTAATTTCATTGGCCAATCAAGTGTGTTACACACACACACACACACACACACACACACACACACACACACACACTTACATGACTGGCACTTAGCTCACTGGAATGGAGGAATCATTAAGTCATACTGGATAATCAGTGATGTAATACTAATTAGCAGACGGGAATTAAATGCTAGCATTTTCACAGCCGTCATGAGAGTTACTGCGATGACTTCGTTTCATAGCTACAGGCATGTATACCCTGAAGGAAAGACACGGGCAGAGGTTTCTTAAGAACTTTCATTTTCTTTGACTGTGGGTGACAGTCTGATCTAGAAGGGCAATAGCCGCTGGTAGCCATTAGGAGCTGGGTGTGCGTACCTCTTTGTGAATGCCAAGTAGACACACGACAATAATACTCTCGTGACTACAACTGGCGAGCAGGAGTAATAAGGGGAACGAACCACAGTACCGAGTGCGAAATGATGAATTATTCAAGAACATGAATGTGGGACAAGTGGGCAACAGTTTCCACGTGTAGAACAGCAGTTCACGAGTAACAGTAATGAAGACGGAGGATCTACAGTGGTAGAGATGAAGTGCAGAGGTAATGAAGACAGATGATCTACAACAGTACGAGAGCAGTGCTACACGGTAGGCAGTGGTAACGTATACAAATGAGGCACAACGCGACGTCTGGAAGACATCTTGATTTACTGAGTCTAAAATAGCTAAGTTAATCATTTGCTCAGAAGTGATCAGCAAACTCAAGACACCCATTATTCTCAGCAAGCGAGTAGTGAGTCGTCAGTATAACACGATAATCATAATGGGAAAACCCTGATCAACAGCTGGAATATTGATCATTCAATGGTATGGCATAAAATATCGCAGTCGATAGCTTATTACGTCACAGTCTATGATGATTAGTCCCCAGACGATTTCTAATCCGCTGCTGTTAAATAGGAATGTCCATCCATATCAAAGATGGTTGTTGGTGGAGGAACTGTGAACGCAAATAAGAATAATCTCTGGACACCACGATAGATCATTGTTATCTCCTCTCTGACCGAAAGTCTTGGCTTTTAAAAGTTGCAGAGGTGGTAGTCGGTGTCTGAAGATAAAAGCTATGAATGTCATCCTTGATTGATCATTTCAGGGTCGTAATTTTGGATCTGAAGAACTTGGGAGGAAGGGACCCAAACGCGAGTTCTTTTGAACGCTGCGATAATCGATAGAGGCAAATCCAATAATGCAGGAACTTGGAAGATTGTCGGGCTCAGCTGAGGTCCTACATTGTCAGTGAGTCAAGGTTTGAGAATCAGGCAACAACCGTGCTGTTTCATCCGGGTTGTATACACAAATACGTCAAAAAAAACACAAGCAACATTTACATGTATAACTAGATACTGCAGCTATCTACGAGGTATTATTCAGATACTTTACTAAACACTGTAGTCAATAGCATGATGCAATATATCAAGTAATCATAGAAAATAAAAGACGCTGTTAGATTAGAAAATAATCATAAAATTGTAATATAATAATGTGCATCGTGAAGCCTTTGTCTTCTCTGTCTGACTCTTTTTTGCGTGATATGTAAATGTTTGATTCTTCGTAATGTAGCTTATACCTACTCCATCAGTACCAAATAATTCTACCCTCCGCTCCTATCTCACTTGCAAGATATATCTAAAATCTGTGATATACCGTCTCCAGGAACAGAAAACGCATAGCTGTCAAACTGGGTTTTACGACTCAATGTCTGTGATCTGTCATCTGTCACAACCTGCTGTCAGCCCTACAGAGTGTATGACGTATTACACGTTATGTGTCATCGTCAGAACCTGGCCCTGTCCTCCCCTTAGGGCTAACAACATAATAGTTGTGATATATCATGGATCATTTATCATCCACAGTAGCCAGTCTTTCCCTACGCTTCAGGGATAGTGAAGTACGAAGCCCCTGGCTCTTGTGAAGCTTTTTATTAACATATTCACACTATACAGCGTCGGTTGGTAAATATCTTTTAGCTTCTGCGTTTCCAACCTGTCTGTTGGAGGACACAGATGTTCTATGTTATTCACTCCTTGGAGCCTCCCTTGCTCTCTGTGTTACAACTTAACGATTTGAGAGATATACCATTTGAAGAAAATAAAGTGATATATCTCAAGTAAAAAATATATCTCTAAAAGGGTGACAACTCATAAATAGAGCGATATATCTCATAAAATGTGATAGCTCCCACAAAAAGGTCATGTCTCATGAAAAGAGATATCTGCCATTTAAAACTGATATCTTTCATGAAAAGTGACAGCTTTTATAAAAAGGGAATGTCTTCCATAAAAAATGACATCTCATGAAAATATAATATCTCTCAGAGAAAGTGACGTCTTATAAAAAGGTGATATATCTCATAAAAAGTGATAATAGCTCTGATAAAAAGATGATGTCTCTCATAGAAAGTAATATCTCTCTTAAAAAGTGTTATCTCTTAAACCCAATATGAATATTGAGTTTTTTATCATAATACAAAAGAAAAAATAAATTACAGTTGACCTTGTCAAAAACAGAGAGGATTCCATTTCCAGTAATTTCTCTAGTCAGCCGGCCCTTATTAGCATAAATCTGCATAGCATTTTTCAAGACATGGAAGTAACTTTTTCCCAAAGAACATGACAGATTCTCTTCAATTCAACATAAAAACTACATTTTCAAGCTACCATGAAACATGGAATATAACGTGCGACACGTTTGATGGCGATTTCTTTCGAAAGGCTTTTGTTGACCATCACAAAGCCAAGATGGGACCAAAGAAAAGGGAAGAGCCAGAGTCATGGCCTTCTGTTACCTCACTACACAACCAGGACACAGAAACAGACGTAACTGTGATGGGAGGGTTTATGATTGTGACGCTATACTACAACTCTCTATAGTTAAACATGTACTGAAAGACCTAAGTGAAGGCAGGACACCATCCGAGAGGCATTCTTTCACACTAATTAAGAATCAGGAGACAGAGTGTAGGGAGGAACTATACTTATGGTATATATCCTCACTGCTGTGCACAGACAGGACATACAGAGGCTGTCCAGAGGGAGGCACGGTCGGAGTGGGAAGAAGAAGAAAACTAGTCCCACAGAGACTGAAGAGAACTATTTCTAACACAGCCAGAAACTACATAGAGAATAGAGCGATGGGGAGATACTGGCTAATACTTATTCTAGTAACATCCCCATAACCTCAGGGAACATAAACATGACCATGGTAATGATGAGACCAGTTCTAGGACAGACATCTTTCGCCCCAATATCCAGTATGCATAAGCAAACCCGAGTGAAAGGAGGGATCAGTTATGAGATGGTTTTCTACGTTACCAAACATCCAAGAGACAAAGCCAGCCAGGTGTGGCGTTACAAAGCTCAAAACACACAATGGAGGTGTTGTTTTCGAATACATTTACCAGACACACAGAAAGGCTTCTAGGGTGAAAGGACTCACCAGGACCGAGACAATTGTCTAGATTACCAGAAGTATCACATACGAAAAGGTCAGAATGAAGGGAAGGACCAGCTTCTACATATTTCTTCAATTCAATATACGTACACTCATCCGATGCAGGAAGACCACAATAGAGGAAGGAGCCAACCCGGAGTTTTTTTCCACCTTATTCTGTCATGAGAATTCTCTATGACTCAGTCTTCTGTAGCGACATATGATAAAGGGAATTGCTTCTACTTATGGCCGATTCCAAACTGACTCTTAAAGTAACCAGATTCATTGA
>NC_092237.1:18167097-18182097 GCF_036320965.1 Panulirus ornatus
GTGTGGACGTGTGTATGTACATGTGTATGGGGGGGGGGGGGTTGGGCCATTTCTTTCGTCTGTTTCCTTGCGCTACCTCGCAAACGCGGGAGACAGCGACAAAGTATAAAAAAAAAAAAAAAAAAAAAAATATATATATATATATATATATATATATATATATATATATGTTTGAGGGAATGGTGGTTCCAACAATGCTGTATGGTTGCGAGGCGTGGGCTATGGATAGAGATGTGCGCAGGAGGATGGATGTGCTGGAAATGAGATGTTTGAGGACAATGTGTGGTGTGAGGTGGTTTGATCGAGTAAGTAACGTAAGGGTAAGAGAGATGTGTGGAAATAAAAAGAGCGTGGTCGAGAGAGCAGAAGAGGGTGTTTTGAAATGGTTTGGGCACATGGAGAGAATGAGTGAGGAGAGATTGACCAAGAGGATATATGTGTCGGAGGTGGAGGGAACGAGGAGAAGAGGGAGACCAAATTGGAGGTGGAAAGATGGAGTGAAAAAGATTTTGTGTGATCGGGGCCTGAACATGGAGGAGGGTGAAAGGAGGGCAAGAAATAGAGTGAATTGGAGTCATGTGGTATACAGGGGTTGACGTGCTGTCAGTGGATTGAAGCAAGGCATGTGAAGCGTCTGGGGTAAACCATGGAAAGCTGTGTAGGTATGTATATTTGCGTGTCTGGACGTGTGTATGTACATGTGTATGGGGGGGGGGGGGTTGGGCCATTTCTTTCGTCTGTTTCCTTGCGCTACCTCGCAAACGCGGGAGACAGCGACAAAGTATAAAAAAAAAAAAAAAAAAAAAAAATATATATATATATATATATATATATATATATATATATATATATATTTTTTTTTTTTTTATACTTTGTCGCTGTCTCAGTGGTTTCCTGAATATTATTCAAAGGAACAGAAATGATGATAATGATTACTCTGAGTTTGCAGGAAACTTGGTTTCCGCCACCAGGCAAACTGTATTATCTTTTATCTGGCAGTGTTGCAGAGTGAGGTGATTGAAATAAGTTTGGAGTGAGTCATACTTCACCTTGATTACATATCCAGTATGGGAGACGACGCTAGAATACTGGGTATATCGAGAGGCAACTTCACATCCTGCTTAACAATGCACAAACCACCATGCTTTTTTCTAGAAGCCTCACGACCATTGACCCCGAACAGTCATTGTCACGAATAATAGAAGACACTTGACCCTGCCCTAGCTGTCGAATAGCCACAACTATCTCACTTTCCCTCCATAAGGCCTCTTGAATGAGCTAACTCTTCATCGTCACACATCAAGTACATGCCTCCATCCTCTGTACTGCCAATCGCCCACTTTGCTTCTGTCTCCCACAGACACCTTCACCTAAGCCACTTAATCACCTGCTGTTACGATCAACTCTTTCTCTTCCCCCTGGTAAACCGTCACCAGTTCTATAATCATCTGTCTCATTATCTGCTTCAAATCCATGACTGACATTACCTGCACCTCCTTAGCTGTGCGAAAAGTTTACAAGTGCTTGAAAAATCTGTTCGTTTTTCTTCTCCATTGACACAAATGCATGAGTTTCTCATTTCTTCTATTATGATTAACAACCTCGTTAGGACCCAGTGGTCTTTTGCTGTTTGAATTTGTATTCATTTGTTCCTTTAATCTTCTTCAGCACCATCAGCACTATAGTGACTTACAGAAATATTTGAGGCAATGGAAATTTACAAATAGATTCTTCTTACGGAAAAGAAATACCCTTAATGCTTTATATTCTAATAGACAATAAGACAGTTATAACCAATGAAGATGATGGCTCCATCAATATTCAAAACACAAGGGATACAAATACTTGAGAAAAAACCATTTTTATGCTCCGTTTTACATCGATCGGGCAAAGACAGCTCCAACGTTTCTCAGTGTGGACGGCTTTGCTCTCGGAGAGAATCTCGGAAACACTACTCCTGTCCTGGTTATATGTGGTGAGGGCCAAGTGTATTGAGGGGAACGTTAGGTGCAATGAAGTGGACGCCGAGTATACCGAAGCGGTGAGAGGTAGCCAGACAGAAGCAATACACAGTGGTTCCTTGCATGGTTTGTACCTCGGTCCACAGCACCTTACACAGCCTGGAAGGAAAGTCCCAGTTATGTCATACTGGAAACTTGGCCTCCTTGCATATGTGACTCTGAAGATGATCAATAAATAACGATGTCAAACGGCATAGTAAATGTTCATATATAAGTCTGTCGGTCGAGGACTCTGACCAAGTGCTAGTCTACCTGAATTTCGTTGGGAAGGTTGGATGAACTTTGACATAAATCTGCGTTAGAGCAAACTTTGCTGAACTATCATTCGTGAACTCCTCATACAAACTTTGCAGGGGTACGTCTCTCAAGTTGATAATTAGTCTTAAAGTTTGTTAGAGAAAAAAGTAGTGACAAGATAACAAAAGTACATTGGGCGAGAATGAAGTTTGGGTTGATGTGTTTTCGAGACAAGGTATTCAAACTTCATCAAGACAGTTGAACAGTTATAGTGAGTCTTGAAATTAACTAGACAGTTACTTTCATCCAGAAGACAGTCTTCCATTCTTATATGGTTGACCCTACATACTGTTATACAATCGTTAACCAGCCCTAGAAACAACTTTTACGGTTTTGATCATATCTGTGGACAGTTCCCATCTGTCTTGTAGTCACGGATGAACGTGGACAGTAGGATCGTAAAGGCAGATGCATGCCACTGATTGGTCAGGTGACAGATAGTCATAGTGGCTTTTGATGATAGTCTGATGGTCAAGATCCGATCGAGAGACAGATGATACAGACATAGACAGTCAGCTAACCTCAGTTGATGGTTTCTTCAGTACTGCTACAGTCATGTTCGGTCTGCACTCCCTCATAACCACATTCGCATAATCGTGGACGGTTTAGGAGGCAGCTAGTAATGGTCTATCCAAGAGACAGTCATAGTCTACGTTAGGATAACAGTCAAGCATTCACAGTCATTCTCGGAGAGGAAGAGGAAGACTGTTAAGGTCGTTCTAGCAGTAAGTTAGGCAGTCATAGTTAGTAGTTGAAGAAGCGAGAGCGAATGGCTGCCTCTCTAGAATCAACCATGAGTAAATGAATGTCTCTTGGAATGATTCTTGGCTGTCTGATTCTTTCCAAGACTGATCATGTTTGCTACTGCAGTGTTTATCCTTGCACTAATACAGTTACTCTTCATGTATATCCTGCGAGGTCGAAGATATGTGGCTTCCATTGCAGCGTATGGTGGATTACTCAGGCAGTACTAGAGAGCGGCTAGTCTCTTACTCGGCTGGAGAGGGGTAGAATAACCATTGTGGAATACAGAAGAACACCCGTAAGCACAGGTTACTGGGATTTGTGTTTAGAGGGCCTGTTACTGTTGAAGTGTTACACGAGAACAACTATGGTTTTATGCAACAAGATGGCCGGCTTCCTACTTAGCGAATCCCATTATAGCAGTAGAACGGGACCTCCCATTGTCACAAGGTATCAAGGACCTATCATTATTGTAACGTACTGGAGACCGTTCATTGTTGCAACGCACTGGAAGCATCCCATTGTTGTAAGGTACTGGGGACTGCTACAGCTGCAAAGTACTGGAAACCTCCCATTGTTGTAAGGTACTGGCGACTTCCCTGTACTGTGGAGTGCAGAAGGATTCTGTTGTACAGTACAGGGAATCGCCCATCGTAGTGGACTGTGGCTGGCCGGAAACTGTCGTGTAGTATAGGATGTCGGACACTTTTGTGTGTAACAGCAGTGGCGCCGACCGTCACGAAATGGTAGTGGTTGGATATATTTGTTGGGCACAAGGGACTGCCCCCTTTTATTGGGATAAAGGGGAACCATTATTGCGATTTGAAGAGAGCCGTCTACCTTTTACGGACACAGACTCCGCATATTGTTATAACATACAGGGACGTGGACACAAATGTAGGGTGTAAGGTCTCGGGATCATGGACTGGAAGAATGGGATAGCATTGGATAGATATGAACTACGTATATACTTCCATTCCCACATCGTTATCCTCTGATGTATGCAGAGACAGAAGCACCATATGAGGGAAGACAGGAAATTTTTCAACGAAAGCGATGAAAGAAAAGCATTTCTATGACTTAGACCAGTCAGAGCCACAGAGACGCCGCAACTGACGCTTAGAGGGCTGACCATCTTAATATTCCTAGAGAAACTCTTCATTAGAAAAAGATTTGGATACTCTTTAGGAACGTTCAACGTTCGACCCTCCAGTCACACTCAAACCGACAACGGCACCTGCAGTTATCACCTATGGGCTTATTCTTATCAATACCCTTACTTACAACCTAATCTACTTCATATACATCCCAAAACTACACATTCACTCCCAGCTGCACTCTTTCTCACACCCAGTCCTGCAACACCACCTTTACCGAATGTGTTAAGAATGGCATAATTACATCCACTCAAGACACATATTCTACACAGAGTTCTCAAGAAATTTAGATCTTTACTCTTAACAACATCCTTACCTCGACATCCTCATTTCATCTCCTTCCTTACCTACAACCTCATCCGCTCTGCAACACTTGCCGCTCTCCCACCAACACCCTCACTTACACAACGCATCTCTACCCTTACAACTGCACCTCCATCCTCCCACATCCTCGCCTTCACAAACACTCCTTTACGTACAACCTCCCTTAACATCCCTAAGCACCTGTTTATACCATCAATGGAGGTATACACAATCGTGATGCTTCCATAGGGGATGCCAACATCCCCCACTGCAGTAGATCCTGAGGCTCACTGTTGTGTGGGAGAGACAGGTGGTGATGAAGGCCGAGTACAAGTTTTGGCCGGTCGTTATGACTCGAGATACTGCAACCCGGAAGTAGGCTAGAGCTCCACCAAATCCAGGCCTCAATACTAGTTCTTGTGCTCTTATGCGGAAGAGTTAAAGCCCTCTGCGATGCTTCATATATAGGCCCGTGTTGACTCGGACGTTGTCCTAAGCCCATCTCAGACAATGGGTTTTCCCCCTGGTAAACTGCCGTCGTAATTTACCACAGTTAAAAATAAAATATGGAGAGACGAAAAAAAAAAAGATGCCCTTCTGGACCAAGAAAATAATTATATTGTTGAAGAAAACGTCACAGATTGGAGGCAAGAAATGTGTTCGTTTCCCAAGAAATCTTTCGTAGGCCCATCAAGGTGTGGGATAACGATTTTAATGTCTTTTTTTTTCTTCTTCTTTTTTTCTTCTTTACGCCTGGTGATCCGCACCATCTGGAGACAACTGCCAGTGCTGCACAATCTAGGGAAACCTTCCCTCCCTCCCTGCCTCCCACTCTATATTCACACTGTGTGCTTCCCACCGTTCCTCTCTGACATTTTTGTCACAATTGGAGCCTCAGATGTGTTTGAATAAAAGTTACGGTTAAAGGTATCCCAGGGAAGCGAAACATCGAGAATATTTGATATATATAAAAAAAAAGACAAGAAATAACAAGGTAAGTATATGAAGTATATGAGTAAATGAAGCAGTTACCAAGAGCCATTATAAATAGAATAAATGAGATAGTTACCAAGCTTGGCTCATAGTTATTACTAGCTTTTTACTCAGTGATATTCAGAAATTTCCGATCAAACTTCTCTTGTAAATCCATCACATATATTGCGTACACAGAGAATCTGTATCGGTTTCTTAGCAAGAGCCATTCACTGTTATGATTCAATGATGATAAATAACACATCCTCTACACTGGTCCTCCAACATGGAGCGTTCTTGGAAAGGTTGAAAAAGATTTTTTCTTGCAGGTTTGTTACGTGTGTCGGTAGTAGTTAGGTCATTAGTGACAAAGAGCAGCAGGTAGCCTCTCCCTCTAGAGGTCTGATGCTGAGGTAGGACAGAAAATTAGGAAAATCGACGGACATTATCAAGAAATGAGTGGATCTTTATTTCTCAGAATACGATTCTCTGTAGGAAAATAAAAGTGACATGAGTTCCAAGTTTCAACATGAAAACTATAATACGTATGTACACCAAGCAAATGAATTATTATTACAGATAGGTACGATAGATATAGAAATGAACACTATAACTCCTATTCTCTTAGTACGGTTGGTAAACCTGAATGCGCGACGCATTTTATTCATTAAATGGTAGCTGCTTTATAAAATGATTACCCTCGAAATAGAAAATGGAAAAGATATACAAATAATTCTTTTGAAAACAGTATGTTTCACATTGCTACTCTTGTTTGGCGCACGTTGAAAAATCGATAGAAGGACATCAGGGCTAACATTGTGAAGAAACAACCCAGAACATTTGTCAAAATGCTTCGTCCTTTGTGTCAGAGCGTCTAACACAAAAACGTACCTTTTGTTGTTGTTGTTGTTGTTGTTGTTAGGTGTTCCTCATACCATTTCTCCAGGATCTCTGTGTGGGTGTTCCCTGTAAATGTACCATCTCATGTATCAAACTCGTGTTCTGTTGGTTTGACGATATACGACAGAACCGGAAAATTTCTCTTGAATAAGAAGCAGCCTGCCTCTGTGATTTAGGAAAAAACATAAGTACTGTTGTAAGTGTTGGAAAATAGATAGTTAGTTACTTTTTAGTTAATATTGTTTCACCTACTCTTTTGTGGCTGAATTATTATATGTTTCTGTGGTGAGAGAGAGAGAGAGAGAGAGAGAGAGAGAGAGAGAGAGAGAGAGAGAGAGAGAGAGAGAGAGAGAGAGAGAGAGAGTTACATAGATACACAGACCCCCATAGGCCAAGCAAGGTGGTCCGGCCTTAACACTATTGGAATAGACGTAGTTCCCTTAAAGAAGAAAAATAGGAGTACAAATGTAAAGGCTCTTTCCCCCAGCCTTCGCTCTCCCCGGCAACAGCCGCACAAGAAAGAGGTAAGATATTCCGTGAGTTTATAATGTCAACTGGTAAAGAAATGTTTCGCGCCATCCAGATTAACTCGGTGACCTCAAGGTTTTAATCCATTTCTCCTTGTTAGTAGCATTGGTGCGAAAGTAAGAAGGTTTTTCATATCGACTTTGTTGAATTCTTTAAGTATTTCGCCAAATTCTGTTATCTTGCTATGGAGACGCCTTTTGCTTAGGGAGAAAGGAATCAGATCTCGTAGTTTGTCATCATGCAGTTTGTTACATAAGGATGCAATCAATCTAGCTATTGTTCTTCGATTTACAGCTTTGAATTAAGGTACATCCTTATATAAGCGAGAGGACCAGAACTGCACTACATACTCGAGGTGGTGTTTGACGAGACTTAAGTACACTGGTGATATTACATCCATGCTATTGTTTGCAGAGTTTCTGATAATAAATCCAAATATCCAATTTGATTCCTTGCTTACTTCGTTACACTGCTGGGAGAATTAAAGCTACTGGAAAACGTGACCCTTAGATCTCACAGAAATGGTGTAGTATATCTTGTAACCTAACCTAACCTAACCTAACCTAACCTAACCATTACTTCATAATCGCATTTTTTGCTGATTTTTCCTATTTGCAGCGGCTGACAATATCTTTTAACCTTAAGTGGCATTTGCCATCTTCTAAATTATTTACCTATCTTATCAAGATCATCTTGTAATCTTAATTTTCTTCAGTTGATGTGGCACTGTCAGTCTGTGTCTCACCTGCAGGTTTTAGGGCACTAAGACATTCCGCCCTACGTCAGTGTCGTTAACATAAATGATGGAAAGCATAGGTCCCAGTACAGACCCCTAGGGGATTCCATGATTTCCCATTCATTACGATTCGTTGCTTTCTATTACGAGAGCAATGGAAGGAGAGAGAGAGAGAGAGAGAGAGAGAGAGAGAGAGAGAGAGAGAGAGAGAGAGAGAGAGAGAGAGAGAGAGAGAGAGAGAGAGAGAGAGAGAGAGAGAGAGAGAGAGAGAGAGAGAGAGAGAGAGGAGGGGAGAGAGGAAATAGGATAAGGTAAATACATTATCTCTCCCTGGGCTTACTACCCAGCCACCTTTAGGCTAACCTCAATGTGGGAAGGGGAGGGGAAAGGGTGGGAGGGGAGTGGAAGATATGGTGGAAATCCCTCCCCTAGTCTCTCTTCCTCCTCTCATTCCCTCTTCCTCAGCTCCCACCTCTCCTCTTCACACCTCAACACCACCCAGTGGAACAAGCAAGTAATAGCTCTGTGACGGACTCACTTTATTTCCACGTATCCATTCGTTACGGGCGTATGTGTGTCTCTATGTTGTAGAGCATAGCGTTTTGCCAACCCTATATGTGTGTGTGTGTGTGTGTGTGTGTGTGTGTGTGTGTAACTCACTAGGCTCTGGGCTTCCCTGTGCTACCGGACTCTCTCAACTCGCTGGACTCGCCAGACTTGCTACGCTACGGAGCTTTCGTGTCTTGTGTTACTCTCTCATATTGCTGGACTTTCCTGTGTTACTGTTACTGGTCACAGTAGCTTTGCTGTGTTACGGTATTCAGGTTTTTCAGACTTCAGTGTGTTATATAACTCAGGCCGTCTTTCATATATGTCATATATAATCGTATATGTTTAGTAGACAGTGGCTTTATTAAGATATATATTACGGGATTAATAATGCAAGAGCATACATTACAATATTTATGATGATATTGATGATTCTACTAGCACTACTACTATTACTAATACTACTACTACAACTATTACTATTGCTACTACTAACACTACTTCTACTACTACTATTGCTACTACTACTACTACGACTACTACTACTGCTACTACTGCTGTTACTACTTTTACTGTTACTACTACTACTACTACTACTACTACTACTACTACTACTACTACTACTACTACTACTAGTACTACTCCTATTACTACTACTACCACTACTACTACTACCACTACTACTACTACTACCACTACTACTACTACTATCACTACTACTACTACTACTACTACTACTACTACTACTACTACTACTACTACTACTACTACTACTACTACTACAACTACTACTACTATCACTACTATTACTACTGCTACTACTACTACCACTATTACTACTACTACCACTACTACTACTACCACTATTACTACTACTACCACTACTACTACTACTACTATCACTACTACTACTACTACTACTACTACTACTATTACTACTACTACTACTACTACTAATACTAATACTACTACTTTTACTGTCACTACTACTACTACTATGTCTACTACTACTACTACTACTACTGCTACTAATACTACTACTACTATCACTGCTACTATCAAAACTATGAGCCCTCACCACCACCTCACTACCAATATTCATTACTACTTATAAATAAAAGTACTTATAGCAACCAGACAAAACACTACCTCATTTTTCTCCCTCTATTTCTAACACTACTAATACGATTATCTTCACTACTTCTAAAATTACTATTTCTACCTGTAATATTACCACTAATATCTACAACTGCTGCGAACAGAGGCGCGTTCTACAAAAATGGCTCTGGATATTTATCTCATATAAAAACCCTTTCTAGCTATCTATTAAGGAAGATCGAGAAGAAAAAATATCTGCCACAGGTGTAAAGATGGCTCTCTTGAGGCAACTGTCTTCATGAATTTCTAAAGGATCGGAACGGATTTACAACACGGGGGAAAAAATACCATATAAATTTCCTTATGGAAAAAAATATAGTTTTACAATCTTTTCGTACAAGATCCTATCATATATATATATATATATATATATATATATATATATATATATATATATATATATATATATATATATATATATATATATATATATATATATATATATATATATATATGTATATATATATATATATATATATATATATATATATATATATATATATATATATATATATATATATATATATATATATATATATATATATATATATATATATAAGAAATGTAGAATTAGACTGGAAGAATACGTTACTCTTCATACTCCTGGTCTCAATACTTGAACATATATATGTTTATAGTTGCTAAAGTTGTTGCAGGCTTTGCTGAATTGCATCTCGCTGATAAAGGTCGTTAGTTCCAAAAGCTAGAAGAATATGACATACATAAACACTCGACCATGTCATAGAATCTCTACGTGTGATCTATTTCTTACCGTTGTTTATATATTGCGTTAGCCAAGAGGTTTACTACCCACTTATTATTTCTAATCAAAACACGTGCTTATCTATTTTTTTATGTCATTACCATTGACCATCAATTAGGTTATTTTAGGTTAGGTTAGCTTAGAATGGTTTAGGTTAGGGTAGGTTAGATTAGGTTAGGTTAGGGTAGGTTAGGGTAGATCAGGTTAGGGTAGAATAGGTTAGGTTAGCTTAGTTTAAGTTAGGTTAGTTTACTTTAGGTTGTTAGGTTAGCTTAGTATTGTTTAGGCTAGGTTAGGTTAGTTTAGGCAAGTTGGAAGCTCTATAAGTTTTCATGAAGCCAAACTTCAAAATCTTGCTTATATCAGGTACTGGAGTATCCTATTCCCAGAGTTACACGGGAGTTCACGAAAACCCATAGATGATTTAACCACAGGAACTCATGCAACGTATGATATTTACTCATGGACTCACCTGAACAATTTACGCTCGTTTGTGTATGTCTTCACATCTAATTACTACCTCATCCATGATCCAGAAACAAAACTGTTCATCTAATTCTATATATTCCCATATGAATAGAAGTATTTCAGTATATTCCAGCATGAATAGAAGTATATCCATGTAATTCGGTATGTATAGAAGAATTTCATTGTGATTCGACATATATTGAAGTAATTTAATCTGTATCAACATAGACGTAAACATTTCAGTGCGTTTCCGTCGAAATGGAAGACATTCAAGACGTATCACAACAAGGGCGTATTATATTCATCCACAGTATATCACGACAAGCAGAATTCAGTCCATCCATCTAGGCCCTGAAGGAATCCTCTGACAGGTTTCATACCTTCACAGCTTTTGACACAAAGGTCTTCCTGGTTATTTCTGGCCCTCGTACGTGGCGGCTCCAGCAACAGAATTGGATTTCTCTCGGCTCAGAAGTTTACCCTTCGTGAGATAAGATTTATGGAATGGGACGAACAACTCGTGACGTCTACTTTATTTCTTGACGACATTTTCTGTTAGACATTTCTGCCTAAGATTTATATATATATATATATATATATATATATATATATATATATATATATATATATATATATATATATATATATTCCCTGCGTGTCGTAGAAGGCGACTAAAAGGGGGGGGAGCGGGGGGCTGGAAATCCTCCCCTCTCACTTTTTTTTTTTTCTTTTTTAATTTTCCAAAAGAGGGAACAGAGAAGGGGCCCAGGTGAGGATATTCCCTCAAGGGCCCAGTCCTCTGTTCTCAACGCTACCTCGCTAATGCGGGAAATGGCGAATAGTATGAAAGAAAGAAATATATATATATATATATATATATATATAAATATATATATATATATGTATATATATATATATATATATATATATATATATATATATATATATATATATATATATATATATATATATATATATATATGGATGGAACCATGGAAGCGGAAGTGGATCATAGGGTGGGGGAGGGGGCGAAAATTCTGGGGGCCTTGAAGAATGTGTGGAAGTCGAGAACATTATCTCGGAAAGCAAAAATGGGTATGTTTGAAGGAATAGTGGTTCCAACAATGTTGTATGGTTGCGAGGCGTGGGCTATGGATAGAGTTGTGCGCAGGAGGATGGATGTGCTGGAAATGAGATGTTTGAGGACAATGTGTGGTGTGAGGTGGTTTGATCGAGTGAGTAACGTAAGGGTAAGAGAGATGTGTAGAAATAAAAAGAGCGTGGTTGAGAGAGCAGAAGAGGGTGTTTTGAAGTGGTTTGGGCACATGGAGAGAATGAGTGAGGAATGATTGACCAAGAGGATATGTGTCGGAGGTGGAGGGAACGAGGAGAAGAGGGAGACCAAATTGGAAGTGGAAAGATGGAGTGAAAAAGATTTTGTGTGATCGGGGCCTGAACATGCAGGAGGGTGAAAGGAGGGCAAGGAAAAGAGTGAATTGGAGCGATGTGGTATACCGGGGTTGACGTGCTGTCAGTGGATTGAATCAAGGCATGTGAAGCGTCTGGGGTAAACCATGGAAAGCTGTGTAGGTATGTATATTTGCGTGTGTGGACGTATGTATATACATGTGTATGGGGGGGGGGGTGGGGCCATTTCTTTCGTCTGTTTCCTTGCGCTACCTCGCAAACGCGGGAGACAGCGACAAAGCAAAAAAAAAATATATATATATATATATATATATATATATATATATATATATATATATATATATATATATATATATATATATATATACATATATATATATATATATATATATATATGTATATATATATATATATATATATATATATATATATATATATATATATATATATATATATATATATATATATATATATATATATATATATATATATATTATCTATGGGCATAGGGTAGAAAGAATACTTCCCACGTGTTCCCTCCAAGTTGTAGAAGGCAACTAAAAGAGAAGGGAGTGGGGGGCTGGAAATCTACCTCTCTCGTTTCTTAATTTTCCAAAAGAAGGAACAGAGAAGGGGGTCAACTCAGGATATTACCTCTAAGGCTCAGCCCTCTGTTCTTAACGCTGCTTAGCTGATGCGGGAAATGGCGAATATGTATGAAAAAAGTATATATATATATATATATATATATATATATATATATATATATATATATATATATATATATATATATATATATATATATATATATGTTTATTTATTTATTCTATTTATTTATTTTGCTTTGTCGCTGTCTCCCGCGTTTGCGAGGTAGCGCAAGAAAACAGACGAAAGAAATGGCCCAACCCACCCCCATACACGTCCACACACGCAAATATACATACCTATAAATCTTAATGTACACATATATATACACACATAGACACATACATATATACACATGCACACAATTCACACTGCCTATATTCATTCCCATCGCCACCTCGCCACACATGGAATAACATCCTCCTCCCCCCTCATGTGTTCGAGGTAGCGCTACGAAAAGACAACAAAGGCCCTATTCGTTCACACTCAGTCTCTAGCTGTCATGTAATAATGCCCGAAACCACAGCTCCCTTTCCACATCCAGGCCCCACAGAACTTTCCATGGTATACCCCAGACGCTTCACATACCCTGATTCAATCCATTGACAGCACGTCTACCCCGGTATACCACATCGATCCAATTCACTCTCTTCCTTGCCCGCCTTTCACCCTCCTGCATGTTCAGGCCCCGATCACTCAAAATCTTTTTCACTCCATCTTTCCACCTCCAATTTGGTCTCCCACTTCTCGTTCCCTCCACCTCCGACACATATATCCTCTTGGTCAATCTTTCCTCAGTCATTCTCTCCATGTGCCCAAACCATTTCAAAACACCCTCTTCTGCTCTCTCAACCACGCTCTTTTTATTTCCACACATCTCTCTTACCCTTACATTACTTACTCGATCAAACCACCTCACACCACATATTGTCCTCAAACATCTCATTACCAGCACATCCACCCTCTTGCACACAACTCTATCCATAGCCCACGCCTCGCAATCATACAACATTGCTGGAACCACTATTCCTTCAAACATACCCATTTTTGCTTTCCGAGATAATGTTCTCGACTTCCACACATTCTTCAAGGCTCCCAGGATTTTTGCCCCCTCCCCCACCCTATGATTCACTTCCGCTTCCATGGTTCCATCCGCTGCCAGATCCACTCCCAGATATCTAAAACACTTTACTTCCTCCAGTTTTTCTTCATTCAAACTTACCTCCCAATTGACTTGACCCTCAACCCTACTGTACCTAATAACCTTGTTCTTATTCACATTTACTCTTAACTTTTTTCTTTCACACAATTTACCAAACTCATATATAAAGTAATGAAAGGGTATGAGATATGTGGTAATAAAAAGGGTGTGGATGAGAGAGCAGAAGAGGGTGTGTTGAAATTGTTTGCACCTATGGAGAGAATAAGTGAGGAAAGGTAGACAAAATGGAAATATGTGTTAGAGGTGGAGGGAACAAGGAGAACGGGGAGACCAAGTTGCAAATGTATGGATGGAGTAAAAAATATTTTGAGCGATCGGGGCCTGAGCATCTTTTTCACTTCATCATTCGATCTCCAACATGGTTTTCCCTTTCTTCTTGTTCCTCCACTTCTGAGGCATATATCCCTTTGTCAACCATTCCTCACTCATTCCCTCCATATGTCCACACCATTTAAGTACACCCTTTTCTGCTCTCTCAACCACTCTTTTTTCTTACCACATCTTTCTCTCACCTTTGCATTACTTATGTGATCAATGCTGCTCACACCACATTTTGACCACAAGCATTTCACTTCCAATACTTTCACCCTCTTCTACATAGCATCATCTTTATTCCATACCTTACAACCACACAATATCATTTGGACCACTATACTTTCAAACATACCCATCCCACATAACGCCCTATCTTTCCACACATTTTTCAATTCCTCCAGAACCTCAATGCCTCAACCATGTTATGACTCACATTTGCTTTCGTGGTTCCATTTGTTGCAATTTCCAATCCCAGGTATTTGAAACACTTGATTTCCCCCAAATTTCCTCCATTCAAACTCACACTCAAATTAACCTGTCCCTCTGCCCTGCTAGACCGAATAACTATTTTTTCAGAGAGAGAGAGAGAGAGAGAGAGAGAGAGAGAGAGAGAGAGAGAGAGAGAGAGAGAGAGAGAGAGAGAGAGATTACGGCTGAGAATGCTTCAGAAATTGTGGTGAAACATTCTTGAGAGAATGAGCGATGTGTTGTTGATAAAGAGGACATACGTGTCAAAAGTGAAGAAGACATGAAGAGAGAGACCGAATTGAGATAAAAGGAAGGTATGAATAAGG
>NC_092237.1:18184597-18204597 GCF_036320965.1 Panulirus ornatus
AGTCTCCAGCGGCTCATTGTGTCGGAAGAATTCATTCCAATTTAGGACGCGGTGGACTGATTGGTTCTTCGTAGCCTCTCGCTGTTCTCAGAGACCATTTTAACGGTAGAGCGAGTTCCTCCAGGTGATCTGACCCACACGTACCTGATGCTCAACCTTGTGTATCAGCTGCATCTTTCAGTCTATACTGATCACTTTCGTGGCCACATCGGATGCCTTGTCTGCTGCACTCACTCTTCAAGGCAGTTTCTCAGACGTGTTATGGAAATGCTGTCTTAATACAGACAGGAGGTAGCTAAAAGGAGGGCAACCAAGACTGGACTGTCAAGAATGGTCGTGGGCTGTACGCAGTTGACTTGATGAATGTAAACAAAGCTGGTTCTTTATATTCCACGTTTGACGGATTTTTCTCATTTTTGTATAATCTTGTTTACCAAATGGCGTCCTAGCTACGTCTCTTCTATGTATTACAACTGACTGTTATATTTCTTTCTTATATCTCCCGTGATGATGTGATTATTCCACGAAAGTGCACTTAGGAACTTATCGTGTTTCGTTTCCACGTAGACTCATAGGAATATATACGTATATATATATATATATATATATATATATATATATATATATATATATATATATATATATATATATATATATATATATATATATATATATATATATATATATATATGTATATATATATATATATTTATATATGTGTGTGTGTGTGAAGCGTCTAGGGTAAAGCATGGAAAGTTTTGTGGGGCCTGGATGTAGAAAGAGAGCTGTGGTTTCGGTGCATTATACATGACAGCTAGAGACTGAGTGTCAATGAATGTGGCCTTTGTTGTCTTTTCCTTGCGCTACCTCGCGCGCGTGCAGGGGGAGGTGGGTATCATTTCATGTGTGGCGGGATGGCGACGGAAATGATTAAAGGCAGCAAGTATGAATTATGTACATGTGTATACATGTATATGTCTATGTAAGCATATATATATATATATATATATATATATATATATATATATATATATATATATATATATATATATATATATATATATATATATATATACGTTGAAATGTATAGGTATGTATATGTGTGTGTATGGACGTGTATGTGTATAGATGTGTATGTGGGTGGGTTGGGCCATTCTTTCGTCTGTTTCCTTGCGCTACCTCGCTAGCGCGGGAGACAGCGACAAAGTATAATATATATATATATATATATATATATATATATATATATATATATATATATATATATATATATATATATATATATATATATATATATATATGTATATCATACTATTTGCCATTTCCCGCGTTAGCGAGGTAGCGTTAAGAACAGAGAACTGGGCCTTAGAGGGAACATCCTCACCTGGCCCCCTTCTCTGTTCCTTTTTTTGGAAAATTAAAACAAAACGAGAGGGGAGGATTTGCAGCCACCCGCTCCCTCCTCTTTTAGTCGCCTTCTACGACACGCAGGGAATACGTGGGAAGTATTCTTTTTCCCCTATCCCCTGGGATATATATATATATATATATATATATATATATATATATATATATATATATATATATATATATATATATATATATATATATACATATAGATATATATTTGTGTGTGTGTGTGTGTGTGTGTGTGTATAAAGAGGAGAGAGAAAGACGGGAGGGAAACAAAATCACAACCCTTCCTCTACAAATGGAATTATATTGTATTCGGAATAGCTCCCATTGTGGCCATAATGTGGAGTGTGCTGAATACCACTGTATTCCCGTGAGCGCTTGGAGGCTTATCAGTGCCCACATATTCATGAGCGTGAAAGGTCTCAGCTTTAATATCATGGAATTTAATGACTGGGTTAACAGAGTCGCCTTTTACCCGTGGCGTCTTTTCCAGCATTTCTGTAGAGAGAGAATATGACCTGGAAACCGTTACGTTTTGTCATCTTAAGCATGAATGTGTGTGCAGTGCGAGTCAGTGCTCTGGAACCTCTCTCTCTCTCTCTCTCTCTCTCTCTCTCTCTCTCTCTCTCTCTCTCTCTCTCTCTCTCTCTCTCTCTCTCTCTCTCTCTCTCTCTCTCTCTCTCTCTCTCTCTCTCTCTCTCTCTCTCTCTCTCTCTCTCTCTCTCTCTCTCTCAAACAGTTCCTGTTAATTCTTTGACCTAATTAGTTGTCTTTCTTTCCTGCTTCACCCATACGTGGGCTGCTGGCTTTCAGTCTACAAACACACAGTCTCTCCGTCCAGCATGATGAACTAGACGACACGTAACTCACACGACGACTCGTTCTTCATAACTCCACGTCATCCTTCAGTAAGCTCTACGTCATTTGGGGAAACCGTCATCATAACTACTTGCAAGTCAGTTATCTCTCTCTCTCTCTCTCTCTCTCTCTCTCTCTCTCTCTCTCTCTCTCTCTCTCTCTCTCTCTCTCTCTCTCTCTCTCTCTCTCTCTCTCTCTGTCAGAGCCAGTGTCTCTGGAAAGTCTGAAAAGATTCCGTAGACATTAGAAGCCAGACGTCCACCTAAGGGAATTTGTAGTCCTTTTTTTTTTACTTTGTCTTGGAACGTCTTCGGAATTTTGAGTAGATTTGATTCCCCTTAACCAGCTATTCTCCCGATCGATTCCATTACTACCTTCTCTTTTTTTTAGGGGCTCTCCGATCTAAAAAGAATCAGGCAGAGCGTTATGGACAGGGCTAGGAATACTGATATTAACGTCAACCAAATTACAATCAGTAAGTTACTGAGATCTAGTGAGTTTGACTTTTTTTTTTTTTTTTCAAACTATTCGCCATTTCCCGCGTTAGCGAGGTAGCGTTAAGAACAGAGGACTGGGCCTTTTTTGGAATATCCTCACCTGGCCCCACTCTGTTCCTTCTTTTGGAAAATTAAAAAAAAAACGAGAGGGGAGGATTTCCAGCCCCCCGCTCCCTCCCCTTTTAGTCGCCTTCTACGACACGCAGGGAATACGTGGGAAGTATTCTTAATCCCCTTTCCTCAGGGATAAGAGTTTGACTTATAAGGGACAATGATGTAGGTTGATTAATTGGTTGTTTGTTTGAGCTCTCGGCCCATCACCAGTTAAGGTCGTTAAGACCGACAACATCAAACTTATATCTACCAATCGGAATGTCATTAACACCTTCAGAGTTAAGGATAATTCTGAGGCCATGCACAATCAGAGACACAAGCATCATCTCTGATTTTGGTGAAAACTTAACGGAAAGGTTGATGCAATCTACACACGTCGTTGTTTGGGATTGAACCTCCCTACAACTTAGGAGGTGCTGGCCCTATGCCCTAGGGCGGCACGCCGGTGGTGAAGGACCTATGCACTGGACTTGGGGGGTTGGGCTTGTTATCCCACCCGACCCCTACGAAAGCCAGGCTCCTTCTGAATCTACACATGTGTCTGTGACACTCATGTACACGTGCCAGGCCTTGTACCTGCGAAACAAGTCGTCAGTTCACCATTTACAGTTCGGTGGTGCTTCGTTACTACTTATTATGCACATTTCGGTCATTTTCATATGACCAACACATGTGTAGGTTTGAGCTTATAGCAGGTCTATGAACAGACCCTATATCGTCCGAATGGGAACCCGAAACTTCCAAGTAATTAAGTATACAAACCAACCACATGTTGTCACTAGATGAGTCTCATAATGTTTCGAAAGGTTTAACTAATCATTGGACAAAACAGTGTACATAGTTATGTCTTAGATCGTACACTCTCATATAGCATGGGTGTCCTTGGTGACAGGCAAAGGGAAAGCAGTTGCTTGCAATTGTTTATTTGGTCTCCAATTTTTCGTGAATAACTAGCTGTGTCCGATATAAACTAGTTATAGAAACGCGTCAGACTTGTCACTAAGACATTTTGAGATTTTAGATTTGTTGTGAAAGTCAATTTTAACTTCTAGTTTCGTCAAGCAATGAAAGAAATACAAAATTCTCTTTTGAAACGAAATTGTTCTTTTTCTGTATTTTTCTTTTCTCTACGAAGCATCTCTCGTGTGGTGGTAAGGCGGGAGTCCAGCACCTCAGGTAATACAGTATACGTGGCCGTGATGGCCAGCCCAGTGGGCCATGTGCTGCCGTCAGCCTGGTGCCAGAACGCAGTAAACCAGTTGATCCAATAAGGAGAGTGAGGCAATAAGGCAAGGGACGTACTCCAGGCAATGATACTGTGTTGTGGGTCAAATGTTTGAGGTAACAGCGGGTCATGTAAAGCCCTGAGGCTACATAAACTATGTGGTACAGCAAGCCGGGCGGGGTACGAAGGAATGGTTGAAAGAATAGTCATCCAAGAAATGCCTACGAAAGGAGCAAAGAGAGATCCATATCACAGAGGAATTCAAACAGCAACAGACCAATGGGTCCTTGAGAAAAGAATCATTTTCCCTGGAAAATTATATTTTACGTTTTTTTATGTTTGAATGCACAGCCGACTATCTGAGCCTAAGATAATTGTGGATAAATGTATATCATTGGTGATTCCCTAAACCCGAAGAAAGGGAGCACAAAGAAAGCACTTTAAAGAGGACGGAGAGCATGTCGAAAATTCAAGGAAACCAGAATCCTATTGCAAGGGGATCATACTAGAACACCTTATACTAAGAATTATGATAAGTTTCACTGAACGAGTGGCTTAAAGCTGATGATCTATTCTCTAGAACCATATACCTGCAAGTCAGGTAAGTAGTATGAGAGACCATGGTAATGATATGAACATTGCTGGTGCAACATTGATTGTTGAAATGTAGTAATTGTCAAGAAAGTCACCTCAGAATTATCTACTATACTCTGTTGCAAGGGAGACCTAGATTAGGTTAGCATAAAGCAGATGCATCATTATCGAGGATCCTGTCTTTCGGATCTGATCCCAAGAAGAGAGATGTGGAAGGTATTGAGGACCCTATTTGTCGTTTCTGATTCCCAAGAAGAAGGGAGTGGACAACGTTCAGTCCCAACGAGAATATCACCCAAGTTTCTCCCAAGTCCAGTAAGAGTCTTCTAAGCGCCAGCCTCATACGTCACGCTGGGGATATGTTCATGGCGAATGAAAAGTTAAACCAAGGATATCTGAATTTAAGATATGTCAAAGGCTATCAGATCTCATCTTTCACGGTACTAATGCGCTTCAACATTTTTAGAAATCAGATCTTTGGAAAAATTGATGCAGCCATAATGAAAAGTTGTGAAATACCTCGAAAAGTAAAGTATGTACGTTCAATCCCAGTAATTGCAAAATTCATTGCATGAGACTTGATCATGTGTGACTTAGTATGAGAGCAATGGACGCGATTCATCTTAAAGGATCCAAAACTGTCGTACACTTAATATTAGCATCAGTCTTATAATATTGTTCAGTGGCCTACTCACTTCTTTCAGTTCTCCCATACAGCTCTCGCAATGGAGGTCTTTTAATGTTCTGTGTGACCCAGACCTCTGCTCCCCATGCTTTCGGAAGGTCTGGAAATATCTAACTTCGGCTCTCGACATTATAGCATCTTATATAGTCCGTTAATTATCCTTACCTACTTAACCTTTACTTTTTCATCCTTTGGCCTTTTCTGCTTTCCTTTGTTTTCCTATGAAATGTGTCCTCTTCAGATTCCAGAAAGTGAAATATGCTTATAATTATGAGCCTGACAGGAACTACTATTGTGAGCAGATACCATAACACTGCAATTACACTCAGTGTTTGTATTATTTTTTTCTATTGTACCACATAACATATATGTGTATTCCTTGAAAATGATATTCAAACAAATTGCAAAATATTGCTGTATTATTTCAAAATAGTAGAAAGAGCGAAGCGAGAGCGAATCATATTTGACTTTTATCTAATGTTGCTTTTCTCTGCTTCCTCTTCTAGTTGACGGCAGTAAGTCATTAAGAAACACTCCATCTTTTTCCTCATAGCATAATTTTCCTTCCTGCAAGATGCAAACACTTTTGATATCGAGTTTAACCTAGAGCTATAACTTATACCATAGTTCCCTTCTTAATATACGCTTTTCTTTTCCATTTTCTTCATTTGGTTGTCTATTTTCATTATTCTCTCTCTTTTTCCCGACGTAATGAAGGGACAATATTGGCCAGAAGCTCCACCACGGAACCATTATAACTGACGTCCTGAGCCTAGACACAATCTTGATTATAATTCTGATGAAAATTAAAGATGGAGGGATTCCACAGTGTGGCTGCAGACTGTCCAAGATTTAGATTCACGTGGTTAAGAGTGTCTTAAGGGAGGAGTTGATTTTCGTCACATTTTGTCTTCATACAATTTCAAGACTTGTTCGGCGTATTACTGTAACACACACGTACTATTGTCACAAACCAGAAAAGATAACTTTTAATGATAAGAAAAAAAGGCTAATGATGTAGTGTTTGCTAAAAGGTATAACGTGTAGAAAAAAATAAGGAAAAACCATCCCATATACTTGTTGCTAAAAGGGAAAACAATATGGAAAATATCGACCCTACCACTGTATACATTTTCGATCTAGTGGTTCGAGGGGATGCAGGCAAACCTCTTCATGATTATGTACACAAACAGGCATACATGAAAAAATGTGCATCCCTTAGCCAAGAAAAATGGATTTTTTTGGAAAATATATCATAGAACATTATATCCAGAAAACATCCCCAGAATGATGTTAATGTAATCGGTACTTTTGGATCATAAGTGATAACAAAATGTCACCGAAATGTATGAGTACTGCTCTGCTGGTACAACAAAATGGAATATCACTTCAGTATTATTCAAACCATTAAGCAGACTCTCCTCTGCCATTGTGATAATCATTTCTATTACAGCATGCTACGAGATGCCTTCGAATCTGTTGCCCTCATGTTTGGTGGTACAGTCGACAGGAGAGGTCCATAGAAATCTCTGATCATGTTTTGGTGGATCAGTGGGCAGAAAGATGTCACTTGGAAACATAGTATATCCAGTGTAACGTATTACAGTTCAGGACAGAATAAATGGTCAGTGTCTTCATTCAGCCCCTATTGACTATGTGAGGAGAGCACCATGTCCCGAGGCAGCACAGCATGCAAAGAGATCATTCAGAAATAGTATATCGAGCAGAGAGAGAAGAGAGAGAGAGAGAGAGAGAGAGAGAGAGAGAGAGAGAGAGAGAGAGAGATAGGGGCAATCACATCAACTGTTTTTTTGATGTCCACAACAGCTTCGTCTTTGTTCAATACACTTCGAATAAACACAATCTTACGTGTGATGCCAATACAGATTCTTTCCATCTTGTAACGCTGATTTATTCCCTCATAATTCACTTTCTTTCATATTGATTATATTTCCATATGAATTACTTCATCGAGTTCATTTTGACGGCCCATAGGATATATCGTGCTTCTTGGGAAATACAGACAGAACGGGTGGGACTCTGTCACGTCACTGGAGGTCGCCTCCACTCCAGACACATCAACTCAGTGCCCGCAGTAACACCACCACATTCATTCTGGATTGAAATGTTGACCGGAGGTTATCATATCACCTCCACATCCTTTGTCCCGTCCCACAATCCTGCTTCATATGAGAAATATAAAACTGTATTGCATCTCCGCGAACTCCATCGCAAGCCACAAAAACTCTTGCCCGGATATCGTATTTCAAACATAAGCGAATGATTTGTACGATGCTCAATTACATTCGGCGTACAGTCCTTCATTTAGACACTTGGCATATCACTCCGATAGTAAAGTCACACGTCATAGACAGTGTTTGCAAATTGCAAAAGCGACTGACAAAGACACTGGCTGCATATAATGATTAAAACTGAAAGATGGAAGACTGAAGTGAGCAAGATGGCTTCATAGGTTCTCAGTATTCCATAATGCTCCTTTTCTTCCACACTGGCCACGTCCTTCCAGCAATAGGGTGGTCAGAACCACATAGCTCTATTCCTCTTAGGTGTTTCTCCGTAAATATGTGCTCTCCGTAAATATGTGCAGTAACTCGAGAGGAAATAATGGTTGATATAACCACTGTCCGCGGTGTACTCCTGGGCGGGAGAAAGAGAATGTACGAGTTATTAAAGTCAAAGGTGAACGAGACATGGTGAGTTATTATTAGTACTGAGCATTGATGGAGAAAACCAAGTAAACGAGACACGGTGAGTTATTATTAGTACTGAGCATTGGTGGAGAAAACGAAGTAAATTCTTGATGTATTCAAAGAATTTCACACTGAATATCCCTCATATTCGGGTCATCACTAGGGGCAGAGAGCGTTAAACATGAAGATCTCAGAAGGCTTATAGCACCTCAATTAAGGGCACTGCAAATGAAAACTCATGACAAGATATCGCCAGTTATTGTCTACCAAGATATAACCTTACCCTCCAACTGGCTACAAAGACAATATGTGAATCAAAAATCAAGAGCAGAGCAAGTTTGCAAAATAAGCATACTCACGGAGGAAGGAAGGGAGGGAGTGCAACTTTCCTGTTGATATATAACCTTTCATTTCTCCACAAGTCCTAGTCGTCACAGCTGCCAAGTGTGACAGCCTCACTTCCACCAATAATATATTAGCTTATATTCCCAGGGTACCTGGGTACTGGTGCTACTTTCTCTTGCTTCTCCCCGTTCTGTCCATGCTATTCTTTCTCTCTCTCCAAGTGTCTGAGTATATAAATATATATATATATATATATATATATATATATATATGATATCCTCGGTACGAAGTATTATAATTATCTATATGACTGTACGAGATCTATATTTAGTGAACAAAGCATTCTGATATAATCTAATACATAAATCTTATGAGATTGTGACCCTGAAAAACGAAGAAGGATCATATCGTTTTATCTTCTGGTTTAAGGCCATAACAGTGAAACGTATTTAATGTCTCTAATGTTATAACGATAAAATGTAAGACCCATCCTCTGGCAGTGACACAGGATATGTATCTTCGTTCTGAGCGCATGAAACTGAGAAGCGATCTTCTTTTTATATATCTATTTTCCCTGGTCGTCCAGAGGGCACCCTTGGAGACAAGTATGTGTTTCTTCTGTCATCCAAGCTTTCCCGTATCATCCCAGTATCCTTACAGTATCCGTTTTCTTTCTCTTTTCTTCTCTCTTGTAATTCGAGAGGGAGTTTCGCAGTCATCGAGGGTCCCCGAAAGTTATCTAGATGTTAGCCATTCCAGCGATCTCGTATTGCCTTCTGCACGGTTTACCGGGTACAGTTCCTGTCATGGTTATCCCGGAATCCCATACTTGTACAGGTTCTCGAAGCAGTGTTTACATTCCATGACTGTCGTCCAAGTATTTCCGGGACTAAGGGTGTGTTCTTTTGGTTATTTTGGGACCCCATGGCCACCCGGGACATCACAGATTATCTGGAGATTCAATAGCCACCCAGGATATTATAGATTATCTGGGGATTCCATGGCCACCCGGGACAATACCTAGGTTAGCTGGGTATTCAAGGCCACATAAGACGTCCTACGATGTCCCAAGCTTTCACCCAGTAACCCAGACTTCCATTTCAAGATTAGATTTCTCCCTGGTTATTCAGACCCTCCCTACGACCTATGCGTTGTTATTTATTATTGCAAAAGCTTTCTAACACCATTCCAAGCTTTCTTGTGTCTGTGTCTCATATTTCCTGGCGTCATACCCAATTATATACCGTAACTTATGCCCCAAACATGGCTATATCTGCTTCCAGCGGCATTCGTGAAATCATCATGGGTAACTAAGCTCTCAGAGCAACACGCAAATTATCGTGGTCTTTACATGGGTATATTGGCTACCCTTGGCTCGCCATGCTTCCCTAGAGTCACCGATGCTTTCTATGATGAAATCCATCCATTACCAAGGTCACATAGCATTCCCTCAGTTACTTATGCTTCCATGCCTCCTTGTATTCACTCATGCCTCCCAGTGGTCAAATGTTTCTCTCCTCATTCAGCCGTACTTGCAGACGTTCACACAGACGAAAGCTAACAATGTAGAGGATCTAGGTGAGAGGAGAAATGATCTGAGAATAAGTGGAAAAAATATGACAATAATATATATATATATATATATATATATATATATATATATATATATATATATATATATATATATATATATATATATATATATATATATATATATTATCCCTGGGGATAGGGGAGAAAGAATACTTCCCACGTATTCCCTACGTGTCGTAGAAGGCGACTAAAAGGGGAGGGAGCGGGGGGCTGGAAATCCTCCCCTCTCCTTTTTTTTTTCTTTTTTTTAAATTTTCCAAATGAAGGAACAGAGAAGGGGGCCAGGTGAGGATATTCCCCCAAAGGCCCAGTCCTCTGTTCTTAACGCTACCTCGCTAACGCGGGAAATGGCAAATAGTTTGAAAAAAAAAAAAAAAAAAAATATATATATATATATATATATATATATATATATATATATATATATATATATATATATATATATATATATATATATATCATCCCTGGGGTTAGGGGATTAAGAATACTTCCCACGTATTCCCTGCGTGTCGTAGATGGCGACTAAAAGGGAAGGGAGCGGGGGGCTGGAAATCCTCCCCTCTCGTCTTTTTTTTTAATTTTCCAAAAGAAGGAACAGAGGGGGCCAGGTGAGGATATTCCAAAAAAGGCCCAGTCCTCTGTTCTTTACGCTACCTCGCTAACGCGGGAAATGGCGAATAGTTTGAAAGAAAGAAAAAAGATATATATATATATATATATATATATATATATATATATATATATATATATATATATATATATATATATATATATATATATATATATATTATCCCTGGGGATAGGGGAGAAAGAATACTTCCCACATATTCCCTGCATGTTGTAGAAGGCGACTAAAAGGGAAGGGAGCGGGGGGGCTGGAAATCCTCCCCTCTTGTTTTTTTTTTTTTTTTTCCCAAAGAAGAAACAGAGAAGGGGGCCAGGTGAGGATATTCCCTCAAAGGCCCAGTCCTCTGTTCTTAACGCTACCTCGCTAATGCGGGAAATGGCGAATAGTATGAAAGAAGAAGAATATATATATATATATATATATATATATATATATATATATATATATATATATATATATATATATATATATATATATATATATATATATATACGAAGGATTTTCCTGGATGGCGACCGTAGATGGTGACTCCAAAAACAACTAAGTCATCTTCGACAAGACTACCATCGTCATCGGACCATGTATCCTCCTAGGAGCTCACATTGCCCTGCTCCCACGTGTAACGCAGCCTCGATTCTGTACGAACTTATCGAGAGAGGGGCCCTTGGTTATATATTCGTGTGTATGTCCGTAAATAAACGCAGGTATCATTTCGAGAGTCACTGTCGGATATCATTTAGGACACGAATGAGCCTAAATCATGCTCATTATCATGCATTCTATTGAGGTAAATTTCTTGACCTTATACTCGCAATTGACCTAGTATGATAGTCATATTCTTTGCTATCATTTACTCTATGATATGTAATATAAAGAAAACTAGATATATAACGATACTCTTTTATATATATATATATAGTCTGAACACTTCCTGGTAATGCTGGCACCTGAAATGGATGAAGTCAGCGCTTTATTTTCCCCCAGAGAGAAAATCAGGCGTGGATGCTGCCGCCTCCAGCCAGGATTATAAAGGTTGGTGGCTTCAGTGTAATGGGCCACCGTTACCGGCAGCCGGTACCACGGTTTATCATCCTAAAAGTCAATATTCAGTACCAGGTGCAATGGCGGCCATCCGGAAAATTTTACCATGTTTTTTTTTTTTTGGGTCCGGTCAAAGACACTTTAAGCAACGAAAAAAAAAAGAAAAAAGATATGATGATTATATGTGAAATAGTTAAATATTATGGTCATCAATGATGAAGTAGTTACAGTTCCCACATTAGTAGGATGTTTTCGTGATCACGTCATGCATATAGTAGGACCGAACTATATGGTGGTGTAATGGTTAGCATTGTCGACCATGGGCTCATGCAGGGTCAGGCAGGCATGAGTTCGGATTATAAGCAAGGTTATCAGCATGCTTGCAGTTCACCTAGCTGTTTATCCTCACCGTAGAATTAGTCAATAGATTTAAGTAACTGGCTTAGTTTTGGTTGCATATATATATATATATATGTATATATATATATATATATATATATATATATATATATATATATATATATATATATATATATATATATATATATATATATATATATATATATATGTATATATATATATACATATATATATATATATATATATATATATATATATTTTTTTTTTTTTCAAACTATTCGCCTTTTCCCGCGTTAGCGAGGTAGCGTTAAGAACAGAGAACTGGGCCACTGAGGGAATATCCTCACCTGGCCCCCTTCTCTGTTCCTTCTTTTGGAAAATTAAAAAAAATTGAGAGGGGAGGATTTCCAGCCCCCCGCTCCCTCCCCTTTTAGTCGCCTTCTACGACACGCAGGGAATACGTGGGAAGTATTCTTAATCCCCTATCCCCAGGGATAATATATATATATATATACATATATATATATATATATATATATATATATATATATATATATATATATATATATATATATATATATATATATATATATATGTATATATATATATATATATATATATATATATATATATATATATATATATATATATATATATATATATATATTATTATTATTATTTATATTTCATTATACTTTGTCGCTGTCTCCCGCGTTTGCGAGGTAGCGCAAGGAAACAGACGAAAGAAATGGCCCAACCCCTCCCCATACACATGTATATACATACGTCCACACACGCAAATATACATACCTACACAGCTTTCCATGGTTTACCCCAGACGCTTCACATGCCTTGATTCAATCCACTGACAGCACGTCAACCCCGGTATACCACATCGCTCCAATTCACTCTATTCCTTGCCCTCCTTTCACCCTCCTGCATGTTCAGGCCCCGATCACACAAAATCTTTTTCATCCCATCTTTCCACCTCCAATTTGGTCTCCCTCTTCTCCTCGTTCCCTCCACCTCCGACACATATATCCTCTTGGTCAATCTTTCCTCACTCATTCTCTCCATGTGCCCAAACCACTTCAAAACACCCTCTTCTGCTCTCTCAACCACGCTCTTTTTATTTCCACACATCTCTCTTACCCTTACGTTACTCACTCGATCAAACCACCTCACACCACACATTGTCCTCAAACATCTCATTTCCAGCACATCCATCCTCCTGCGCACAACTCTATCCATAACCCACGCCTCGCAACCATACAACATTGTTGGAACCACTATTCCTTCAAACATACCCATTTTTGCTTTCCGAGATAATGTTCTCGACTTCCACACATTCTTCAAGGCCCCCAGAATTTTCGCCCCCTCCCCCACCATATGATCCACTTCCGCTTCCATGGTTCCATCCGCTGCCAGATCCACTCCCAGATATCTAAAACACTTCACTTCCTCCAGTTTTTCTCCATTCAAACTCACCTCCCAATTGACTTGACCCTCAACCCTACTGTACCTAATAGCCTTGCTCTTATTCACATTTACTCTTAACTTTCTTCTTCCACACACTTTACCAAACTCAGTCACCAGCTTCTGCAGTTTCTCACATGAATCAGCCACCAGCGCTGTATCATCAGCGAACAACAACTGACTCACTTCCCAAGCTCTCTCATCCCCAACAGACTTCATACTTGCCCCTCTTTCCAGGACTCTTGCATTTACCTCCCTAACAACCCCATCCATAAACAAATTAAACAACCATGGAGACATCACACACCCCTGCCGCAAACCTACATTCACTGAGAACCAATCACTTTCCTCTCTTCCTACACGTACACATGCCTTACATCCTCGATAAAAACTTTTCACTGCTTCTAACAACTTTCCTCCCACACCATATATTCTTAATACCTTCCACAGAGCATCTCTATCAACTCTATCATATGCCTTCTCCAGATCCATAAATGCTACATACAAATCCATTTGCTTTTCTTAGTATTTCTCACATACATTCTTCAAAGCAACCACCTGATCCACACATCCTCTACCACTTCTGAAACCACACTGCTCTTCCCCAATCTATGTATATATATATATATATATATATATATATATATATATATATATATATATATATATATATATATATATATATATCTTTCTTTCAAAGTATTCGCCATTTCCCGCATTAGCGAGGTACCGTTAAGAACAGAGGACTGGGCCTTTGAGGGAATACCCTCACCTGGCCCAATTCTCTGTTCCTTCTTTTGGAAAATTTAAAAAAATTTATATATATATATATATATATATATATATATATATATATATATATATATATATATATATATATATATATATATATATATATATATATATATATGTATGTATCCTCCTCGAAAGCTCAGATTGGAGTGTCTAAATGTGTGTGGACGAAAACAAGATGAGAAAAACGACAGATAGGTAATATGTTTGAGGAAAAGAAGCTTGATGTTCTGGCTCTGAGTGAAACGAAACTCAAGCAAAATGTTTTGGTGATGTTTTTGAGAGTAAAGTCAAGGGTTGGTGAGAGGACAAGAGAAAGGGAAGGAGTAGCACTACTCCTGAAACAGGAGTGGTGGCAGTATGTGATTGAGTGTAAGAAAGTAAACTCTAGATTGATATGGGTCAAGCCTGAAATTGGATGGAGAGAGATAAGTGATTCTTGGTGCATATTCACCTGGGCGTGAGAATAAATATCATGAAAAGCAAGCGTTTTGGGAGCAGATGAGTGAGTGTGTTAGTAGTTTTCATGCACGAGACTCAGGTTCTAGTGATGGGTGATTTGAATGCAAAGGTGAGTAATGTGGCAGTTAAGGGAATAATTGGTGTACATCGGGTGTTCAGTGTTGTAAATGGAATGGTGAAGAACTTGTAGATTTGTGTGCTGAAAAAGGACTGGTGATTGGGTATACCTGATTTAAAAAAAGAGATAAACATAAATATACGTATGTAACTAGGATAGATGGCCAGAGAGCGTCATTGGATAATGTGTTAATTGATAGGTGCGCGAAAGAGAGACTTTTGGATGTTAATGTGATAAGAGGTGCAACTGGAATGATGTCTGATCATTGTGGAGGCGAAGGTGAAGATTTGTAGAGATTTTCAGAAAAGATGAGAGAATGTTGGGGTGAAAAGAGTGGTGAGAGTAAGTGAGCTTGGAAGGAGTCTTGTGTGAGGAAGTACCAGGAGAGACTGAATGCAGAATGGAAAAAGGTGAGAGCAACGGACGTAAGGGGAATGGGAGGAGGAATGGGATGTATTTAGGGAAGCAGTGATGGCTTGCGTAAAAGATGCTTGTAGCATAAGAAGGGTGGGATGTGGGCAGATTAGAAAGGGTAGTGAGTGGTGAGATGAAGAAGTAAGATTATTAGTGTAAGAGAAGAGAGAGGCATTTGGACGATTTTTGCAGGTAGATATTGCAAATGAGTGGGAGATGTATAAAAGAAAGAGGCAGGAGGTAAAGAGAAAGGTGCAAGAGGTGAAACAGATGGCAAATGAGAGTAGGGGTGAGAGAGTATCATTAAAGTTTATAGAGGATAAAAAGATGTTTGAAGAAGGTAAATAAAGTGCATAAGACATGAGAACAAATGGGAACATCGGTGAAGGGGGCAAATAGGGTAGGTCATAACAGGTTCTGGTGATGTGAGAAGGAGATGGAGTGTGTATTTTGAAGTTTTGTTGAATGTGTTAGATGACAGAGTGGCAGATATAGGGTGTTTTGGTTGAGGTGTTGTGAAAAGTGAAAGGGTTAGGGAGAATGATTTGATAAACAGAGAAGAGGTAGTAAAAGCTTTGCGGAAGATGAAAGCTGGCAAGGCAGCGGGTTTGAATGGCATTGCAGTGCCAATTATCAAAAAAAGGGGGTGACTATGTTATTGACTGGTTGGTGAGGATATTTAATGTATGTATGACTCATGATGAGGTGCCTGAGGATTGGCGGAATGCTTGCATAGTGCTATTGTACAAAGGCAAAGGGGATAAAGGTGTGTGCTAAAATTACAGAGGTATAAGTTTGCTGGGTATTCCTGGTAAATTATATGGGAGGGTATTGATTGAGAGGGTGAAGTCATGTACAGAGCATCAGATTCGGGAAGAGCAGTGTGGTTTCAGAAGTGGTAGAGGATGTGTGGGTCAGGTGTTTGCTTTGAAGAATGTATGTGAGAAATACTTGGAAAAGCAAATGGATTTGCATGTAGCATTTATAGATCTGGAGAAGGCATATGATAGAGTTGATAGAGATGCTCTGTGGAAGGTATCAAGAATATATGGGTGTGGGAAGCAAGTTGTTAGAAGCAGTGAAAAGTTTCCATCGAGGATGTAAGGCATGTGAACGAGTAGCAAGAGAGAAAAATGATTGGTTATCAGTGAATGCTGGTTTTTGGCACAGGTGCGTGATGTCTCCATGGTTGCCTAATTTGTTTATGGATGGGGTTGTTAGGGAGTTTTGAAGAGAGGGGCAAGTATGAAGTCTGTTGTGGATGAGAGAGCTTGAGAAGTGAGTCAGTTGTGAGTCACCCTCGTGCATGTTCAGGCCCCGATCACTCAAAATCTTTTTCACTCCATCTTTCCAACGCGGGAAATGGCCAGTAGTATGAAAGAAAGATATATATATATATATATATATATATATATATATATATATATATATATATATATATATATATATATATATATATATATATTCAAACCATTCGCCATTTCCCGCGTTAGCGAGGTAGCGTTAAGAACAGAGAACTGGGCCTTTGAGGGAATATCCTCACCTGGTCCCCTTCTCTGTTCCTTCTTTTGGAAAATTAAAAAAAAATAATGAGAGAGGAGGATTTCCAGCCCCCAACTTCCTCCCCTTTTAGTCGCCTTCTACGACACGCAGGGAATACGTGGGAAGTATTCTTTCTCCCGTATCCCCAGGGATATATATATAGATATACATATATATATATGTATATATATATATATATATATATATATATATATATATATATATATATATATATATATATATATATATATATATATATATACATATATATATATATATATATGATAGAGTTGATAGAGATGCTCTGTGGAAGGTATTAAGAATATATGGTGTGGGAGGCAAGTTGTTAGAAGCAGTGAAAAGTTTTTATCGAGGATGTAAGGCATGTGTACGTGTAGGAAGAGAGGAAAGTGATTGGTTCTCAGTGAATGTAGGTTTGCGGCAGGGGTCTGTGATGTCTCCATGGTTGTTTAATTTGTTTATGGATGGGGTTGTTAGGGAGGTGAATGCAAGAGTTTTGGAAAGAGGGGCAAGTATGAAGTCTGTTCTGGATGAGAGAGCTTGAGAAGTGAGTCAGTTGTTGTTCGCTGATGATACAGCGCTGGTGGCTGATTCATGTGAGAAACTGCCGAAGCTGGTGACTGAGTTTGGTAAAGTGTGTGAAAGAAGAAAGTTAATAGTAAATGTGAATAAGAGCAAGGTTATTAGGTACAGTAGGGTTGAGGGTCAAGTCAATTGGGAGGTAAGTTTGAATGGAGAAAAACTGGAGGAAGTAAAGTGTTTTAGATATCTGGGAGTGGATCTGGCAGCGGATGGAACCATGGAAGCGGAAGTGGATCATAGGGTGGGGGAGGGGGCGAAAATCCTGGGAGCCTTGAAGAATGTGTGGAAGTCGAGAACATTATCTCGGAAAGCAAAAATGGGGATGTTTGAAGGAATAGTGGTTCCAACAATGTTGTATGGTTGCGAGGCGTGGGCTATGGATAGAGTTGTGCGCAGGAGGATGGATGTGCTGGAAATGAGATGTTTGAGGACAATGTGTGGTGTGAGGTGGTTTGATCGAGTAAGTAACGTTAAGGTAAGAGAGACGTGTGGAAATAAAAAGAGCGTGGTTGAGAGAGCAGAAGAGAGTGTTTTGAAATGGTTTGGGCACATGGAGAGAATGAGTGAGGAAAGATTGACCAAGAGGATATATGTGTCGGAGGTGGAGGGAACGAGGAGAAGTGGGAGACCAAATTGGAGGTGGAAAGATGGAGTGAAAAAGATTTTGTGTGATCGGGGCCTGAACATGCAGGAGGGTGAAAGGAGGGCAAGGAATAGATTGAATTGGATCGATGTGGTATACCGGGGTTGACGTGCTGTCAGTGGATTGAATCAGGGCATGTGAAGCGTCTGGGGTAAACCATGGAAAGGTGTGTAGGTATGTATATTTGCGTGTGTGGACGTATGTATATACATGTGTATGGGGGTAGGTTGGGCCATTTCTTTCGTCTGTGTCCTTGCGCTACCTCGCAAACGCGGGAGACAGCGACAAAGCAAAAAAAAAATATATATAAATATATTTATTTATATATAAATATATATATATATATTTATATATATATATATATATATATATATATATATATATATATATATATATATATATATATATATATATATATATATATATATATATATATATATATCTTCTCTCTTTCATACTATTCGCCATTTCCCGCGTTAGCGAGGTAGCGTTAAGAACAGAGGACTGGGCCTTTGAGGGAATATCCTCACCTGGCCCCCTGGGGATATGGGAGAAAGAATACTTCCCACGTATTCCCTGCGTGTCGTAGAAGGCGACTAAAAGGGGAGGGAGCGGGGGGCTGGAAATCCTCCCCTCTCATTTTTTTTTTCTAAATTTCCAAAAGAAGGAAGGATATATATATATATATATATATATATATATATATATATATATATATATATATATATATATATATATATATATATATATATGTATATATATATATATATATATATATATATATATATATATATATATATATATATATATATATATATATATATATATATATATATATATATATATATATATATATTCAATACTGAACTGGAGGTAAGGTATGTGAATCGCACGATATCGATGAGACGCTCTTGAGTGGATATGTCTCTCGTCGTCCATGTCTGCCATTAGTTTCTCATGTCCGACTGACTCTCCTGTTGTTTAAAGACACTTAGATGTACTTTGATCTTCAGGACCTATTTATTCTGGCATTTTAACTGAGGCATCTTTACTCCCAGTGTAAGAGTTATTTGCAATGCTCTTTGTCTTTCCAACAGGCTATTTTAGCTTCATTCCATCTTTTAAATAAAGTATATTAATCTGAAAGCCTCTGCCGGTGCTCTCAGGTTTGCTTCTGCAGCTTCTTCCTTCCTTTACTTTTTGGTTTTACATCTGAATCCTTGTTGACAGTTATCTTCGACTCCATGCCTCAGCTGTGGACAAGATCTGATTGATTTGCAGACAGCTTCTTGTGGGAAATGACTCTTCCTTCATTTCTCAGGCGAGGTCTTAGCAGCTTCTGCATGACATATGTCTGGGTGCTGGGTACATCCTATCACGTAGGTACGTTTCGTTTCGACGTAGTAAAAAAAATGGCGTATCCAACGTTACATCTTGTAGTAAGTCATATTTAATTTCTTCAATTTGTTTCCGAAAATCCTTTGGAAAAATGTCTCATTCTTTCGCCGGGATTTTACTTGCCAGTATCTCAGTCAGGGATTCTGTATAATGTGCTCGATATGGAAGGTTTTGTGGCACTCGGTTACTTCTGCTGTAATATCTTGATGCTGAACACTTAGAAGCAAGTCAACGTACTGAAAGCCTCCTGCTGCGTTCTGTCTTCTACTTTGAGGAAGGACAAGCAGTAACAATGTGAGGAACTGTATCATCGTGTTTCTTAAGCCAACTTGGGTTTGTACACTGAGTTATATTGAAGAGGATCGTCAGAGCCAGACGCAAAGGACAGTGATTCATTCCATTTGGTGCCAGGCCAATCTGAATGACATTGTACCTTTTTAACCTCCATTTCAGTAATCTATTTTCTGATGAAAAATCGAACATTG
>NC_092237.1:18207097-18327097 GCF_036320965.1 Panulirus ornatus
GACCAGATTGGAGGTGGAAAGATGGAGTGAAAAAGATTTTGTGTGATCGGGGCCTGAACATGCAGGAGGGTGAAAGGAGGGCAAGGAACAGAGTGAATTGGATCGATGTGGTATACCGGGGTTGACGTGCTGTCAGTGGATTGAATCAGGGCCTGTGAAGCGTCTGGGGTAAACCATGGAAAGCTGTGTAGGTATGTATATTTGCGTGTGTGGACGTGTATGTATATAAATGTGTATGGGGGTGGGTTGGGCCATTTCTTTCGTCTGTTTTCTTGCGCTACCTCACAAACGCGGGAGACAGCGACAAAGCAAAAAAAAAAAATAAATAGAAATATATATATATATATATATATATATATATATATATATATATATATATATATATATATATATATATATATATATATATATGTAAGTAGGAGAGATGGCCAGAGAGCGTTATTGGAATACGTGTTAATTGACAGGCGCGCGAAAGAGAGACTTTTGGACTTAAATGTGCTGAGAGGTGCAACTGGAGGGATGTCTGATCATTATCTTGTGGAGGATAAGTTGAAGATTTGTATGGGTTTTCACAAAAGAAGAGTGAATGTTGGGGTGAAGAGGGTGGTGAGAGTAAGTGAGCTTGGGAAGGAGGCTTGGGGTGAGGAAGTACCAGGAGAGACTGAGTACAGAATGGAAAAAGGTGAGAACAATGGAAGTAAGGGGAGTGGGGGAGGAATGGGATATATTTAGGGAATCAGTGATGGATTGCGCAAAAGATGCTTGTGGCATGAGAAGCGTGGGAGGTGGGTTGATTAGAAAGGGTAGTGAGTGGTGGGATGAAGAATTTAGATTATTAGTGAAAGAGAAGAGAGAGGCATTTGGACGATTTTTGCAGGGAAAAAATGCAATTGAGTGGGAGGTGTATAAAAGAAAGAGACAGGAGGTCAAGAGAAAGGTGCAAGAGGTGAAAAAGAGGGCAAATGAGAGTTGGGGTGAGAGAGTATCATTGAATTTTAGGGAGAATAAAAAGATGTTTTGGAAGGAGGTAAATAAAGTGCGTAAGACAAGGGAGCAAATGGGAACTTCAGTGAAGGGCGCAAATGGGGAGGTGATAACAAGTAGTGGTGATGTGGAGATGGAATGAGTATTTTGAAGGTTTGTTGAATGTGTTTGATGATAGAGTGGCAGATATAGGGTGTTTTGGTCGAGGTGGTGTGCAAAGTGAGAGGGCTAGGGAAAATGATTTGGTAAACAGAGAAGAGGTAGTAAAAGCTTTGCGGAAGATGAAAGCCGGCAAGGCAGCAGGTTTGGATGGTATTGCAGTGGATTTTATTAAAAAATGGGGTGACTGTATTGTTGACTGGTTGGTAAGGTTATTTAATGTATGTATGACTCATGGTGAGGTGCCTGAGGATTGGCGGAATGCGTGCATAGTGCCATTGTACAAAGGCAAAGGGGATAAGAGTGAGTGCTCAAATTACAGAGGTATAAAGTTTGTTGAGTATTCTTGTTAAATTATATGGGAGGGTATTGATTGAGAGGGTGAAGGCATGTACAGAGCATCAGATTGGGGAAGAGCAGTGTGGTTTCAGAAGTGGTAGAGGATGTGTGGATCAGGTGTTTGCTTTGAAGAATGTATGTGAGAAATACTTAGAAAAGCAAATGGATTTGTATGTAGCATTTATGGATCTGGAGAAGGCATATGATAGAGTTGATAGAGATGCTCTGTGGAAGGTATTAAGAATATATGGTGTGGGTGGCAAGTTGTTAGAAGAAGTGAAAAGTTTTTATCGAGGATGTAAGGCATGTGTACGTGTAGGAAGAGAGGAAAGTGATTGGTTCTCAGTGAATGTAGGTTTGCGGCAGGGGTGTGTGATGTTTAAATGGTTGTTTAATTTGTTTATGGATGGGGTTGTTAGGGAGGTGAATACAAGAGTTTTGGAAAGAGGGGCAAGAATGAAGTCTGTTGTGGATGAGAGAGCTTGGGAAGTGAGTAAGTTGTTGTTCGCTGATGATACAGCGCTGGTGGCTGATTCATGTGAGAAACTGCAGAAGCTGGTGACTGAGTTTGGCAAAGTGTGTGAAAGAAGGAAGTTAAGAGTAACTGTGAATAAGAGCAAGGTTATTAGGTACAGTAGGGTTGAGGGTCAAGTCAATTGGGAGGTAAGTTTGAATGAAGAAGAATTGGAGGAAGTAAAGTGTTTTAGATATCTGGGAGGGGATCTGGCAGCGGATGGAACCATGGAAGCGGAAGTGAATCATAGGGTGGGGGAGGGGGAGAAAATCCTGGGAGCCTTGAAGAATGTGTGGAAGTCGAGAACATTATCTCGGAAAGCGAAAATGGCTATGTTTGAAGGAATAGTGGTTCCAACAATGTTGTATGGTTGCGAGGCGTGGGCTATGGATAGAGTTGTGCGCAGGAGGGTGGATGTGCTGGAAATGAGGTGTTTGAGGACAATGTGTGGTGTGAGGTGGTTTGATCGAGTAAGTAACGTAAGGGTAAGAGAGATGTGCGGAAATAAAAAGAGCGTGGTTGAGAGAGCAGAAGAGGGTGTTTTGAAATGGTTTGGGCACATGGAGAGAATGAGTGAGGAAAGATTGACCAAGAGGATATATGTGTCGGAGGTGGAGGGAACGAGGAGAAGAGGGAGACCAAATTGGAGGTGGAAAGATGGAGTGAAAAAGATTTTGTGTGATCGGGGCCTGAACATGCAGGAGGGTGAAAGGAGGGCAAGGAATAGAGTGAATTGGAGCGATGTGGTATACCGGGGTTGACGTGCTGTCAGTGGATTGAATCAGGGCATGTGAAGCGTCTGGGGTAAACCATGGAAAGCTGTGTAGGTATGTATATTTGCGTGTGTGGACGTATGTATATACATGTGTATGGGGGTGGGTTGGGCCATTTCTTTCGTCTGTTTCCTTGCGCTACCTCGCAAACGCGGGAGACAGCGACAAAGCAAAAAAAAAAAAAAAATATATATATATATATATATATATATATATATATATATATATATATATATATATATATATATATATATATATATATATATATTAAGAATCCTGTCAAGCCTGGTAAGCAAAAAGCGAAGTATACCACTCGATGAACTTAGAGGTTATCTGTTTTGGGCAAGAACATTTCCTTCGTCGTGGTCACTTTACGCGCACGTGTGAGCTAACCATAAACCTGACGGACATGGATCTGCAGGGAATCATTCATTTATAGTTTTTCTTGGAAGTTTCTTCACTGTAAGCGATATTTATGTTCATCAGAAGCGTAAAAGAGATAAGTTTGTCATCAGATATCCTGGATTGCAAGAAAGAATTCTTTTTTAATTGGTTCTTACGGTTTCCCCTGCATATTTTACCCTCTCTATATATCATATGATCATTTGAATCGTCTTTAATACTTAGGTCAGGCCATACCCGAGGGCTGAGAGCGTGTAGAGGTCACACCAATATCGGGTTCAAATACTATTTAAAGGCTAAATCAACACCAAATGCCAGAGGCATTCAAGATTGAGATTAACGTGGCAGTATCTAGAAGTTACATGAGCACCGGGGGCTGTCGTCATTTAGAAGTCATATCACGAACGGATTTGGTATCTGGGTCAGTAATTATAGTCCTCAATCTTTAGTCATGCTACCATCAGAGGGATAATCACCAGTGTTTATATATTTGCTAGGTCGTGCTTATTATTTCAAACTGGTCGCCGAACATGGCTGGCAGAAGGGCAGACTTAGGCTGCACAATTTTTCGTCAGGTATTATTTGTCTTGTATTCTGTTGTGTTTGGACCACATATGCCACAGTGTTGCATAACTTAGGACAAAGAAGCCTTTGCTGTACCCAGGACTTATGTTCGACGGATATACGACCTGCGAGGGATAATCTGACCCCGTAGGAACATTCCTCACACACCATCATTCTTTTGCTTCATGTTCTTGTTTTAAGTCTAACAGTTTCATATTCCACAGATCAGGGAAGAGGGAAGGTAGAGTTAAAGTGGCTGTATATATCTTTGATCTCTGCTGGTCACTCTGATCAAGGGTCGTTGGTGCAAATAATACCAGGTTATGCAAGGGATTCAATCAAAATATCATTTGCAGTAATGGACCCTGACATGTCCTCAAGAATAATTACGTGTATTCTGAAAGATCCATATGATTGTCAGTCACTAAGGAAAAAAAAAATGCATTAATCAAAGAAGAGCCTTGTTTTACGGATTGCCCAAGAAAGAGAGGGAAGTGTAGAGAGACAATTAATATGGGAACCCCAAATTGGCTCCTCACCCAACACAAATTACACGATGCTGTAAATCAGTCCCCACTTCACAGCATACTTAGCCCAGCACCCTGCCTACGTGACTCAATAGGAGGTCCCTTCATCCCAGCCAAGATGATTTAAGAACCAGTTATCTAGTAGTCTCTCCTCTTTGATTCAAGATCTGTCACCCTGCACCCCGTCTACCTAACACCCATGGACTAATATCGTACCCATGGTGCCTCATCACCAGCAACGCAATATCCTTTCTTAGTGCTTGAGAGCCTTTACCTTGGTGACCCAACACCACTGGTCCATAAGGCTTTAAAGCCTGAACAACCCTCTCATAGTGCCTTGCCATCCAAATTCCAGCAACTCGTGATGGCTTTTCAACAACCTTAGCTTAGCTCCTGTCTCATTTACTCAGCCCTACAGGCTTAGCATACCATCTTAGTTGCTCACCAACAATACTTAATTCCTCTTTTGTCAATCAACATTAAGAGATTATTCCTCCTCCTCCTCCTCCTCCTCCTCCTCCTCTCGTAACCCAACGCCTTCACATCACTGACTGAGCACACGTCTTACCGTCTCCCAAGTGAGTTCTCTCGATATTACTCTCCTTCTTTCAAAACATTTTCTAGTTGTCCTTGGAGTCCAACGATGCTCTCTCACCCCATCTCCCATTTGTTCCGTTTTCTTCAGCTCCCCTTCTATCTCTTGCCCTCCTGCCACTTTCTATTTGTTTGTACTCCTTCCCTGAAGGTACCGTCCATACACCTCTCCTTCCTCTCTCGCTGATGAATTAATTTTCTTTTCCCTTAAGTCACTACACTTCTTGCTTACTTCCACATCTCCCCGTCCGCACGCTGTACGCTTTCACCTATACATTTAAGCGCTGTATCCTTCCAATCGTCTCTCTCTCTCTCTGTCTCTCTCTCTGTCTCTCTCTCTCTCTCTCTCTCTCTCTCTCTCTCTCTCTCTCTCTCTCTCTCTCTCTCTCTCTCTCTCTCTCTCTCGTTTCCTTTAGTCTCACCCTATGCGTTTCTTCACTCAGTTTCTCCCGGCACTTTACTACATAGTTTTCTTTTCCTAACTTCCTCAGCTCCTCCAGTTCCCTCCTATTCATGTCATTCCTCTCATCCTAAACCCTTTACAAAATTTCACGGTTACCTCCGTTAAGAAGTCGTCAGATATTCCAAATGCTATCCCTCTCAGCACATTCATATCCAATAATCTCTCCTTTGCACGCCATTCGATTCCTTGAACTAAAACTACCAAGGAACTCACTCACCTCTTCCCAGAATACACTGTTTTCACCTTCACTTCTCTCACTCATAAGTGCATAGGCACTGACCATCAGCTACCTTTCGTAACCTGCTTTCATTCTTGCCCACGGGAATATTGAACTTACCCTCTTCATACCCTTTCTCCCAGTCCCACAGTACATTATTCATCAGAAGTGTCAAATTTTCTCTCACTCTTGTCCTTTTATTGACCTCAGACTTCACACCATTGACATTCCCAAATCATTCGTCTTCAGCTACCCGCCAAGCTTAGCTTCATTCACAGCCAGATCAACCAGGTTCAGATCATCACACGCAACACTTATCTCTCTCCCATCTTCTCTTATTCATCTCGGTTGCCAGCCGAGCACATTCAGGCATCCCATCCAGAGCTCCGGAAACTAGAGCCTCGTCTGGCTTCGCCTCCCGTTGCTGCCTCTGGATGAGTCAACTGCAAGAAGGGAAGATGTTTCATATCACCAGCCCCTCTGACTCTCCTCATGCGACGCTCAGGAGATAAGTGGGTAGTTTTCTTATTCCTCTATCCCAAGGGGGAGACGAAAATGGCACATTTAGGATAATGAACCGTGAAAATTGCGTGTTATCAAGTGTTATGTAAGGTGATGGAGACGTCGTTTGTGATCGTGGATTGAGTTCCAGCGACCCACGTTCATATACAACAGAAACGAAATACAGCAATTTGCGCCAGACAAAGGGACATGACAGCCTCTTACGGTGCTGGATTACTGAGCCAGCTCTCAGTACTCTTGACACCTAGGATGTAGCAACTCCTTAGCCTGTGCCTATCTACCACCTAATACCTTCACAATGGTGATATGATAAGTAGTGATAATCATGATAATGATAATTATTGCTATCATAATGATAATAATGATAACAATGACTTTAATAATAACATGAATGATAACGATGCTAATAATTATGATAACTATAGTAATGATAATAATAGTAATGATAACAATGATAATAGTAATAGTAATAATAATGATAATGTAACCCTAGGGCGAAGGGCTTCCTCAGATACGAGGTAACGGTGGAGAGAATGGTGAGATGGATTCATCCGAAAGTGTTCACTGCGATTAATGCGATGATTGGAAAGGATCGGGAGGGACAGTGTGTTAAGAGCCTCTTGAAATATGGTATATAGGGAACCAAAAATCATGTGTACTGTTTTCTTTTCAGTATTTTCTGTAGTACTTCCTGTTGTGCCGTCAGTCAGAAGTTTGGGAAGATGAAAAGTAAATGTCTTTGAGTTTGGCTGCCGGGAGTCTAAGTGTCTTGCGTCAACGAAGAATATAGAGACCATATCTGGAACTGTGATGGCGCTGCTGACGTATTTATTTTAGCTAAGTTAAGTTATCTGGAATGACACGGGAAAGCCTGACAAATTTCAAGAATGCTGGAGGGAGTTCAGACTTACCCTGGATTTAGGAGTCTGTCTCACGCTACACACGGCACACCGTTGATTGTTTGGAAACTCCGGCTGGAGGTAAGTTTACTGTGTGTTGACCAAATTCTTCGTGTAGTTTATGGTGGCCTTTGTTGGCATTGGATATAGGTATTTGTAAGCTGGATGGGTATTAGTGGATGGACTGGACGGGTATGTGTTTGAGTACATACGTGTATATGTGTATATTTGTAAGTATGTGGAAGGTTAGGTGAACGAGTGAGTGTGATTTTGTATTAGAGTTGTTGAGTACATCCCCTCGTCTCTCCCATCCAGCTACCAGTCACCAATATGATCGCTATCCCACGTGTTCTCATTAGCTTCGCTTGATTCCCAGGTTATTCAGATACATACAACACTGGACCAACTTAATCCAACGTGAGACAGCGGTACATTTGGGTACTAACTCTCCCGTTGCAAGTTGATAACACATGTGATCTACATTTCACCTCGTCTTCAGTATCTGGCCAAGTCCCTGGACGAGAATGCTGCCTTGTAGGTTACGCGAGCATCATTTCTGGTGCGAGTGTGAAAGCTTTTCACCTCATGAAGTGGTGGGAATTGCAGCAATAATTCTGGGGACGACAATGTGAGGGTTGTTTTATGGGGACATTATGTAGGGCCAATGTGAGTTTTATGAGGGTGAATGAATTGGGGCGCTAGTGTGTGTGTGCGCAAGAGAGAGAGAGAGAGAGAGAGAGAGAGAGAGAGAGAGAGAGAGAGAGAGAGAGAGAGAGAGAGAGAGAGAGAGAGAGAGAGAGAGAGAGTGGAAGCGGTGCGTGTGGATGGACAAATGTGAGGTGCGTGGGTTAGATTAAATGGGAATAGAGGATATATCAAGGAAATAGTTGGATGACGTGAGAGGTACAAATGGAATGGTGTGAATTGGAGGGATAAGTGAAATGGAAATTGGGGAAATATCACGGAAATAGTGGGATCATGTGAGTAGGGACGTATAAATCGGGTTGGTGTGAATTGGTGGATGTGACTTAGATGAGTCTATGTGTGTGATCTGTCAATCGTAGGTTAGTAGGTGTAAGTGTGTATAGGTGGAAGCATATGTGAGTGGGCGAGTTTGAACACAACGGGTTTAAGCAGAGTGAGATTGATGGGGTAATGTGATAGTTTGAGTGGGAGAGACGGATGTGTGTGTGAGACGGGAGTGGGAGAGACGGATGTGTGTGTGAGACGGGAGTAGGTTGGTTGTGTTAAGTGAGTAATAACAGGCAGACGTGAGTAAGGTATATGTGGATGGGATAGTATGTGTAGGTAAGTGTACATAGGCTGAATGTAGGTAGGTGTAGATGGGATGGCGTGAGTAGGTAGATATAGATAGGCTGAGTGTAGGTAGGTGTGGATAAGCTAAGTGTAGTTCCGATAAAAGGTATTCTGTGTTGGGATGAATGTGAGTGGAATACGCGTAAGAAGGGCTGGTACGAACTGAGTGGCCTTGAGTGAAGCGTGTGTGATCAAACGAATGTTAGTAGATGAGTGTGTGCTCAACTGTACATTTGTGGGTGGGAATATATGTGTGGGGATGTGCCACTGTGGTGACTTTGCGCGTGTGTGTGTGTGTGTGTGTGTGTGTGTGTGTGTGTGTGTGTGTGTGTGTGTGGTGTGTTTGTGTGCCTATCTGTAGTGTGCTTAGTAACATGCTTATAAAGGAGATTCACCTTGATCCACCTTTAAGACTTTATGTGTCCTTTACTCTGCTTCTATGAGAATCCTTCTCCTAGAGTATCTCTGTATAACTGAATGACCCATTGCTTAAATTTTTCCATCTACGAGAAGCGCGTATATCACTGCCTCATTTATTATCCTATTTGTACCTTCATTAACATCGATAACTTCATCTGATTCATTAGAATCATCGGAGAATCAAATGTGCAGTATTATCCTGCAGTTACTTTTACCATTATCTCTCATCATGAATGTACCATCATCCACCATGTTCCAGATGAAAAGGACCAATTCTCTTCTTTGTCCTCTCCATCCCTCATTGCTCCCTCATATTTATCTGAACAAAAATGATGATATCTATTCTGTTTTGCCTCCTCTCCTCCAGCAGTCTGAAGTTTGGTTTCTTTAATTTGATCCTTGAACTACAGCTCTCTCTCATTTACAACTGGTTTCTCTGCATCTGTGTACACCATTTTAAGTCTGACACTTCCGTCACTTAGGGTTCCTGAATTCTCTATGGTATTGACAAGTTTGTTCCTCCCTCTACCGTCTAGTGATGTCTTCCGTGTGTGTTGCCTCCCGACTGTATATCTTAATTCTCTTTCTTTCTCCCTTTCGTCTATATTCACCTTTGATAACTTCCCTCTTGTTCGGAAGTGTTGTACTTATATTGTACCTATGTACTTACCTTTTGATCGACCTATAAAGGAAGTATTAATCATTTGGTTGCCTGTGAACCAGCTGCTCCTTTGTACTGGGTTCGAACCCCGACCCGTTAGATTGGTGGACCTCAACGATACTCAGTGCAATTCAGACTCTCTTGATGTGCGTAATTACATGTTTGTAATTACCTAATTGTACAGTATGGGAAGGAAGTCATACGCTTGAAGAGCCCCTCTCTTCAATTTCTGCAATAGTCGTAAAATGATAATGATAATAATATTGACAATAATCATAATAATAATAATAATAATAATAATAATAATAATAATAATAATAATAATAATAATGAAAATGATAGTAGTAAAGATAATGATAATGATAATGATAATAGTAGTAATAATAGTAATAATGATAATAATAATGATGATAATAATGATGATAATAATGATAACAGAAATAATAATAAAATCAATAACCAAAATGATAGAATGAATTGCGAGAATCTGTGCTGGAAAGTAAGAAAAAACTAGTGTTTTAAGGCAACGAGAATGTGAAGCATGTCTTGCTGATAATATCATGTGAAGCCCATTAAACTATCATGGATCTATTATAACAAACGAATCAACTCAGTGAATTCTACACTATTCCCAGAAATAGTGAACCTTGGCAAAGATCTTCAAAGACTTTTTTTTATCATCATTTTTTCAACAATGAAGTCATCTCGTTTTCTAGATCCCAGCTTCATTGATAACGTAAAAACTTATTGTACAACATATTGACATACAAGATCAAGATTCGATGTCCACACGAAACAGAATGACATAGGGTTCGATACGTCTGCTTTACGTAAACCGAAAGAAGCTAAAATATAAGGCAGTTAAACCCTTAACTACCCTCTTTAATATCACAGGAAAAATTCCAAGGGATAAAACGCCGGTATTCAAAAAAGGCACTAAGCCCCTGCCCAGAAATCCTCACCCAATCAGTAACTGGCAAATTTGTGGAAACCATCATTCAGGACAAGAATATAAGTCATTCAGAGGATCTACACCTCATGAACGACCCACAGCGAGCCTTCCGACAAAGTCGTTCGTGTAAGACCCTCGTGTAATTTCGTTTATGATATAATCAACAATGCATGATGATGAAAGTATAGGAGCTGATATTTTTTTTTTCTCCCAGATTTTCAGAGTATTCATTAAGGCTCCCCATCAAAGTTTACTAGAGAAATTGTAATTTCATGCTACAGATGGTATTGTGCCTCGGGGATTTAAAGATTGGTTGGTTGACTGCAAAAAAAGAAAAGAATAGTAAATTGATAAAGGTCAAGACTTAGAGTGATTTGGCATAAGTGGCGTGCCACAGGAATCATTCTTATGACCATTTCTCCTGATACACACACACACACACACACACACACACACTTGTGATAATGTGCTATGCTATACGATACAAACAATCGCAGGCGACAGCTTGGTGGGAAATAAGGCGACAACATTAACTGAGACTTTACGGTTATCAAGTGGGATAAACACACTGGTCTTATAGGCACCACCTCTCCCCCTGCAGCATGAATTTTGATAACGAAAGCTATAACGATTTACCCATCAGTAATAAACATGATCAAAGCTACAATATGATTTATGATCAAAGTTACAATGTGATCTATGATCAAAGCTGGAAAATGGTTTATCCATTTTCTACACAACGCAACGGAAGAAGAATAGTGAAGAAGTCTTGAACTCAGATGCTTTGGACCGGGTGTGAAGGACCGAGTGTCTGTTGTTCCAGGAACGTGTCATCTGCGAGATATTCTACTTCAGTAAGATCGCTATTAAATAAGTTTACGAATGACATCCTATCGAAATTCTATCTCCTCACATCACCTAAGTTGTCAGCCAGCTGGAGTGATGATGGTAAGAAATCAGTGGGATGGGAGTTCACCTCGATATCTGACGCTTGCAGACGACAGTGAGGTTTGCACGCTTCTCTCTCTCTCTCTCTCTCTCTCTCTCTCTCTCTCTCTCTCTCTCTCTCTCTCTCTCTCTCTCTCTCTCTTAGATTATTTCCTTTGGCGTCTTGCACGTGCGACATCAGCTTTGGAGTGTAACGTTATTATATTCGTCATCGTTCGTCAAATGTGTCAATCGCACCGTTGTATACCCAATCGTCACTTCTAGATCGTATACTTACATTCAACATTTCTACGCAAAGCTCACTTATCAAAGCTTCCTTACAGCTTCACTAACATACGCAGTTATCTTATCTACAAATCCTTCCTTCCAATATGGCTAAGTATGCCTTCATTACCCCATGTACCACTCCAGTTTCATGTTTCAGAAACCTAGACATCTACGCATCTTTCAGCGCCTAAGATGTCTGTCTTTCTGAAGAACATGTTTCATCTTCCCTCATAGCCACGCCTCCTGCCTCATGATTTCATGTCATCTAATCAGATATCCTGACTCAATGGGCCACACACACTTCAACTTCCATCTCGACAACATTTACGGACTTCAGCTGCACGCTTAACCTTCCTTCACAGCAACCTTTTGCAGCCGCCAGGAGCCACACACATCTTCCAACACAGCAAACGCTTACACCCTCAGAGACCCACACTTGATCTTCCCACAGCAATAAACCACAGCATTTCTTTTCTATTTTTACGACGGGATAGAGATTTATTCGAGGCATTAGCCAACTGTTACTGACAGAGGGGGAAAGTTTCCTTGAAGATTGATCCTCTTGAAGATTAACACATAGAGACTCATTGTACCCCTTGTCCTTAGTCGAAAGTTAAACAAACAGGAACAGTCATGCCCGGTATCTGAATCGAGAATATAAATATGATAAAAAACCTACATATACATATACAAATTTTCATCCATATATATATATATATATATATATATATATATATATATATATATATATATATATATATATATATATATATTCCTATGAGTCCGGGGGGAAAATTTTCTCCATGGAATCATAGGAATATATATATATAACGTTAATGCGATGGCCTTAATTAGGGCCTCAACTGCTCGTGCCGTCTCAGCTAACCTAAAAATGATAATTGTTACAAACAGGCAAATGTTTAACCTCGACTGAGGCGAAATACGATTTCTTCAACAGGATAAATAACATATATGATGATTCATCAATTAGAGTAGTAGAAAGCAGTGTCATGAAAACATTCAAGAATGGACTATATTTCGCTTCATATCCACAACAAACAATATTTGAGACTCCTCAGTTACATGAAAAGTTTACAGCATTTTTCTCTTTTGAAATATCTCGTCTTTCTACTCTCATCACACTGCAGGAGACCTAATGGTCTGTTGCCCTTTGAATTCCTTTGTACTGTACATACCAGGTAACAGTATTGTGTTTCTCCATACCATCAAAGGAACAAAGCCTTCATACCATTTCTCTTGCTATTCATTTTCACGATATTTCTCTCTCTTCATGCTCATTTCTCTTCTGTTCTGTCTTCCAGCTTTTTCGTACTTTCCCTTGTTCTCTCTCTCATTCCCCATTACGCTAACCTTCTTCCATCTATGTTGATAAATCATAAAAGAACATGTCGTCCATGAATATCGCGGTAGACACAAAGAAAATGGAACACGAAGACACGAGCGATTTTGTCATGTTTCACATCTTCAAGAATACAGAGATAACCAAAAAAAGTGGGTTTCAAGACATTATATATATATATATATATATATATATATATATATATATATATATATATATATATATATATATATATATATATATATATATATATATATATGTATATATATATTTATTTTTTTTGTCGCTGTCTCCCGCGTTAGCGAGGTAACGCAAGGAAACAAACGAAAGAATGGCCCACCCCACCCACATACGCATGTATATACATACACGTCCACACACGCAAATATATATACCTATACATCTCAATGTATACATATATATACACACACAGACAAATACATATATACACATGTACATAATTCATACTGTCTGCCTCGCCACCCCGCCACACATGGAATAACAACACCCTCCCCCCTCATGTGTGCGAGGTAGCGCTGGGAAAAGACAACTAAGGTTCGCACTCAGTCTCTAGCTATCATGTAATAATGCACCGAAACCACAGCTCCCTTTCCACATCCAGGCCCCACAGAACATTCCATGGTTTACCCCAGACGCTTCACATGCCCTGGTTCAATCCATTGACAGCACGTCGACCCCGGTATACCACATCGTTCCAATTCACTCAATTCCTTGCACGCCTTTCACCCTCCTGCATGTTCAGACCCCAATCACTCAAAATCTTTTTCACTCCATCTTTCCACCTCCAATTTGGTCTTCCACTTCTCCTCGTTCCCTCCACCTCTGACACATATGTCCTCTTGGTCAATCTCTCCTCACTCATTCTCTCCATGTGACCAAACCATTTCAAAACACCCTCTTCTGCTCTCTCAACCACACTCTTTTTATTACCACACATCTCTCTTACCCTATTATTACTTACTCGATCAAACCACCTCACACCACATATTGTCCTCAAACATCCCATTTGCAGCACATCCACCCTCCTGCGCACAACTCTATCCATAGCCCACGCCTCGCAACCATACAACATTGTTGGAACCACTATTCTTTCAAACAAAGCCATTTTTGCTTTACGAGATAATGTTATCGACTTCCACACACTCTTCTAGGCTCCCAGAATTTTCGCCCCCTCCCCCACCCTGTGATTCACTTCCGCTTCCATGTTTCCATCCGCTGCCAAATCCACTCCCAGATATCTAAAACACTTCACTTTCTCCAGTTTTTCTCCATTCAAACTTACCTCCCAATTTACTTGACCCTCAACCCTACTGTACCTAATAATCTTACTCTTATTCACATTTACTCTCAACTTTCTTCTTTCACACACTTTGCCAAACTCAGTCACCAGCTTCTGCAGTTTCTCACATGAATCAGCCACCAGCCACTAATAGGAATATCTTGATCACGTGCAAAATTGTGATCCTTTCCAATATATATATATATATATATATATATATATATATATATATATATATATATATATATATATATATATATATATATATATATATATATATATATATATATATATATATATATACATATATATATATATATATATATATATATATATATATATATATATATATATATATATATATATATATATATATATATATATATATGTATATATATATATATATATATATATATATATATATATATATATATATATATATATATATATATATATATATATATATATATATATATATATATATATATATATATATATATATATATATATATATATATATATATATATATATATATATATATATATATATATATATATATATATATATATATATATATATATATATATATATATATATATATATATATATATATATATATATATATATATATACATATATATATATATATATATATATATATATATATATATATATATATATATATATATATATATATATATATATATATATATATATATATATATATATATATATATATATATATGTATATATATATATATATATATATATATATATATATATATATATATATATATATATATATATATATATATATACATATATATATATATATATATATATATATATATATATATACATATATATATATAAATTGTATTGCAGTGGAATTTATTAGGAAAGGGGATGACTGTGTTGTTGACTGGTTGGTTAGGTTGTCTAATGTATGTATAGACTCATGGTGAGGTGCCTGAGGATTGGCGGAATGCTTGCATAATGCCATTGTACAAAGGCAAACGGGATAAAGGTGAATGCTCAAATTACAGAGGTATAAGTTTGTTGAGTATTCCTGGGAAATTATATGGGTGGGTATTGATTGAGAGGGTGAAGGCATGTACAGAGCATCAGACTGGGGAAGAGCAGTATGGTTTCAGAAGTGGTAGAGGATGTGTGGATCAGGTGATTGCTTTGAAGGATGTGTGTGCGAAATATCTAAAAAAGCAAATGGATTTGTATGTAGCATTTATGGATCTGGAGAAGGCATATGATTGAGTTGATAGAGATGCTCTGCGGAAGGTATTAAGAATGTATGGTGTGGGAAGCAAGTTGTTAGAATCAGTGAAAAGTTTTTATCGAGGATGTAAGGCATGTGTACGAGTAGGAAGAGAGGAAAGTGATTGGTTGTCAGCGAATGTCAGTTTTTGGCACAGTTGCGTGATGTCTCTATGGTTGTTTGATTTGTTTGTGGATGGGGTTTTTAGGGAGGTGAATGCAAGAGTTTGGAAAGAGGCGCAAGTATACAGTCTGTTGTAGATGAGAGAGCTTGGGAAGTGAGTCAGTTGTTGTTCGCTGATGATATAGCGCTGGTGGCTGATTCGGATGAGAAACTGCAGAAGCTGGTGACTGAGTTTGGTATAATGTGTGAAAGAAGAAAGCTGAGAGTAAATGTGAATAAGAGCAAGGTTATTAGGTACAGTTGGGTTGAGGGACAAGTCAATTGGGAGGTAAGTTTGAATAAAGAAAAACTGGAGGAAGTGAAGTGTTTTAGATATCTGGGAGTGGATTTGGCAGCGGATGGAACCATGGAAGTGGAAGTGAGTCATAGGGTGGGGGAGGGGGCGAAAGTTCTGGGAGCGTTGAAAAATGTGTGTAAGGGGAAAACGTTATCTAGGAAAGCAAAAACTCCTGAAGGGAAAAAAAAATAGATGGTCAAAACAAAAGTGCTTTAAGAAGAAACTTACCTGGAATGGTATAAACTCACACCCATTAAATCTGCAGATGAGTGTCCAAATATAGTTTTGTTTTGGAGCAAAAAATGATTGGAGGAGAGATTATATCTTTGTATGATCTCATCGTCTTCAATACTCAGTGCAAGTCGAGGTACGGCATGGCATTGCCTCTGCAACGTGTCTGCTCTACTCTTTGTACGTCAGATCCACCCAGTATAACAGATGTGAGAAAGTGAAAGTGGAAGCTCTTAAGCTTGATGAAATATACTTTATCTACTTGTTTAGCTTAAGCATTCAAAGAGGGTGTCAGGATCAGCATTCACGGAGCGCAAGCCGTGAGGAAATGCTGAAATAAAACACTTGGTAAGAGCCATCGTACCACACCAGCCGTCTGTGGAAACACACCGAATATCATTTTATCATGACGTCTTGTGTCTCCAGTGTCGCCATGCTGCTGCACTGAGAGAGAGAGAGAGAGAGAGAGAGAGAGAGAGAGAGAGAGAGAGAGAGAGAGAGAGAGAGAGAGAGAGAGAGAGAGAGAGAGAGAGAGAGAGAGAGAGAGCAGTAGGGGGTGGGGGAAGACCAGATATCTCGTAACGAGCGCTCGAGAGTGTCGTAATATTATTGTGAAAAACACAGATGACCATCCACAAATACATCAGGAATCAGCTGTCAGTTATAGAGTAGCTAATGAGGCTGAGGAGGAGTTAGCTAATCAGGAAAAAAGAATTCAGAGGGAAAGGTTGTGATGTAAAGATACGCGAGGTGTTGAATAACAAGATCAAAATTCTTTTCACAGCGAAGGACACCATATCTCCAAAGCCAGTAAGATGGAATAGACAGGCGATGAGCTGATGGTCAAGAGAGAGACTGGCATACTGTCTTGAAACCTATGATATAAGCAATAAGGATTTCATACTGGAGCTGATTCTTCCTCATGATAAATGGCAAATACTTACTAAGAAGTGTGATGCAATGGAATTCGTCGAGATTGTACTAGATTTTGGTCGAAAGTCATTCTCTTCATTTTTTATGAAAGTCTCGCTGAGTTTTGCGCTAGACGCCTTCTATGTAAGATCATGGCAAACCAATCTTCTCCAGAGTATCTTTTATTAATCAAGTCTTTTGATGCAAGATGCAATGTTTAGTTTTTTCTTCTTTAGGTGAAAGTCAGCGAAAAATTTGCAGCAAAAAATATATTTCAATAGAACAAAACAGTTCTGTTAATTCTAAGGCACCCGAGTAATTTCTCTCTGTCAGTCTGTCTGTCTCTGTCTCTCTGTCTGTCTGTCTGTCTGTCTCTCTCTCTCTCTCTCTCTCTCTCTCTCTCTCTCTCTCTCTCTCTCTCTCTCTCTCTCTCTCTCTCTCTCTCTCTCTCTCTCTCTCTCTCTCTCTTAACTCAATCCATCTAGCTAAAAGGGTTTTCTCATCATATGTTGACACATTCTTCTATCTCCCTAATGATAAAGATATGTACCCTACTGAGCACTTGTAGCGGCCCCCTAAGATTCATGTCACACACTAGCATGTATAAAGTCACTACCCAAGACCGAAGGTAACTAATATGTACATCGCGACTCTGACCGCCACTTGCCCTTTCTTCCATTCCTCTTCCAATGGCCTTAGGAGGTTTGCCTTTGTGAAATGCGATCTTTTATTAAAGGAAAATCACTGAATTCCTGTGGTTAGACGAGATGTCTGAACGCTGAGCGAACCAACGGAGACTTTCCACCATAAATCTTCCTCAGATTTCCCTAATCTACGATCAAAGAATGTAATATTTGGTCTGCATTAGAAAACGAGTAATGTGATATCCTAACAAAGAGTCAGAGATTATTTCCTTTGTCTATTCTCTCCATACGACACATTTGCACGTAAGGATATGTTAGGAAATTACTGATTATCAGCATCGTTTGAAAGGACACATTTGCATGTAAAGATATGGTAGAAGATCATTCATTAAAATTATCGTGGAAAAGATAACTTCTTTAACCCATGGGTCATATAGGACCTGACAGCGTATGTAGTCTCCAAATTATCTTCAACACCTTCTTCAGGTATTGAACATCTTTCGGTCGCTGATTATACGATGATGCTAACCGGGGCCTTAAACGACCCTGGCAATTGAAGGTCCAATGCCCACTTGACTCAACCAGCCATCCAATCACCGCTTTTACTGGCTGTATAGATTCAGAACTGCAGCAAGAAGAAAAAGTATTCCCTGGCGAAGATAAATTGGCCACAATTGTCCACGAAGGGCCGTTGTATGTGGTAGTTAAGGGCGCGAGAATGTGATGAGATTATTGGAAACTGCTTCTGAGAGATTTGCACAAATTAAGTATATATCATGTGACCAAATTTTATCATGAAGACTTATATACTAAAACTGATAACAGTAATCTTGTATGCTCTTGATTATTGCTCGGAGAAGGTAAACAAGCCATGATTTTGCCTAGGTAGACAGACAGACAGACTGACCAATGGCACATGGCTCTCAATATTCTTGTAGGTGTTGGGGCCATAATGATAAGAAAAACTCCACGAGTAGATATTGGTTCAAATGGTCAGCTAATTAATAATTCCCATGGACTGCCAGCACTACAGTCTCCCATTGTCACTGCAAATTTAATTATAGATAACTCATATGTTATCAAATTACTGAATATAAAGGCTAATGTTACGCCAAACATTTATTCAATAATAATTTCGAAATCTATGAATATATTTCAGATTTAATATTTTCGTGATAAACCAGTTGTCGAGTTCGAATTAATGTCATATCCACCCTGACAATTCGTTGTAATCTATTAACTAATCATCAAATACGCTGGAAAATGGATTTTTTTTTTCTTCGCGATATTAGGCAGTAGCTAAAAAGGAACAAATCATAAATATCTTATATTGCAGCTCGAGCTTAGCACAGAGTATCAGAAAAGTGTTGATGTGTGTATGATTTTCTGTTTTCCTACATTACATTCATTTCTAAACAAGTTTTGTGAGAAATTTCTTAGAGAAGCTCAGGCCTAATTGCCAATACTGCTGTTAACAGGAGTCAGACAAGAAGGGTTACCGAAGAATACACAGTTCTATGAAGTATTCACCAAAAAAAAAGAAAAAAATATATTTACTATTCTTTGCAGAACCATTTAGACCTTTTTTTTTATTTAATTACTCATTAATTTCTCGCGTCTCAATCATTTCTCTGTGTTTGTCTTTACTTGCCCGCTCTTCTCCAAGGTACCGACTTGCCCACAGATCTAACCGTCTGGTGGCATGTCGGTCAGTTTGACTAGTATTATGTAACACAAGTCATTGCTAATGGTCAGCAAATATTTGAATCTAAGATGAAAGTAGGACAGATGTCGTTATCCCTCTGGGCAAAGAGACGAGGAAATCTGGAATCCCTAATGATGATCTTTAATGATGTATTTCCGCTAGTCCGAGAGTCTGTCTGTGTGTCTTACTGTGAATCAGTGATCTATCTTCGATATAGATAATGACCTACGGTACCTTAATTGTGACGCTTATTAGATGTCAATAGGATGAGCATCATTGTCACTGTATCAGGTAACATTACACTTGAAAGGAAACTCTGTATGTTAGTACGCTTTTCATTTACGTCATATCGTCATACGTGTTTTGCTAGCCAGGTCTAAGGGACAGAGATAAAGGCCATTGCTCGATCGGGTTATGAACTAGTTTCATTTCGATGAGAATCCTAATCGAATGCAGTTTAGCGTCGCTTTTTCTTATTTCTTATTAATTTCTAATTATGGCCTCGGTATGGTCTGCCTTTTCATCTTTCAAAGAACTGGTCACTGTGGACGACGTCAGACTGATTATGAAACTTGCAGATTGTAGTCAAATCACTCCTTGCTCTTCTTGCTTCCATGGGAGGCAAATATATGACTCGTAACCTCACGCTGTAGCTCAACCTTCGTAATTCTCTCATCATTTTTCTTGTCTTCCTCTGGACATTTCTTAGCATGTTTTTATGTTATACTTAATGTTGTAACCAAATATAAGAAGTATACTATACTTTGGCCTAATATACTTACGTTCTGCATAATATATTGAAAAATTCCATTCTTCATATAATTAACTCTAATTCCAAGTACTCTCTCGAACCTATACAGATTCCTTGAGATTATGTCCTGTTATAAAGTATTCGTTATGACTGCCTCTTTTCTCTGCGTCTCGCTCTCATTAATTTGAATTTACTTCAGCTTAAGTTCCTCAACCATGTATCACGCCAACTTTGGAACTCGATTTGGGCCTTCTGTAAGCTGGTGCAAACTCCTTCAAGAACCTTAACCTTATCCCTAAACACATTCAAGTATGAGTTCCGTCCCTTTGGCTTATCAGATTCAGCGATGACTTGTATGAGGACCATATGAGGTGCCTTCATATGATCCTCTCGTTCATCATATGCAGACCCGATGCGTGCGTATTGGAACCATGAAGTTTCGTTTCGATATCTCCTCTTCCCCCGGTATCGAAGCAATGTCTCTTATATCTTATCTAATGTCATAACTTCAAGATTGACGGAGACAAACTTTGATTTCATCCATTCAAGAAGAAGAAAGAAAACACTGTTATCTGATAAACGAACCAAAACGAAAAGAGTTGAGGTGTAAATGTATTACAATTATTTTGTTTTCGTTCCTTATCACTTGATCAATGCGAAATTCTGGAAATCCACTTAATTTCTTCAGCAGCAGCAGCAGCCGGCGGCTGCAGAGCTCATCTTCCTCCCTCCCTCAAGTCACACTCACAACCAGTAAGTGGTCCATACAACACCTACGTGGGATATCGAGAGAGGGAGATATTCTGTTTCTGGCAACATTCCCAAGTTTGTTGCATTTCTCGACACGAGAAACTGGAGTGGTGGTGACCAGCGCAAGAGTTTTGTGTGAGATTTCCAAACTTTGCGGATTGGGAGAACTGTGCTTTGACCAGGGACTTTTTATCTTGGGTTGCCAAGAGAGACAGACAGATAATGATAATAATAATGATAATAATAATAATGATAATCATAATAATAATAATAATGATACTAATAATGATAATTATAATAATAATAATGATAATAATAATGATAATAATGATAATCATAATAATAATAATAATGATACTAATAATGATAATTATAATAATAATAATGATAATAATAATGATAATAATGATAATAATAATAATAATAATAATAATAATAATAATAATAATAATAATAATAATGATAATAATAATATCCCTGGGGATAGGGGAGAAAGAATACTTCCCACGTATTCCCTGCGTGTCGTAGAAGGCGACTAAAAGGGGAGGGAGCGGGGGGCTGGAAATCCTCCCTTCTCATTATTTTTTTTTTTTTTTAGTTTTCCAAAAGGAACAGAGAACGGGGCCAGGTAAGGATATTCCCTCAAAGGCCCATTCCTCTGTTCTTAACGCTACCTCGCTAACGCGGGAAATGGCGAATAGTTTAAAAAAAAAAAAAATAATAATAATAATAATAATAATAATAATGATGATAATAATGATAATAATAATAATAATAATAATAATAATAATAATAATAATAATAATAATAATAATAATGATAATAATAATAATGATAATGATAATAATGGTAATAATAATGATAATTATAATAATGATAATAATAATAATAATAATAATAATAATAATAATAATAATAATAATAATGATAATAATAATGTTAATAATAATAATAATAATGATAATAATAATAATAATAATAATAATAATAATAATAATAATAATAATAATAATAATAATAATAATAAAGATAATAATGATAATGATAATGATTTTATAGTAATGATAATAATAATAATAATAATAATAATAATAATAATAATAATAATAATAATAATAATAATAATAATAATAATAATAATAATAATAATAATAATAAAAATGATAATAATAATGATAATTATTATTATTATTATCATTATTATTATTATTATTATTATTATTATTATTATTATTATTATTATTATTATTATTATTATTATTATTGTTATTATTGTTATAACTATTATCACTACTATTACTATTATAATTATAATTATCCTTATCATCATTATCATCATCATTACCATCATATAAACCAAGAACCTCTGTTATCGGAAGTCTGTAACTTCGTTGCCATCATCAGAAGGGAAACGATGGACTCTCCTCAACCGAACGATGATACAACAGCCACGCACGCCAAAGGAGACTTCATAACTCGTGATGTAATCATAGGCAGACGGAGGTCGATACACCCAGATGGGAGAGAGAGAGAGAGAGAGAGAGAGAGAGAGAGAGAGAGAGAGAGAGAGAGAGAGAGAGAGAGAGAGAGAGAGAGAGAGAGACGGACGAAAAGACAGGAAAACACAGAGCTGAAGGAAATCGAATATGAAAGACCCTGAGTGAATGTATCTTGCAATATGATTGCTGTAAGAAGCAAAATGAGATAGTCTCTTGGAAGATAAAGGAAAAGGAATGCTTATTATATCCATATTGACTGACGTAAAGAAATGTCATGTAACACAGACATGACCAATTTATCAAGATAAAGACGTGAGATACAGCCTTGGCCTCTCTCTCTCTCTCTCTCTCTCTCTCTCTCTCTCTCTCTCTCTCTCTCTCTCTCTCTCTCTCTCTCTCTCCCTCCAAGTTTCTTATATTTAAAGTAATTTCATTCACCGTAAACTTCCAGACATCTCATTCATTTGCAGGCGCTGGTTTACCTCACACTCACACAGGGCAGACATGAGTGACACCCTGACATACTGATTAAGCCTGGGTCATCTGGCTTCTTGAATAGAGGATCATAACAACACTGGCATCTGGAAAATAGCAAAGTCTTTTTGATATCTGAGTAAAGAATAGCGTTCAGTGGGAAGTTGTGAACTGATTTCGTTGTAGTGGCAGAAAAAAAGAACTGAAGTCTTAAAGTCTTCAAGCAACAACAGATTACTTTGCGACTTTACAACTTTCTGTTGTGGTAGAAGCGGTGATTGCCAAGCACTTAAAGCACAGACCAGGGGACTCTCCTCCCTATACTGTATAGACAGGCAGTTGTCAATAAGGCATTACACACCTCAGCTCAGTCTGGTTTCCGTCCTGCCAGTGTCTACACCAATTTATTTCTGGCTCAGATCAAAATATCGATTACTTACAGTTCAGAGAATGAGGATGAAAAAGAGAATCATATAATCCACAATCGATGCTGATAATTACTGATAATTATATAATTGATTCTTTTTTTGTTTGTAAATACTACTGTTGTCATGTTTATTAGCAAGGAAACGTTAAGTATACTTAAAGAAACTGAACAAACCATAAGGATCTGCATAAGTAGTAGAACGCAGCATCACTTACAATCTAAATGAGCTGTGAAAATGATAAGTAAACGGGGCCATTACATGAAGTATCACAGAAATAGAAAGTCATGTTGGAAATGCATCTCTGTGTAAATCCATCATACTGAACGTACGATTATGATACATACGTCAGTGTCACTTGGTTGTTCAGTGTTAGATTTAGTTCCCTTATGTGGGTATTGTGTCTTAATCTGTACGCGACACGCAGACGTTCGAAGTCATCATATGTAGGAAAAACCGACTTGTAAACTAGTTTGGTACTTGACTTTCAGCAACTGAGTTAAAAATCAGCATCTAATTTTAATTTATATGTAAATTCTTTGCATATAATTGATTCGCTGTAACCACTTCGGGACATTGATTTGATTAAACCGCGGCTTTTAATTCCGACTATGAATTCCAACTTCCGCAATTTGAAGTGACTGAAACCAAGAGAATTTGTAGAGGGAAAATTAATTCCGAATGAATAATAACGAGAAAGCGTAATGCCTACATGAATTTCATTTGAAAGTCAGTGATAAAAAAAATGTTTATGGGACGATGCTTAAATCTGAATGAGCACCCATTCCCCCATAGTTTGGATGACGTGGCTTGGTGAGTAAATTTGAACTTTAGGCAACTCCGTATTATGAGCCAATCCGTGCGTAATACAATGGACAATTATATTCAGTGTTAATATAGATGTTTCCATATTCACATCTAGGTTGCTTTCTGTCAGTAGCATCAATCATTACAGACTGTCAAACACCTGCATAACTATTATAGATTCCCCTGATTATTCAGGCTATATCTGTCTGGACTTACATATACAATCTATTTCTATGTTGACGTGGTGTAAGGATCACAAAATCAGGGACTGGTGGAGTCCTAGTAGGAGTGTGGAAAATGTACAACACATCAACCTGGAGGGAGAAAGGGTGTTCCATCGAGAGGCCCCCTTCCCCCTTCTCCAGTTGGAGAAGGAAGGGAGAATAATGATAATGATGCTCTTAATGATGCAAATCAGCGTCGGAGGACGATCAAACACAGAGTGTGGAATATATAGAATATGTTATCGTACGTGTTCATATGAGGAGTCAGATTCTTGATGTAAGTCCATGATACACGACATAGTTCTGGGCAAAACAACCTTTTTGTTGCAATAGAATCCTTTCGCTGGCATAAGTTTCAGTCAAGTGGTCCTATGGTTCTCGAAACATGGCCCCTGAAGCTTAAGCCCCTTGACGTAAGGGAATATAACTATACAATGTGTCTAAAATGTGCAGAGCAGAGTCGACACCGGGTTCCTCAGGATTATGGTTTTCTATAACTCGCCAGACATGCCTTTAACCCATCCTTGTATACAGACTTGTAATGATTCATACCGCCACTACAAGGCCTTTCAACTTTCCTTCTAAGGTTTAAGTTCTCACAGAAGTGTGTGGTAAGGTAAGTGAGGAATGTAGCTCTGGATAGGCTAAGTCCGGGGAGTAAGTATGGCTGTTACTAAGGCTACTTATTTTGTTTATGGATAGGTTGATGAGGGAGATACACTCGAGGGGCATGCGGAGAAGGGCGGGTTTAAGTTACACCCGAGGTGAGGAAGCCTGAGGGGTAGATCAATTGCTGTTTATAGATGACGTGGCGGAATCGAGGTGGCGGAATCGAGGTGGCGGAATCGAGGAAGGAGTTTTAGAAGCTGGCGTTCCGAGTTTGATAGGGTGTATGGAAGAAGGATATTGAGAATCAATGTGAATAAAAGTAAGGTAATGAAGTTTAGCAGATGGCCAAGATAGTTTGGTTCTTGTGTTAGATTGCGGGGGGGGGGGGGATAGCCTAAAGGAACTGGAGTTCTTTAGATATCTGTGACTTGACACGAAAGCAGATAGAAGCATGGAATATGAAGTGAATCATATGATGGTAGAGAGGGCAAAGGTCCTAGATCAATTGAGGAGGTTGAGGAAGAAGTCTCGATGGTGTTATATAGGTACAAGCCTTGGGCCTTGAATGCTAAAGAACGGAAGATGGTAGACGAGTTGAACACGAAATGCCTAAAGATAATGCATGAGTTTGTAGGGTTGATCGTATGACGAATGACAGTATAAGAGAGATGTGTGATAATAAGCAGAATATGATGAGTGACCGGACGACGTTGTACTGAAGTGGTTTGGTCACATGCAGAGTATAAGCTGAGAGATACTGACTAAAAGGGCATACTTGTCAGAAATGGAGCGAGCAAATGGAGGAGAAAGACTGAGGAGATGGAAGGAAAGAGATGACGAGGACTAAGCACTCAAGGTGATGAGATACATGTGTTGAATAGACCCAACTGGTGTAACGTTTGTACAGATGGAGTAAGCTGCTGTGAGTTGAATCAAGGCACATAAACAATGGTCGTAGGTATAATACAGAATAGTCTGTGGGGGAATTGTCTGTGTTGAGTGCTCTGATTTCACTGCATTTTACAAGACATTGAGGAACAGGTGTGAGCGAGGACGTTCGTCTGTTTTTAGTGTTACTTTGACAAATGCAGGCAAAAGGCGAACAGGTAAGAAAATTCATTTTGTTTATCATTATTGTTACTATTATCATTGTACTATTACTTTCATTATTATCATTATTATCATCATCATCATTATTATATTATTATTATTATTATTATTATTATTATTATTATTATTATTATTATTATTATTATTATTATTATTATCATTATCATCATTATTATTATCATTATTATTATTGTTATTATCATTACTATTATTATTATTATTTATCATTATTAGTATTATCATTATCATTATCATCATTATCAATATCATAATCATTATTATCAATATCATTATCATCATTATGATAATCACTATCATTTTTGTAGCAATGATACAAAGAAATATAAAACAACTCCAACAGCAACAGACCACTGTGTGTTTGTGTGTGTGTGTGTGTGTGTGTGTGTGTGTGTGTGTAACGTGGCACTGCGTTACACGGCTGGTGTAGGGCACAATGTTCTTCACAAGGCAGACCCGCCACCGCCGGGCTATTACTGCATAGCTGGTGGTTGTGAGAGCAGCAGCTTGCGACTCCCACCTTCCATAGTGTTCAAGAAGCCTCGAGTTTAGATCTAATTACGTCCTGCTGCTCGGGTGCTGGGCAGGAAGGAAGTAGTGTGTGTGTGTGTGTGTGTGTGTGTGTGTGTGTGTGTGTGTGTGTGTTTCGTGAACGGAAGAAGAAATACAGACAGACATACAGACTTTAAGTAGAGGCATACCGACGAATGGAGAGAGAGAGAGAGAGAGAGAGAGAGAGAGAGAGAGAGAGAGAGAGAGAGAGAGAGAGAGAGAGAGAGAGAGAGAGAGAGAGAGAGAGAGAGAGAGCTCAGTCCCAGTGAGATGATTGTCAGGAAAGAAAAAAAATAATAGAGGCAGCTTGCCAGTTACTGGTGCATTGAAATACCTGTTATCAAGTAAGAAAAGTTACTACAGTGTCAGAGCTCATTGTGATCCATGTTTCGAAACACCTGAATCATTCCCTTTGAACGTTCACAAAATGATATCTCATCATCTCCACACATTAAGATTTTTGCCTCCCACACTGAGCTTATAACTAATACGACGGACGTTGGTTTGATTCAATCGTCAAAATCCACTCTATTAGTATCAGCAGAATGCGTTGAATTGAATATATTTTATTCTGCAGACACAGTGACGTACAATTAAAAGTTAAGGACTAATTAGTTTTTCCATTTGCTCTGTAATTACATTAAACTATTCTCCTACATGGTGACCAACATGGCAAGGGCGAATTACGTCCTATTCAAAGGCCATCTCTGATGAAAGGATTAAAGTGAGATAAAAAGGATATTGAAATTAAGCAGGAGTTTGTGGGCGTTTGTAGATCTGACACTTTAGAGATGGGAAGATGATTGGAGGAGGGGAAGACGAAACGATATGACGTAGCTGCTCACACGACAGATAATTCGGGCACCTGTGTAGCATTCCCAACTTTTGCATAGCGGACTTTGTGATGATAGTTATGTGAGTTGTCCAGGAACGAGGAGAGGGTATGGTTATACAAGACCTTTTATGTTATCACAGGGTTGAACTGCGGTGTTTTGATATTCAGCTGAGGGAACGAGTCACTCTTAACTAGAGATATCGGAAGAAATTGCATTTTAGCAATATCAGATTCCGTATTCAAAGATGTTGCACAGGACCGAATTGAGTGGGGAAATATGTCCATGACGGAAAGTAGAGCATTCATAGGTGGAGGGTAGAAGAAATGGGTTAAAATGTTTAAAATAAAGTCACCAGCGTAAGAATGAATAGGGGAAAATATAAAGAAGAAATCATTTATATCAAGAAGAAAGAGAGTAAGTGATGGGACAGAATCCTAAAGAACACTAATGGACTGGATAAGAGCAACTGCTGAAGTGGAACGGCCAGAGAGGAAGCTATGCACATAGGAACCGAGAGAAGATGAAGAAAAAACAAAGGAAGGAGGTTTAGAGAGCAAAGATTTATGCCACACCTTGTCAAATACTTTGGATATGCAGAGGACCACGTCAGATGTCACACCGAAATCCTTGAGAAACTAGGACCAGAGGTGAGTCATATAGTAGAGATCACAAGGAGATCTAGCACCGCAAAATTCGTACAGATAATCAGAAAGAAGTGAATGGGAGTCTAAGTGTCCGAGAAAGTGAGGGCTGAGGAGAGTTTCAAAGCCTGGAGATTGTAGAAGCGAAAGCGATGGTACGATAGTTGGAGGGGTAGGAGCGGTCTACATTCTTAGGGATGGGCTGTACCAAAGTGAGCTCTCAAGACGGAGAGGTCTGGCTTTGTAGACGAAAATAGACACGGAAAATAAGGATGAGAGCTATCTCAGAGGCACACCCTCTTAGATTTCGGTGAAGTAGGCCATCTGGGCCAAACACTTTGTCCAACTCGAGATGGGATGGTACTCGAATGACCTTGTTAGAAAAATACTGGGGAGTGTATGGTTCCCTGGGGAAAGTATTGGGGTAGAGGATTAGAAGCTGAATCATCTGAAAATGAATTAGAGGAAACTGATGTACCAAAAAGATCGGTTCTATCCAGTTAGAGAGTTAGCTATACATTAATCATGTCGAAAGAGAGGAGGGAAGGTTAGATTATAGACGTTAGTTGATCTTTCTTTCTTTTATTAAGGACTAAAAACGATTTCTCAATGGGGATACCAGTCAAACCAGCACACATCTTTATGGGGCCGCACTTGACTCTGAAATGAAATCGAAGTGAGTTTTAGGAGAGAGAGAGAGACAGAGAGAGAGAGAGAGAGAGAGAGAGAGAGAGAGAGAGAGAGAGAGAGAGAGAGAGAGAGAGAGAGAGAGAGAGAGAGAGAGAGAGAGAGAGAGAGAGAGAGAGAGAGAGAGAGGAGGGGGTGTACGACGTGACAAGGATCACAACACTGACTCACGGTAATGCCACCGCTAACCTTTCCGATGCCAAGGAGGCGTTACATTCCTGCACGGTGGACACCTGTTACCTATTGCCTTTACCAACAAAAGAACAAAGACTATTAGAATCGTTAACTATAAGATTCAAGCCTCGTATTAAGTTACTTCAGTTCCTTCGTGAATAAATATGAAGTGATATGTCGCTCGTATACCCTCATGAGATGGTTATATATAGGCGCATAGAACATAAGATACTGGACGCTGTTTTCTTCCTGGACGGATTTGATAAAGTGAACTACATGAGAAGATTGCCATTTCTTCTTAGATCAGGCTCCAGCTTTTTCGATCAGAGATAAGTGCTATGTCGTTCCTAAACTTTATAGTGGGCTAAGCTAATAAAATAGGGGATTTTATTACTGAAGATCGTTTTATTCAGCTCTTGATGCCGAGTAAACTTCATCAAAAAAGCTATTTCACCAATTTTATGATGCGGTAAGAGTATTTAAGGTTGAAGTGAAGTAGCTCAAGAAATCTATGGCATCATTCAGTACGACACAGCAGCGGCCTTAGAGGCCAGAGTAAACACGTCCATCAAATGTCTCGATAACACCACAACAGTGATAAGGAGGAAGGTTGAGGACCAGGACTATGCATGTTCAACAAGGGTTTTGTCACTAAGATAGTGTTGTGGGTCCCTAAGATTGTGTTATTTGGGTAGAGCTCTAAGACAGCGTTATGGGTCGTTAAGATAGTGTTATGGGTCCCTAAGGCAGTGTTGTAGGTCACTATGCTAGTGTTTTGGGTCCTTAAGATAGTGTTATGGATCCCTAAGATAGTGTTGTAGTTCCCTTAGTGTTATGGGTCCTTAAAAGTTTTACGCTGTCCCGAAGATAGCGTAGTAGGTCCCTAGTATGGTGTCAGGGGTCCGTAATACAGTCTTTTAAGTTCCTAATATAGTGTTGTAAGTCCCTAAGATAGTGTTCTGGGTCGTTAAGATAATGTTATGTGTCCCTAAGATAGTGCTGTAGTCCCTCTGATCGTGTTATATGTTCTTAAGATAGTGTTATGGGCCCCTAAGATAGGTGCTGTAGTCCCTCTGATCGTGTTATGTGTTCTTAAGATAGTGTTATGGGTCCCGAAGATAGCGTTGTGGGTCCCTAAAATAGTGTACTGGATCCCAAAGAGATTGTTATTTGTCCCGTTAAAAAAGCGTTGCTTGACGTACCATGACAGAGGTGTATCGTGACTGGAGTGTTGAGAATAATTTCCAGAGTGTAGCAAGTGTGCCTCACTTGGTTGAGCCAGGAGGGTTGTATCAAGGCAGATTAGTATGCAGGGTCAGTGTGCCTCTGTCGCAGTTTCATCACTAATGTTCCCCCGGCTGGTGATATATCCCTACCTTATCATGTCTACAACACTCTGAGGCACAACTATCTTATACTGTCTTGTTACGTACGTTAGCGCAGAGGAGTTTGCTCATTTCTCAACGTATGTGAAAGTTTCAAGCAAGTGATCAAAGTATAAGCAAGTTATGTTATTAGATATAAAGAGGAAGTAAAAAGCTGTGCAATTATTCTGGAGGGATCATATAACTTATCTATGATACTTAAATACGCAGGCGAATATTACATGGTTAATGAAACATTCTATACGTAATCTAATTAAACCTCCTGCACCAAATGATCATTATGAATAAGTGACAACTAAATCAAATATTCGAGCTTAGCTTCCATTGATTATGTTAAGGGAAAGAGTTATCAGAAAAACTCCCACATATATAGCCCATAAAGAATTATATTAGTCACTTTAGATGTGAACTCTTGATATAGGAGACTTGGCTATCTTGGAGCTTCGTCACGTCACAAAGCAAAGTTTGAGAGCTGAACCTGGATACCTGGATACCTTGACTACGTAAGTAACGATAGAACGCTTTGTTCTCTGTATGTTGTTGGAACAAAAGCTTATGCATAACGAGAAACACACCCGTATGCAAATAGAGAAGCATTTATATATATATATCTTAATGGAACAATGATCCTAGAATATGCTAATGAAGCATGAGGCAGTATATGTCTTTCTGAACACAGCCATGCACACGAGTGAGGCACTAATTGTCTTCGGGCTAAAGGGACAATGAGATTTTGCATATAAATGAAGGTCAAGTTTTTTTTATATGTAGTTACAAGGTACTATAACGGCAGATGTTAGGAGAACATTGACTGAGGCCATATTTCAGTTTTATTGTATTCATGTAACGCTGACGTTCGGTCATGTTGGTATTGCACTCTCCAATGTGTGTTTGTAGAATACCAGACTGCAGCCATGTATGTGGAATATTGAACATGTATATTTTACGTGACAATGGACCACATATGTATCAGATGAACACCAGGCTATCTATATACATTCATGGCAGTGGAGCACCTCTCTGTGTACATAGTGGAAACCCGGATGGTAAACATATTAAAGGAACGTTGGCATACGTACGAAATTGCTCTTCTAACTTCGTACTTGGAGAACCTTGTCCCCCATCCCCTCATATCTATTCCCAACTCGCACTTCCCTCTTCATCTATATATTTCCAATATGTTCATATCTTACATCATCATCATCATCATTATATGCAAACTTATGTAAGTAGTGCTTCAAAGTGCGGGGGAAGAATACCATTATAGATGTGAGACAGTTGCTCACAAGTGAGGTAATTGCGGCAGCGATGGAGCACCTCCGGCTTTTGGGAAGTAGATTAGGAAATCTTGACATAATTTCGTAATTTTATGTTGTATTTTGTCATTATGTGATGCATCGTTTCTATATCAAGGTGCGTAAAAGAGAGAGAGAGAGAGAGAGAGAGAGAGAGAGAGAGAGAGAGAGAGAGAGAGAGAGAGAGAGAGAGAGAGAGAGAGAGAGAGAGAGAGAGAGAGAGAGAGAGACCGGATCATGAAGCCTCACTTGGAAACGCCAAAAGTTAACCAGGTTGGCTTTGATGCCGTATCACACATCTTTAACCTTCTACGTGATGGAGAGGTGCTCCGCCCATACTGTGTCCTCATCAGTGTTTGGATGCAGCAGCGAGTCTCACATCCAAAACAATTACCAGTCTTAAAAAGCGCAAGAAAGTGATATTCAGAAGTCAGATCTTTAATAATTATCTCTGGAGTAATTAGAGGTCAAGCTGATTATAAAGATCATTGTCGTTATTCTCAAGTAAGATGATTAAAAAGGAGAGGCCAATAATATTCACAGGGTTCTAATCTACGTTTTATAATCACACCTTTTCCCTGCTTATCGTGCTACTGGCGGTATTTTCATGTACAGTAAGGCATCTTCAGACACGTCATTTCCCTGGGTGTAGATTATTCCTTATGTGGGTCATACGCCTTTGTCTCCTATACATGTCGGTCAACATCATTGCACTACTCAGTCCTGGGGACGTGATAATGAAGATAACTAACTTCATTTTCACAGATACCGTTGTAGTTATTATGCACGTCAGTGACAAACGTCGCCGAGATGGTCCACATACACAGTGGCAGAGTAAGGTGTCTGAGAATCATCGTGAGCTCCTGAAGAAGGTGTAGAGGATTCTTCGGTTGGTGAGTGTGGCTTGACGCTGACGGCCTGAATGACACTGGCTGTTGATTGGCCGAGACCTCTACCCCACATAAAAAATTAGTCCTAGGAGAGCACTCAAATTAAGACCGTTTCAGATTACAGTCTTGCGTTTATGAAAGCAGTAAGATAAGCAGGTATGAATCATGAGAACGAATACAACCACACATTATGTCCAAGAGGATGAGAGTACGATAATGTCCCGAAGGAATCGGAAGCAGGACAGATATCCTGGGAAGGGTACATGTGTGTGTGTGTGTGTGTGTGTGTGTGTGTGTGTGTGTGTGTGTGTGTGTGTGATGTGGGAAGAGAGTTTTGCACTAGTGTTGCCCAGTCTTTTAACCTTGTATATTTATGTACCATATTATAAACGTGTACACACACACACACACACACACACACACACACACACACACACACACACACACACACACACACACACTGAAGCCAAAAACAGCCTTGAGGAGGAGAATTAACACCTAGGATTGGCTTTCGGCCGACTACTATATCCAGGATTCGAACCCTATTACAATAGGATCAGTAGCATCCTTGTTAACCGCCACATACACTGTCATACGTCATGTGTCGTATGACTCTGCCACGTCAATAACCAGCGGTACAGGTCAACACGCACTGGCGGGGAAAGTACTGAGGTGGGGAAATTCAACAGACAATAGCGGAGAAAAAATATAGCTGAGAGTGATCTGACTTGTAAGTATTCAGCATACATTGGCGGGGGAAAGAATTGCTGAGAGTGAGCTGACTTGGGGAAATTCCTGAGATGTTGTTGGTGGCTCAGGTAAAGAGTTCAGTCTTGCATGTGATTCGACAATAGATGGACGATCCTGCTGACGTGGGATCCCCGTAGCTTGATCCAAACTTACCCAGAGATGATATGTTTTTCCTGTCTTCCTGGAGAACCTAGAGAGAGAGAGAGAGAGAGAGAGAGAGAGAGAGAGAGAGAGAGAGAGAGAGAGAGAGAGAGAGAGAGAGAGAGAGAGAGAGAGAGAGAGAGAGAGAGAGAGAGAGAGAGAGAGAGAAATCATAAAGAAAATATCACTATTTCTTCGCTGGTACTTGGCAGGACCCAACGAACCCTGGGCCCTGGAATTATCCTTTTATCCAACCCACACACTGTTGCTGGTGTCTGTACTGGGTACGTGAACCCATAGGGGAATGAAGGGGAGCCTCAGGCTTCTCAGGCTTCCATATTTATATATATATACATATACATATATATATATATATATATATATATATATATATATATATATATATATATATATATATATATATATATATATATATATATATATATATATATATATATATATATATATATATATATATATATATATATATATATATATATATATACATATATATATATATATATATATATATATATATATATATATATATATATATATATATATATATATATATATATATATATATATATATATACATATGTATATATATATATATATATATATATATATATATATATATATATATATATATATATATATATATATATATATATTTTTTTTTTTTTTTGCTTTGTCGCTGTCTCCCGCGTTTGCGAGGTAGCGCATGGAAACAGACGAAAGAAATGGCCCAACCCACCCCCATACACATGTATATACATACACGTCCACACACGCAAAATATACATACCTACACAGCTTTCCATGGTTTACCCCAGACGCTTAACATGCCCTGATTCAATCCACTGACAGCACGTCAACCCCGGTATACCACATCGATCCAATTCACTCTATTCCTTGCCCTCCTTTCACCCTCCTGCATGTTCCGGCCCCGATCACACAAAATCTTTTTCACTCCATCTTTCCACCTTCAATTTGGTCTCCCACTTCTCCTCGTTCCCTCCACCTCCGACACATATATCCTCTTGGTCAATCTTTCCTCACTAATTCTCTCCATGTGCACAAACCATTTCAAAACACCCTCTTCTGCTCTCTCAACCACGCTCTTTTTATTTCCACACATCTCTCTTACCCTTACGGTACTTACTCGATCAAGCCACCTCACACCACACATTGTCCTCAAACACCTCATTTCCAGCACATCCACCCTCCTGCGCACAACTCTATCCATAGCCCACGCCTCGCAACCACACAACATTGTTGGAACCACTATTCCTTCAAACATACCCATTTTTGCTTTCCGAGGTAATGTTCTCCCCTCCCCCACCCTATCATCCACTTCCGCTTCCATGGTTCCATCCGCTGCCAGATCCATTCCCAGATATCTAAAACACTTTAATTCCTCCAGTTTTTCTCCATTCAAACTTACCTCCCAATTGACTTGACCCTCAACCTTACTGTACCTAATAACCTTGCTCTTATTCACATTTACTCAAACTTTCTTCTTTCACACACTTTACCAAACTCAGTCACCAGCTTCTGCAGTTTCTCACATGAATCAGCCACCAGCGCTGTATCATCAGCGAACAACAACTGACTCACTTCCCAAGCTCTCTCATCCACAACAGACTTCATACTTGCCCCTCTTTCCAAAACTCTTGCATTCACCTCCCTAACAACCCCATCCATAAACAAATTAAACAACCATGGAGACATCACACACCCCTGCCGCAAACCTGCATTCACTGAGAACCAATCACTTTCCTCTCTTCCTATACGTTCGCATACCTTACATCCTCGATAAAAACTTTTCACTGCTTCTAACAACTTGCCACCCGCACCATATACTCTTAATACCTTCCACCCAGCATCTCTATCAACTCTGTCATATGCCTTCTCCAGATCCATAAATGCTACATACAAATCCATTTGCTTTTCTAAGTATTTCTCACATACATTCTTCAAAACAAACACCTGATCCACACATCCTCTACCACTTCTGAAACCACACTGCTCTTCCCCAATCTGATGCTCTGTACATGCCTTCACCCTCTTTGAAATGGAGAGAATGAGTGAGGAAAGATTGACAAAGAGGATATATGTGTCAGCGGTGGAGGGAATGAGGAGAAGTGGGAGACCAAATTGGTGGTGGAAAGATGGAGTGAAAAAGATTTTGAGAGATCGGGGCCTGAACATGCAGGAGGGTGAAAGGCGTGCAAGAAAGAGAGTGGATTGGAACGATGCGGTATACCGGGGTCGACGTGATGTCAATGGATTGAAACAGGGCACGTGAAGCGTCTGGGGTAAACCATGGAATGTTTTGTGGGGCCTGGATGTGGAAAGGGAACTGTGGTTTCGGTGCATTATACATGACAGCTAGAGACTGGGTGTGAACGAATGTGGCTTTTGTTGTCTTTTCCTAGCGCTACCTTGCGAAAATGCGGGGGGAGGGGGTTTTTCATTTCTTGTGTGGCGGGGTGGCGACGAGAATGAATCAGGGCAGATAGTATGAATTATGTACAGGTGTATCTATTTATATGTCTGTGTGTATATATATATATATATATATATATATATATATATATATATATATATATATATATATATATATATATATATATATATATATATATACGTTGAGAGTATAGGTATGTATATTTGCGTGTGTGGACGTGTATGTATATACATGTGTATGGGGGTGGGTTGGGCCATTTCTCTCGTCTGTTTCCTTGCCCTACCTCGCAAACGCGGGAGACAACGACAAAGCAAAATACAATAATATATATATATATGTATATATATATATATATATATATATATATATATATATATATATATATATATATATATATATATATATATATATTTCTTTTTTCTTTTCTTTCAAACTATTCGCCATTTCCCGCATTAGCGAGGTAGCGTTAAGAACAGAGGACTGGGCCTTTGAGGGAATACCCTCACCTGGCCCAATTCTCTGTATATATATATATTTTTTTTTTTTTTTTTTTACTTTGTCGCTGTCTCCCGCGTTTGCGAGGTAGCGCAAGGAAACAGACGAAAGAAATGGCCCAACCCACCCCCATACACATGTATATATATACGTCCACACACGCAAATATACATACCTACACAGCTTTCCATGGTTTACCCCAGACGCTTCACATGCCCCGATTCAATCCACTGACAGCACGTCAACCCCGGTATACCACATCGATCCAATTCACTTTATTCCTTGCCCTCCTTTCACCCTCCTGCATGTTCAGGCCCCGATCACACAAAATCTTTTTCACTCCATCTTTCCACCTCCAATTTGGTCTCCCTCTTCTCCTCGTTCCCTCCACCTCCGACACATATATCCTCTTGGTCAATCTTTCCTCACTCATTCTCTCCATGTGCCCAAACCATTTCAAAACACCCTCTTCTGCCCTCTCAACCCCGCTCTTTTTATTTCCACACATCTCTCTCACCCTTACGTTACTTACTCGATCAAACCACCTCACACCACACATTGTCCTCAAACATCTCATTTCCAGCACATCCATCCTCCTGCGCACAACTCTATCCATAGCCCACGCCTCGCAACCATACAACATTGTTGGAACCACTATTCCTTCAAACATACCCATTTTTGCTTTCCGAGATAATGTTCTCGACTTCCACACATTCTTCAAGGCCCCCAGAATTTTCGCCCCCTCCCCCACCCTATGATCTACTTCCGCTTCCATGGTTCCATCCGCTGCCATATCCACTCCCAGATATCTAAAACACTTCACTTACTCCAGTTTTTCTCCATTCAAACTCACCTCCCAATTGACTTGACCCTCAACCCCACTGTACCTTATAACCTTGCTCTTATTCACATTTACTCTTAACCTTCTTCTTTCACACACTTTACCAAACTCAGTCACCAGCTTCTGCAGTTTCTCACATGAATCAGCCACCAGCGCTGTATCATCAGCGAACAACAACTGACTCACTTCCCAAGCTCTCTCATCCCCAACAGACTTCATACTTGCCCCTCTTTCCAAAACTCTTGCATTCACCTCCCTAACAACCCCATCCATAAACAAATTAAACAACCATGGAGACATCACACACCCCTGCCGTAAACCTACATTCACTGAGAACCAGTCACTTTCCTCTCTTCCTACACGTACACATGCCTTACATCCTCGATAAAAACTTTTCACTGCTTCTAAGAACTTGCCTCCCACACCATATATTCTTAATACCTTCCACAGAGCATCTCTATCAACTCTATCATATGCCTTCTCCAAATCCATAAATGCTACATACAAATCCATTTGCTTTTCTAAGTATTTCTCACATACATTCTTCAAAGCAAACACCTGATCCACACATCCTCTAACACTTCTGAAACCACACTGCTCTTCCCCAATCTGATGCTCTGTACATGCCTTCACCCTCTTTGAAATGGAGAGAATGAGTGAGGAAAGATTGACAAAGAGGATATATGTGTCAGCGGTGGAGGGAATGAGGAGAAGTGGGAGACCAAATAGGTGGTGGAAAGATGGAGTGAAAAAGATTTTGAGAGATCGGGGCCTGAACATGCAGGAGGGTGAAAGGCGTTCAAGGAATAGAGTGGATTGGAACGATGCGGTATACCGGGGTCGACGTGATGTCAATGGATTGAAACAGGGCATGTGAAGCGTCTGGGGTAAACCATGGAATGTTTTGTGGGGCCTGGATGTGGAAAGGGAACTGTGTTTCGGTGCATTTTATAACATGACAGCTAGAGACTGGGTGTGAACGAATGTGGCCTTTTGTTGTCTTTTCCTAGCGCTACCTTGCGAAAATGCGGGGGGAGGGGGTTTTTCATTTCTTGTGTGGCGGGGTGGCGACGAGAATGAATCAGGGCAGATAGTATGAATTATGTACAGGTGTATCTATTTATTGTCTGTGTCTATTTATTATATATATATTATATATATATTATATTATATAATATATATATATTATATATATATATATATTTATTATATATATATATACGTTGAGAGTATAGGTATGTATATTTGCGTGTGTGGACGTGTATGTATATACATGTGTATGGGGGTGGGTTGGGCCATTTCTCTCGTCTGTTTCCTTGCCCTTCCCTCGCAAACGCGGGAGACAACGACAAAGCAAAATACAATAATATATATATATATGTATATATTTATATATATTATATTATATATATATTATATATATATTATATATATATATATATATATATTATATATTTTTTTTTTTTTTCTTTTCAAAAAAACTATTCGCCATTTCCGCATTAGCGAGGTAGCGTTAAGAACAGAGGACTGGGCCTTTGAGGGAATACCCTCTCCTGGCCCAATTCTCTGTATAATTATATATTTTTTTTTTTTTTTTTTTACTTTGTCGCTGTCTCCCGCGTTTGCGAGGTAGCGCATGGAAACAGACGAAAGAAATGGCCCAACCCACCCCCATACACATGTATATACATACACGTCCACACACGCAAAATATACATACCTACACAGCTTTCCATGGTTTACCCTAGACGCTTAACATGCCCCGATTCAATCCACTGACAGCACGTCAACCCCGGTATACCACATCGATCCAATTCACTCTATTCCTTGCCCTCCTTTCACCCTCCTGGCATGTTCCGGCCCCGATCACACAAAATCTTTTTCACTCCATCTTTCCACCTTCAATTTGGTCTCCACTTCTCCTCGTTCCCTCCACCTCCGACACATATATCCTCTTGGTCAATCTTTCCTCACTAATTCTCTCCAGTGCACAAACCATTTCAAAACACCCTCTTCTGCTCTCTCAACCACGCTCTTTTTATTTCCACACATCTCTCTTACCCTTACGGTACTTACTCGATCAAGCCACCTCACACCACACATTGTCCTCAAACACCTCATTTCCAGCACATCCACCCTCCTGCGCACAACTCTATCCATAGCCCACGCCTCGCAACCACACAACATTGTTGGAACCACTATTCCTTCAAACATACCCATTTTTGCTTTCCGAGGTAATGTTCTCCCCTCCCCCACCCTATGATCCACTTCCGCTTCCATGGTTCCATCCGCTGCCAGATCCATTCCCAGATATCTTTTTTTTTTTTTTTTTTTTTTTTTTTTCATACTATTCGTCATTTCCCGCATTAGCGAGGTAGCGCTAAGAACAGAGGACTGGGCCTTTGAGGGAATATCCTCACCTGGCCCCCTTCTCTGTTCCTTCTTTTGGAAAAAAAAAAAAAAAAAGAAAAAAAAAAAAAACTTACCTCCCAATTGACTTGACCCTCAACCTTACTGTACCTAATAACCTTGCTCTTATTCACATTTACTCAAACTTTCTTCTTTCACACACTTTACCAAACTCAGTCACCAGCTTCTGCAGTTTCTCACATGAATCAGCCACCAGCGCTGTATCATCAGCGAACAACAACTGACTCACTTCCCAAGCTCTCTCATCCACAACAGACTTCATACTTGCCCCTCTTTCCAAAACTCTTGCATTCACCTCCCTAACAACCCCATCCATAAACAAATTAAACAACCATGGAGACATCACACACCCCTGCCGCAAACCTGCATTCACTGAGAACCAATCACTTTCCTCTCTTCCTATACGTTCGCATACCTTACATCCTCGATAAAATCTTTTCACTGATTCTAACAACTTGCCACCCGCACCATATACTCTTAATACCTTCCACCCAGCATCTCTATCAACTCTGTCATATGCCTTCTCCAGATCCATAAATGCTACATACAAATCCATTTGCTTTTCTAAGTATTTCTCACATACATTCTTCAAAGCAAACACCTGATCCACACATCCTCTACCACTTCTGAAACCACACTGCTCTTCCCCAATCTGATGCTCTGTACATGCCTTCACCCTCTTTGAAATGGAGAGAATGAGTGAGGAAAGATTGACAAAGAGGATATATGTGTCAGCGGTGGAGGGAATGAGGAGAAGTGGGAGACCAAATAGGTGGTGGAAAGATGGAGTGAAAAAGATTTTGAGAGATCGGGGCCTGAACATGCAGGAGGGTGAAAGGCGTTCAAGGAATAGAGTGGATTGGAACGATGCGGTATACCGGGGTCGACGTGATGTCAATGGATTGAAACAGGGCATGTGAAGCGTCTGGGGTAAACCATGGAACGTTTTGTGGGGCCTGGATGTGGAAAGGGAACTGTGGTTTCGGTGCATTATACATGACAGCTAGAGACTGGGTGTGAACGAATGTGGCCTTTGTTGTCTTTTCCTAGCGCTACCTTGCGAAAATGCGGGGGGAGGGGGTTTTTCATTTCTTGTGTGGCGGGGTGGTGACGAGAATGAATCAGGGCAGATAGTATGAATTATGTACAGGTGTATCTATTTATATGTCTGTGTGTGTGTATATATATATATATATATATATATATATATATATATATATATATATATATATATATATATATATATATATATATATATATATATACGTTGAGAGTATAGGTATGTATATTTGCGTGTGTGGACGTGTATGTATATACATGTGTATGGGGGTGGGTTGGGCCATTTCTCTCGTCTGTTTCCTTGCCCTTCCTCGCAAACGCGGGAGACAACGACAAAGCAAAATACAATAATATATATATATATATATATATATATATATATATATATATATATATATATATATATATATTTTTTTTTTTTTTTTTTTTTTTTTTGCTTTGTCGCTGTCTCCCGCGTTTGCGAGGTAGCGCAAGGAAACAGACGAAAGAAATGGCCCAACCCACCCCCATACACATGTATATACATACGTCCACACACGCAAATATACATACCTACACAGCTTTCCATGGTTTACCCCAGACGCTTCACATACCCCGATTCAATCCACTGACAGCACGTCAACCCCGGTATACCACATCGATCCAATTCACTCTATTCCTTGCCCTCCTTTCACCCTCCTGCATGTTCAGGCCCCGATCACACAAAATCTTTTTCACTCCATCTTTCCACCTCCAATTTGGTCTCCCTCTTCTCCTCGTTCCCTCCACCTCCGACACATATATCCTCTTGGTCAATCTTTCCTCACTCATTCTCTCCATGTGCCCAAACCATTTCAAAACACCCTCTTCTGCTCTCTCAACCACGCTCTTTTTATTTCCACACATCTCTCTCACCCTTACGTTACTTACTCGATCAAACCACCTCACACCACACATTGTCCTCAAACATCTCATTTCCAGCACATCCATCCTCCTGCGCACAACTCTATCCATAGTCCACGCCTCGCAACCATACAACATTGTTGGAACCACTATTCCTTCAAACATACCCATTTTTGCTTTCCGAGATAATGTTCTCGACTTCCATACATTCTTCAAGGCTTCCAGAATTTTCGCGCCCTCCCCCACCCTATGATCTACTTCCGCTTCCATGGTTCCATCCGCTGCCATATCCACTCCCAGATATCTAAAATACTTCACTTACTCCAGTTTTTCTCCATTCAAACTCACCTCCCAATTGACTTGACCCTCAACCCCACTGTACCTAATAACCTTGCTCTTATTCAAATTTACTCTTAACCTTCTTCTTTCACACACTTTACCAAACTCAGTCACCAGCTTCTGCAGTTTCTCACATGAATCAGCCACCAGCGCTGTATCATCAGCGAACAACAACTGACTCACTTCCCAAGCTCTCTCATCCACAACAGACTTCATACTTGCCCCTCTTTCCAAAACTCTTGCATTCACCTCCCTAACAACCCCATCCATAAACAAATTAAACAACCATGGAGACATCACACACCCCTGCCGCAAACCTACATTCACTGAGAACCAATCACTTTCCTCTCTTCCTACACGTACACATGCCTTACATCCTCGATAAAAACTTTTCACTGCTTCTAAGAACTTGCCTCCCACACCATATATTCTTAATACCTTCCACAGAGCATCTCTATCAACTCTATCATATGCCTTCTCCAGATCCATAAATGCTACATACAAATCCATTTGCTTTTCTAAGTATTTCTCACATACATTCTTCAAAGCAAACACCTGATCCACACATCCTCTAACACTTCTGAAACCACACTGCTCTTCCCCAATCTGATGCTCTGTACATGCCTTCACCCTCTCAATCAATACCCTCCCATATGATTTACCAGGAATACTCAACAAACTTATACCTCTGTAATTTGAGCACTCACTCTTATATATATATATATATATATATATATATATATATATATATATATATATATATATATATATATATATATATATATATATATATATATATATATATATATATATATATATATATATATATGTATATATATATATATATATCATCTATGGGGATAGGGGAGAAAGAATACTTCCCACCTATTCTCTGGGAGTCGTCGAAGGCGACTGAAAGGGTTGGGAGTGGGAGTCTGGAAATCCTCCTCTCGTATCTTACTTTTCCAAAAAGGAGAAACGAAGATGCGGGCCAAGTGATGAATTTACCCTACTAAGCTCAATCGCCTGTTCTCGGCGCTACGTCGCTAATGCGGGAAATAGCGAATGTATATATATATATATATATATATATATATATATATATATATATATATATATATATATATATATATATATATATATATATATATATAAATATCTATGAATAGGACATCACTTTTGTATCTTTGGTTTGACAGAAAATGTGTGGTAATTTGCTTTGGAAGGCACGTGACCTGCTGGTATATCGGGGCGCCCAGGGGATGAAACCAGACTCTCCTCTCCCACACCTTCCCGTGGAGAGTTAGGGCTCCTTCTGTGCTCTACCTCAAGGACTTTAATTGATTAATGTCATTTTGGGTTACATGATTACCTGTCTTAATTGGCTTTCAGACTTTCAGTTCCCCTGACGGTGACCACAGTCTAATGTTGGTTGGTTAGGCCTTAAGCCTTTAGGATGGGGTCGATTAACGCCGTCATCATCATGCTACAGCCGCCGACCGACAGCATCTTGAACACCTTCAGGAGGTAAGGATAATTCTAACACCACATATAATCTCACCAAGTGGCCCTCGTCAGCTAGGGCTGTCACCAGCCGTCAACGTCATGTACGTTTTGACACACTTGTTGTTAAAAGAAATGAATGAATAATAAGTATGCAAAATACACAAAGGAAAAAGTGTGGCACAGTGCATATGGCAATCAAAAATTATCATAACTGAATAAATCAATTTGGTGACGGTTCTGCGAGACATATGTTCATGCTCTTGAAACTAATATGAAAATAAAAAGTTTCCCTTTATAAACGAAACTCTATATCAATATATCATGGAAGTATTCTGTTGTCTAAAATCATGAATATGAATCTGCTAAATGAAAATTGATATTACAGCCTCCAGCAGACCTTAATCTGCCCCCAGCATAATGTACCACGGTGCACACAACACCAAACATCCAAGCAAACTCGCCTGATATGAATATTCAAGAAGATTAGCTCACTACTGAAGCCAGCATCAACAGCAGCCACAATGGGCGGGATTGGCAGCTAAAAAAGTGTCAGGCACTTAACGTGAAGCTCTTCTGGAGATGATTATATTATGGTTCGTAGTATTTCTTAAACCTCTGGGAAAGGAACATGACGTTGAGGTGGATATTTCTAAAGAGAAGGATGAGATGGTTATCTTTCTGAAAGCACAGAGAACAAGTAGACTGAATAAGCACAACGCCTCACAGACTTTTGAAACATCCTACTTAGAAAGGAGAGAAGCGGGAAATCAGTAACCTGGTGTAACCTGGTTAAATTCAGCATTGCGGGAAGTAGTTTCTTACGAATGTCTCTTCTTAAAAATCACTCGTTTCCTTCTACAAAATCTCAAGAGACTGCGATTCAGCCCTGTGATAACACAGATGTATTAAGTACTGAAAACCTCACATAACGAATGACACTAAACCTGCCTTTCAAAATCCTGGGGCGCTGAAAAAACTATCAAACTATTTTTTCTTCAGAGGTTCAATTCCTCATTCGCAGAGACTCATTCGCCCTAATTTGGAGTACTTCTCCCATGTGTAGTGTGCCTTACTTTCGTAAAATGGAATTTCCAGATCCTTATTGATTCTCTTGGTGGTCCAAGACAAGCGGATGTAGGCACCTTTCCCCATGACAGACGTTCACATCATGAAGACCGAAACATCAATCATCCATCAGTGTATGATTTATGAATTGCTGAACCTTGGGAATATCAAATGAACCTGTGAGGTATTTCATGTACCTTGGAAGCATTACTTATACTTGGGATATAATACGAGTTCCTGGAAGGTAATATATATGTTCCTGGAGGACATTAAATGTACTTCTGAGGTAGAACATGGATTCAGCAAGTATTGCGTGTATATAAGAGGTACTATATGTACCTGGAAGACGTCACATGTACCTAAGAGAAAGCAAATGTGCCTAAAGGTATTAAATGTACTTAAATTGTGGTACAAGTGCCTGGAAGGTGATACAGAGTTAACAAGACGAGATCAAACACCTTCCCTGGGCATAGATTTTCCCCTAGTTATTTCATCTAGTTGTATAGAGGAGAGCCTTTCATAAATGCATACAGTATAACTATAGATCCTTGACAGGAACGGTTGAAGGCAATATACAGGAGAAATGACAGACGATATACAACTTCATTTGAAATAACCTGTAACAATTCCGGCTTTGCTTTTCCATTATTACAAATACCACGAGCAGCCGCCGTCACTCTGAAAGCTGGAGATGAGGGCAAACATGTCCTCTCACTTTCCTCCCGATGAATTAAGATAGTCACCATTTTTTGGGTTTCCCCTGAAAAAAAAAAAAGTCATTTCAATTTTCAGAGGAGGCAAGTGACATCCAATTACATGTTTTTATCCTGCTCTAATTTCTACTAAAGAGTTGTGGGGCTGTTCATTACGAGTGTCAGACTGTCTCATTCAAAACGTCTTCACTCCTGTATTAAGACCATCGTTTTTTAATCCCTTCCTTTTCGCTCTCGCCACCAGGCTCATCAGGAACGTATTTCATGAAGTTTCATGAAGTCAGGCAAATGAAAAGTCTGGCGCTTGGACGCAGGCAATGCACAGGTTCATTTTCATTTTTTCTTTTTCTTTTTTCCTCCCCTGAAGATAAAAGGACTCGTTTTACAGTCAGAAATCTGTTGTCTCGTTTTTCAGATAATCTGGCGAGGTTGCCGACATTCTCAGGACAACTTAAGCTTGTATAACAGTAGTATCTATGGGATGTGAGCTGAAATGGCATGGGCAACTGAGCCCATAACCAAAACCATCTCATTCGCAAAGCATATATATATATATATACATATATATATATATATATATATATATATATATATATATATATATATATATATATATATATATATATATATATATATATATATATATATATATATATATATATATATATTCCTATGAGTCCACGGGGAAAATGAAACACGATAAGTTCCCAAGTGCACTTTCGTGTAATAATCACATCATCAGGGGAGACACAAGAGAGAAATATAACAATTAGTTGATATACATCAAAGAGACGAAGCTAGGACGCCATTTGGTAAACACGCGATTGTCCATGACAGACGAGGAGCGTTCATAAACTTATCATTTTACAAATTTTATCAACAATAAAGTTATCTAATTTGTATAGACCATCAATAATATTAAGATTATAATTCTTTTGTGTATTCAATAATAGAAGATTCCATGATATTTCTTGTGGTAATAGAGTTAGAGTTAATAACTGAGATAGCATTTCTCGAGTCAATACATTGATCATAGTTTTTAACGTGCTTAAACAAGGCATTTGATTCTTGTCCCGCTCTTATACTATGTTTATATTGCTTAAGGCTAACAGAAAGATCCTTGCCAGTCTGCCCAACATAGAATTTATCACAATTTCCACATGGCATTTTAAAGATGCATCCAGGAGAATAATCTGGTGAATTCCTGATTAAGAAATTCCTTATAGTATCATTGTTGCTGAAGGCAACATTTACATTAAAGGATTTAAGCAACATGGGAAGTAAAGTAAAATCCTTATTAAAAGGAGAACTAAAAGATTCCTGGTGTCAATACGAGGTTTGGGCTCAGCTCTGTAAAATAATTTCTTTGCTAACTTATTGGATCTAAGTTAAAGTACTCTAGATCTTTCATTGATAAATCCCTTAAGTTAGCAAAGAGATCATTTTATAGAGTTGAGCCCAAACCTCCCATTGACACCAAGAATCTTTTAGTTCTCCCTTTCAATGATAATTTTACTTTACTTTCCATGTTGCTTAAATCCTTTAATGTAAATGTTGCCTTCAGCAAGAATAATACTATAAGGAATATCTTAATCAGGAATTCACCAGAAAATTCTCCTGGATGCATCTATAAAGTGCCATGTGGAAATTGTGATAAATTCTATGTTGGGCAGACTGGTAAGGATCTTTATGTTAGACTTAAGCAACATGATTATAGTATAAGAACGGGACAAGAATCAAATGCCTTGTTTAATCTCGTTAAAAACTATGATCATTGTATAGACAGAAGTAATGCAATCTCAATTATTAACTCTAACTCTATTACCACGAGAAATATCATTGAATCTTCTATTATCAAATACACAAAGAATTATGATCTTAATATCAGTGATGGTTGATACGAATTAGATAACTTTATTGTTGATAAAATTTGTAAAATGATAAGTTTATGAACGCTCCTTGTCTGTCTTGGACAATCGCATGTTTACCAAATGGCGGCCTAGCTTCGTCTCTTCGATGTATATCAACTGACTGTTATATTTCTCTCTTGTGTCTCCCCTGATGATGTGATTATTACACGAAAGTGCACCTGGGAACTTATCGTGTTTCATTTTCCCCGTGGACTCACAGGAATATCTTGATCACGCGCATAATTTTGATCCTTTCCAATATATATATATATATATATATATATATATATATATATATATATATATATATATATATATATATATATATATATATACATATATATATATATATATATATATATATATATATATATATATATATATATATATATATATATATATATATATATATATATATTTATATATATATATGTATTAGCCTGAGCCAGGTACCCATTTTATCGACCAACCTCTCGGGGTGAATAAAAAGTTGGATTAACTGTGGACCGACTGCCGTAACCAGGATTCGAAACTATGTGTTCGACCCCGGCGACCCGTAAATGCGTTGCGGTCAGGAAAGCTAACTGCCACACCACAGGAGTCCATTGCAATTACTCAGCTATCCAATAAGACTTTCGCCTCTCAGGCGGCAGCATAAAGCTCCAACACTGAATCTAAAACAAAACATTATCCACCGGACTTCAAACATTCCTTGAAGCTCTTTACTTGAGGGGATTAGAGGTTTATACCCGTTTATTCCTTCAGCTCGTAGTTTGATTATATTTTTCGCGAGAGAGAGAGAGAGAGAGAGAGAGAGAGAGAGAGAGAGAGAGAGAGAGAGAGAGAGAGACTTTTTCTTACTGAGATACATCTGGATCATATTCCACATCACTGAAGACCTATCGGAGGCCTGAGAAGGACTGGTGTATTTTCCTCAACCCACAAAAACTCTGTCGTTCATCATATGATCTCTGACAGCTTTTCCTCCTCATAGATATCTTCTTTCTCTTCATTTTTTTACGTGAATATCGTTCACTCACCACTATATGTTTTGTCGAAGTCAAAGTGATTGATGGTGACTGATTTTGCTTTCATTATGTTCATTAGAATTATATTTTCATCTAGGATTCTTCATTCTCATGCCTTCAGCTAACCCACCCAGTATCTCTTGGTTGCCAAGGACTAGTAAATAGCACAAGAACTGAACGTATCCCAGCCTGCCCCCGTTATGCTGTCTCTCTTCATGTTGTCTGGTCTCTTTCTCCGGTAATGCTGTAATCATTTTATATCTGGCTCAGTCTTGGATTATTCGAGCTCTCTACAGAGAAGAGCTGAAAAGTATGACTGCTTTTCCTCTTTACTAATTTTCGTTTCAATCAAGGAGAAGAGAGAGAGAGAGAGAGAGAGAGAGAGAGAGAGAGAGAGAGAGAGAGAGAGAGAGAGAGAGAGAGAGAGAGAGAGAGAGAGAGAGAGAGAGAGAGAGAGAGAGAGAGTAATACCTTGGTGATGAATAAAGTAGTATACAAATTTACCCCTCCATTACAGTGCTGTAGTCTTTTTCTATGCGAAAGCCAACAGCTTTTTCCTCATGGATTTTAGGGCATTAGCTCTCCAGGGGCTACGACACGCAAGCTGCATATGAACTTTTTTTGCCCTGTAGGTCAGCTGGGCTCGGCTACTCAGAGCAAGATAGGCGACTCTCCCAGTCAATCACCAGTGATTACCAGCTTTTGCTGGATACGAACACTGAACTTATGGTGGCTGCAATAGGTAAAAGAAACTGATCCGGGAAAGAACCCAAAGCTCATGTAAGTTAAAGTGAAGAGGAATCGGGAGAAAAAACAGCGAGAGACAGAAAATATAACAGTTTACTACACTGCAGGACTCCATCTGCTTGCTGTTATGCAGGGAGTAAAAAGTCACCTTCGGCGAGGGTGTATCATGGGAATATCATCTCGTCGAGGAACTCTTCATTCCAAAGGAGTCTATCCCTTCTATGACAAGGATTGTCACGCAGCCTTGAAGCTTCAGGACCCCCGAGGAGAAGTGGTTCTTGAAGCTATGTACATATGAAAAATTCAGAAATTACAGTATAGAAGCTAAGTGGTGAAGGAAGAGTTTGACTACGGTCTGTATGGACAGGACGGTCTGTAGGCTTTTGCTCACAGAACACGACTTTGTAGGTAAAGTCGAAGTAAACCATGAAAAAGGAACCATTAACGTATGAATCAACAGAAAGTTATGTGATATAAGTACCAGAAAGTGCACTAAGAGGTCGATAACGATAAACTACCATCCAGCACGGAGCATGAAGTGGCTCGGTAGATGAAAAGCAGTTGCCTAAACGTTCACAGACACACACACACACGCGCACACACACACATACTCACTTATATATATATACATATATATATATATATATATATATATATATATATATATATATATATATATATATATATATATATATATATATATACATATATATACATACATACACCCTAACTCATCGAAAGGTAGGGCAGCGAACGCATCAACACACGGAATCGTAGAATGTGTGAAATTCTATATCGTAATATATTCATCTTCCTTTGGGGAACAGTTTGGCCGTGTTCCTCACATGTTTTCGGGAAGCTATGAAATTTTCGTCCACTTAATGAGGTAATTTCCTGCAGTAATTATACAAACATTTTCGGCCAGATTTGGATGTCAAGCGCGAGTATAAAACTTGTGGCGGACATTGATGAAGGCTCACCTTTGTTCGTCCGAACCTTTTCGAATTACATGGGAATAATTCCGATGTGATTAGAGAGTCTGTGATGGATGCTTGAGGCTCTTCGTGTTTCATGCAACAGTCATTCTACTTCTGTGAAATGTTGCTTGACATTTGTCTTTCAATCTACAATCACGGCAACCAAAAGGACATAGTAATGAGTAAGTGGTGAATTGTGAGATATTACGATGATATTGCAGTATTATGGTTTGAGTCCAGTCTATAATGTGTTCGAGGGTGGAAACCTGAAATTGGTAATCAAAGCTTAATTACAGCGAAAATGATGTCCTCTTTTATTGCAAAAGGGTTCTGGGTGGTAGGCCAGATCAATTTAGTCGCCTATAAAACATTATATGAGGTCAAAGAATTTGCTGTGTTTTTTCAGTATATATATATATATATATATATATATATATATATATATATATATATATATAATCTATTCATTTATCTATTTTGCTTTCTTGCTGTCTCCCGCGTTAGCGAAGTAGCGCAAGGACACAGACGAAAAAATAGCCCAACCCACCCATATGCACATGTATACACATACACGTCCACACACGCAAATATACATACCTATACATCTCAATGTATACATATATATACACACACAGACATATATATATATATATATATATATATATATATATATATATATATATATATATATATATATATATATATATATATATTTTTTTTTTTTTTTTTTATTCATACTATTCGCCATTTCCCGCAATAGCGAGGTAGCGTTAAGAACAGAGGACTGGGCCTTTAAGGGAATATCCTCACCTGGCCCCCTTCGCTGTTCCTTCTTTTGGAGAATTAAAGAAAAAAACGAGAGTGGAGGATTTCCAGCCCCCCGCTCCCTCCCCTTTTAGTCGCCTTCTACGACAAGCAGGGTATACGTGGGAAATATTCTTTCTCCCCTATCCCCAGGATAAAATATATATATATATATATATATATATATATATATATATATATATATATATATATATATATATATATATATATATATATATATATATATATTGTCCAAAACATGTTTTGGACAATCACATGTTTACCAAATGGCGTCCTAGCTTCGTCTCTTCCATGTATATCAACTGACTGTTATATTCCTCTTTTGTGTCTCCCCTGATGATGTGATTATTACACGAAAGTGCACTTGGGAACTTTTCGTGTTTCATTTTCCCCGTGGACTCATAGGAATATCTTGATCACGCGCAAAATTATGATCCCTTCCAATATATATATATATATATATATATATATATATATATATATATATATATATATATATATATATATATATATATATAGCTTATTGCCGTTTCCCGCGTTAGCGAGGTAGCGTCAAAAACAGATGACTGAGCCTCAGAGGGGAAGATACTCACTCGGCCCTCATCTCTGTTATACTTAATACGTATATCTTTGCCAAAATCAGTTGCCGTACAATTTAGAGACACACTATTCTGATATCCTGTTTTAGTACGTCCAGTATGTATTATCAAGCCAGTCTTAATGATTATATTTCAGGAGGACTTTCAGAGCAAATACCTGATACTTTTAGCGCTTCGTGATGTGTAAGCCTTAGGTGCCAAAGGGAAGCAGGTTCATGGTGTGGAAATCCTTTTTCTTTCATCTTGAAGTTGAAGAAGCTAACATATCCCGGAGGAGCTATGTTTATGATTACCACGATCTGTTGTGCCTTGCGTATAATGGAACTGTTGTAAGTTTTGACAAAAGTATTATGCATGAAAAGGAGATATGGAACATCTCTCTGGCAATTTTTTTTCTTTTCTGAGACAATAACTTAAGGGAAACAAAGAAGCTCGTGCATCTCAACTTACGACCAGCAGTAACTTAGGCCACTTGGTGTCGTTAGCATACGTGATGACGGAAATATGAAACAGCAAAAACAGGAGTAATCTAAAATTCATGGCTACTGCACGTCATACTATTAATTCTTTTTGGCTTCCAGCTCTCAAACAAAAGAGAAGAATCAATCTCTTCTTCCTTTGTGTTTTCTGTCTTCATCAGAACTGGTGGAAAAAATAATAAGAAATATTACGAGATGAATTTTTCGTTTTCTGTGGTAGACGACAACGTCTCCCAAGAGCCACCCTACCTCACTCTCCAGGTGGTACTCCCTCTGTTACTCATCTCACGTAATTGACACCTGAGCTAGCTCCTCTCTCTCTCTCTCTCTCTCTCTCTCTCTCTCTCTCTCTCTCTCTCTCTCTCTCTCTCTCTCTTCCCCACTCCCTTCCTCACAGTCACACTCACCAAATTAATTAACAAGATTACTCGTTTTCTTCATCCTTAGCGCTCCTCTTAGTTCGTGTTGTAACGGCCTCAAGTGTCCTTACGGGTTAATCTTCAATCAGTTTCCTTGTAAACTCTACAGAGATTTCTTATTATCATTTTCTATCTATTTCCAATATAAATAAAGGGTATAAACTTCGTGAGCACACCAGGCATTTCCCTCCATAAGAAAAAGGCTGATTTAATCTTAAAAGTAATTCTTGTAGATATAGGAATCCGCCTTAGCCCTCAAAATAGTTCTTCCCACAACCATTGTTCCTTCATTCTGTTAGGCTTACTGGCGTACCGTCATGTCTCACTCTCAAGTGAACACCTATAAGGTTTTCACTCTTCCCGAACCTCTCTCGTCCTCCTCTTTGTCCACCACGAGAGGTAAGTGGGGGGAGAGCCCACCTGAGTGGGGTTATATAACTCTCTCTCTCTCTCTCTCTCTCTCTCTCTCTCTCTCTCTCTCTCTCTCTCTCTCTCTCTCTCTCTCTCTCTCTCTCGTATCGGATTGGTTCGTGTGGCTGCGTGGCGAGCCATCACTTCGGTGGCTACCAACTTTCACTGACATGGCCCCAGGTTGCTGTCTTTTCCTTCTGCCTCACCCACACGTGGGCTAGTGGCATTCAGTCCACGAACATACAGTCGCCTCATCTCACACAAACACTTGGCAACACTTAAATCAAACGAGTCGATCTTCGTGGCTCTAGATTTGCCTGCGGTGAGCACTACGCCTCAGCCCTGACTGTTCGTGAAAATCTCAAAGTACTTTATATATATATATATATATATATATATATATATATATATATATATATATATATATATATATATATATATATATATATATCGTAGCATGAGCTAGGTGCCCATTTCATCTTTTATCGACCAACACATAGGGGTGGTTGTGCAGGTAGTTTGACTGTGGACCGCTGGCTTATCCGGGATTCGAACCTATACGCTTAAGTCTAGGCGTCCATATATATATATATATATATATATATATATATATATATATATATATATATAGAGAGAGAGAGAGAGAGAGAGAGAGAGAGAGAGAGAGTCCAGAAAGACTGAATTTGCATCATGCATACTCTGGGAGGTCCCATTATGTATATGGTGCATAGAAGAAACTTTTCACGTATGATTCTGCATTAACTATGAATAGAAAATAGACAATATGAATATACAGCTAAATGATTATGTATACATGAGAAAAACATATAAAATATATAAAAACATATAACTATATTTATACTTATGTTGGAAAGATGACTAGAGCAGGGTACACAGTGGATTCCCCCCTCCCACTCACATTCATCAATAATTCCCTAATCTCTGCATGACACCTGGAAAAATGCATACTGTGAAATTATTCAAATTGAGGGATCAACCAGTTTTACATCTGGCCGTTGGTGGTCTTCCATGTATATACATATATATATATATATATATATATATATATATATATATATATATATATATATGTATATATATATATATATATATATATATATTATCCCTGGGGATAGGGGATTAAGAATACTTCCCACGTATTCCCTGCGTGTCGTAGAAGGCGACTAAAAGGGGAGGGAGCGGGGGGCTGGAAATCCTCTCCTCTCGTTTTTTTTTTTTTTTTTTCCAAAAGAAGGAACAGAGGGGGCCAGGTGAGGATATTCCAAAAAAGGCCCAGTCCTCTGTTCCTAACGCTACCTCGCTAACGCGGGAAATGGCGAATAGTTTAAAAGAAAGAATATATATATATATATATATATATATATATATATATATATATATAGAGAGAGAGAGAGAGAGAGAGAGAGAGAGAGAGAGAGAGAGAGAGAGAGAGAGAGAGAGAGAGAGAGAGATAAATAGATAAATAAATGGATAGACATAAATAGATCGATAGATAGATAGGTAGATAGAAAGATAGATATGCTTCATACGTTTACGTTGCAATCATATCACACAAAATATATTCAAAATTTGTACATTTGAATTTCCTTAACTCGGGTTTAATCTTACGAGTAAACCTACTTACAGTAAAGACGAGATATATATCGAAAGATTTTTAGATTCTAATTAAGGTTACATAATAGTCCTTAGATACACCAATATGTTCCATCCCATCCTGTATGGGTGAAGGTGGCTGCATGTATAAAGGATGAGCTTCGTACTATATTCGATTTTTGGAACTTTTATAAAACTCGGTTTTAAAATTTTTGATGTCAGTTTTCACAATGATCTTCCATTACATGCAGTTTTTTTTGCATGCCATTATTTTTTTTGTGTGTGTTTTCTTAAACGTTTCCCGTAAGTTTTATTTTTTCTTTTTTACATGAAGCTGGACCGTATTTCAGGTATTTTTCATGAAGATTCTTTCCAGATATCTGTAAATTTTTCAGTATGATTTTCATAAAAGATGACCCGTTTTTATTAGACACATGGATTTCACTACTTATTCAGAGATTTTTTCGATTGATCATCCTTTTTACTTATTTCTTCTGTTATGATTTCTTTGTGAGAGAAACTATTTCCATGTTATCTAAGTCAGAAGTCATTCAACAGATGATTTATTCATATTCACCCCAGGATCAAACTCTATGATTGTCATGGGCTACTGCAGATCAAGGCTGCGCTTCTTCCAGTAGCAGGGGCTGGAAGGTCTTTGATGAGATTGTACTCCCAATGATTACAGCCACGTCAAACGTGACTTTTCACTCGCAGTGTAAACTTTTGCAGGAAGAGAATGGTCATACCTTTACAAATGATAACAGTCAAATGTAGTTTCCTTCAGTGATGCTGAGTCAGGTATTGTATATCTAACACATGCCACAAGATGTGCTCATAGGACATTTACTGCCACATACAGTGATGATTCGTTACTTACCTTAGGGTAGGATATATATATATATATATATATATATATATATCCTACCCTAAGGTAAGTACCCAGTAAATCGACCAGGATGAACAGCTGGGTGGACTGCGGACCGACTGCCGCTATCAGGATTCGAACCTATGTGCGCTAGACCCCGGGCAGCCTATAGATACATTACGGCCAGCAGTGCTTACCGCTATACCACAGAGGTCCTGGTGTACATCAAGTCAGCAGCAATACAAATCTCGTGTTCCAGAAATTCGCTGTTATTGTAGAAGAAAAAAACTAATTCCTTGCTTATATATCTTGCACATCTGTGCTTTTGAAAAATTGACAGGCGAACATTATTTCATCATCAAACTTTTCTTGCAAACTTCTAGAAATCCTTTGGTCCGCTTCGCTGCTATTTCTGAAGGAAAACCCACCTTGAAAAATGCTTTTAAAAGTATCGTTTTAGATTTAAGAAATGAGTTCTACTTCAATAACAAGTGGTCATTTTCCACATTTAAAGCTGTTTTCGCTGCTTTTAAAGTATGTGTAAACGAATTAAATCAAGAGAAGAGTGTCACACTCATAGTTTAAAAGATAGTAAAACTACATTTTCCATTTCGTGAATGGGTGACCTACAAATTTTTGGAGGAAGAGAATAGACAGAAATTGCCTTATGCTTTCACACTCCACTCCTTTCACCGGCATATTTTGCGTTACATTTAACCCGCACATAAATAAGCGTATGCACATGATTGCCAGATCTTCCACACCATTAACCTTCCTTCAGAAACGCCTTTTGAATTTTCCTCACCCCCTGAGATTTGCTTCTTATCTATATATATTTAGATTTTCTTTCAAAACAAGGATTTCCAATACCATGCCTCAGCTTCGTATATGACAGTGTAATGATAGTGGTGTTTGACAGTATGAAAATGAAGCGGTTGATGATGTAGTGGAGGTATAGGAAGATATAGGAGCAGTTTATTTGGCATGATGGTGCACTCTGTGGGAGATGAATATGTGGCACGATGAAGTCTATGACGCCCAGATGGATGACGATTTTCCTCAGTTCTAGAGATGTAAATGTGGAAACAGTGTGGTAGACGACTACATATATCCACCGTCTGGTAGATGTTGGAATGAAAGCTATCCTCCTCAGGTAAGCGAGGCGAGCTGCTGTGACGTCATCAGTTCTCGTTCCACCCTTGCTGGGACAGGTCAGATGTCGAGCGCTAGGTAATAACAGAAGATCGTCAGTCTGCAGGCTTTTACTTGGGAATTTCTCCTGGATGCTGAGGCCTCTAGTATCTGAAGGCATCTGAGATCGGGTGAGGTGTTTAATAAAGACGTTCTTTTCTCCAACATCTCCCTCATGAGGGTCGTGTCGTGGCGGATCTTAGATGTGTCACCCGCAGGCTCCCATCTTCCATGGGTCACACAAGGGAGTAGCCGCTTCCCATATTCATCTTTCACTAGTCATTGATTTTTCTCTTGATCTTTGAGTTTTGTTCGTACGCCTAGACCATGACGTACCGTCCTTACACTTGAGAATGAGACACGAGTCACGAAACCCTGTGTTGTGATATGTTGGTTGTGTTGTGTTGCTTTACTGTATACCATAAGAGAATCGTTAGACAAGTTGGAAACATCAGCAAGAAACTAGTGAGTGCTGAATTAGCATCATATTAAATGAAACATGGAGATGAGAGAGAGAGAGAGAGAGAGAGAGAGAGAGAGAGAGAGAGAGAGAGAGAGAGAGAGAGAGAGAGAGAGAGAGAGAGAGAGAGAGAGAGAGAGAGAGAGAGAGAGAGAGAGAGAGAGAGAGAGAGTAGCGAGACGAGACTAAAAAAAACGTTCTTCACAGTAGTGGCTGATGATACAGTTGTCTCCACCATAGAAAGATGATGCCGTTCACGTCGTTTAGTATGCAAGTTGCTCTTCAGCATTGCCGATAATGTACGGTGGAGTCCAGCAGATTAAGGGATCATGGTGCCCTTCGCGACGATTAGAGTTTATGGTCGCGTTTACTACAGTACGTAATTCCAGGAGAATCATATTCAAGGAATCATAACCATCACACTTGACGATGCCTACCAGATTGTGCAACACTAACGTCGTTTATATATATATATATATAAATATATATATATATATATATATATATATATATATATATATATATATATATTATCCCTGGAGATAGGGGAGAAAGAATACTTCCCACGTTCCCGGCTCTTTTAGTCACCTTCTACGACACTCAGGGAATGCGAGCGTTCATAAACTTATCATTGTACAAATTTTATCTACAATAAAGTTATCTAATTTGTAAAGACCATCACTATTATGAATATTATAATTCTTTGTGTACTTAAGTTTATGAACACTCTTTCTATGTCTTGGACAATCGCATGTTTACCAAATGGCGTCCTAGTTTCGTCTCTTCGATGTATATCAACTGAATCATATTTCTCTCTTGTGTCTCCCCTGATGATGTGATTATTACACGAAAGTGCATTTGGGAATTTATCGTGTTTAATTTTTCCCTGTGGACTCATAGGAATATATATATAGGATTTTGTGTGATCGGGGCCTGAACATGCAGGAGGGTGAAAGGAGGGCAAGGAATAGAGTGAATTGGATCGATGTGGTATACAGGGGTTGACGTGCTGTCAGTGGATTGAACCAGGGCATGTGAAGCGTCCGGGGTAAACCATGGAAAGCTGTGTAGGTATGTATATTTGCGTGTGTGGACATGTGTATGTACATGTGTTTGGGGGGGGGTTGGGCCATTTCTTTCGTCTGTTTCCTTGCGCTACCTCGCAAACGCGGGAGACAGCGACAAAGTATAAAAAAAAAAAAAAATATATATATATATATATATATATATATATATATATATATATATATATATATATATATATATATATATATATATATATTTTTTTTTTTTTTTTCTTTTTTTGTCGCTGTCTCCCGCGTTTGCGAGGTAGCGCAAGGAAACAGACGAAAGAAATGGCCCAACCCAACCCCATACACATGTATATACATACGTCCACACACGCAAATATACATACCTACACACCTTTCCATGGTTTACCCCAGACGCTTCACATGCCTTGATTCAATTCACTGACAGCACGTCAACCCCGGTATACCACATCGATCCAATTCACTCTATTCCTTGCCCTCCTTTCACCCTCCTGCATGTTCAGGCCCCGATCACACAAAATCCTTTTCACTCCATCTTTCCACCTCCAATTTGGTCTCCCATTTCTCCTCGTTCCCTCCACCTCCGACACATATATTCTCTTGGTCAATCTTTCCTCACTCATTCTCTCCATGTGCCCAAACCATTTCAAAACACCCTCTTCTGCTCTCTCAACCACGCTCTTTTTATTTCCACACATCTCTCTTACCCTTACGTTACTTACTCGATCAAACCACCTCACACCACACATTGTCCTCAAACATCTCATTTCCAGCATATCCATCCTCCTGCGCACAACTCTATCCATAGCCACGCCTCGCAACCATACAACATTGTTGGAACCACTATTCCTTCAAACATACCCATTTTTGCTTTCCGAGATGATGTTCTCGACTTCCACACATTCTTCAAGGCTCCCAGTATTTTCATCCCCTCCCCCACCCTATGATCCACTTCCGCTTCCATGGTTCCATCCGCTGCCAGATCCACTCCCAGATATCTAAAATACTTTACTTCCTACTGTTTTTCTCCATTCAAACTTACCTCCCAATTGACTTGACCCTCAACCCTACTGTACCTAATAACCTTGCTCTTAATCACATTTACTCTTAACTTTCCTCTTTCACACACTTTACCAAACTCAGTCACCAGCTTCTGCAGTTTCTCACTTGAATCAGCCACCAGCGTTGTATCATCAGCGAACAACAACTGACTCACTTCCCAAGCTCTCTCATCCACAACAGACTTCATACTTGCCCCTCTTTCCAAAACTCTTGCATTCACCTCCCTAACAACCCCATCCATAGACAAATTAAACAACAATGGAGACATCACACACCCCTGCCGCAAACCTACATTCACTGAGAACCAATCACTTTCCTCTCTTCTACATGTACACATGCCTTACATCCTCGATAAAAACTTTTCACTGCTTCTAACAACTTGCCTCCCACACCATGTATTCTTAATACCTTCCACAGAGCATCTCTATCAACTCTATCATATGCCTTCTCCAGATCCATAAATGCTACACACAAATCCATTTGTTTTTCTAAGTATTTCTCGCATACATTCTTCAAAGCAAACACTTGATCTACACATCCTCTACCACTTCTGAAGCCACACTGCTCTTCCCCAATCTGATGCTCTGTACACGCCTTCACCCTCTCAATCAATACCCTCCCATATAATTTACTAGGAATACTCAACAAACTTATACCTCTGTAATTTGAGCACTCACTGTTATCCCCTTTGCCTTTGTACAATGGCACTATTCACGCATTCCGCCAATCCTCAGGCACCTCACCATGAGTCATACATACATTAAGTAACCTTACCAACCAGTCAACAATACAGTCAATGATATACAATGATATATATATATATATATATATATATATATATATATATATATATATATATATATAAATATATATATATATATATATATATATATATATATATATATATATATATATATATATATATTTTTTCTTTTCTTTCTTTTAAACTATCCGCCATTTCCCGCATTAGCGAGGTAGCGTTAAGAACAGAGGACTGGGCCTTTGTGGAATATCCTCACCTGGCCCCCCTCTGTTCCTTCTTTTGGAAAATTAAAAAAAAGAAAAGAAAAACGAGAGGGGAGGATTTCCAGCCTCCCGCTCCCTCCCCTTTTAGTCGCCTTCTACGACACGCTTGGAATACGTGGGAAGTATTCTTTCTCCCCTATCCCCAGGGATATATATATATATATATATATATATATATATATATATATATATATATATATATATATATATATATATATATATATATATATATATATATATATATATATATACATATATATATATATATATACATATATATATATATATATAAATATATATATATATATATATATATATATATATATATATATATATATATATATATATATATATATGTATATGAAAAAAAGGGCAAATGAGAGTTGGGGTGAGAGAGCATCTTTAAATTTTAGGGAGAATAAAAAGATGTTCTGGAAGGAGGTAAATAAAGTGCATAAGACAAGGGAGCAAATGGGAACTTCAGTGAAGGGCGCAAATGGGGAGGTGATAACAAGTAGTGGTGATGTGAGAAGGAGATGGAGTGAGTATTTTGAAGGTTTGTTGAATGTGTTTGATGATAGAGTGGCAGATATAGGGTGTTTTGGTCGAGGTGGTGTGCAAAGTGAGAGGGTTAGGGAAAATGATTTGGTAAACAGAGAAGAGGTAGTGAAAGCTTTGCGGAAGATGAAAGCCGGCAAGGCAGCAGGTTTGGATGGTATTGCAGTGGAATTTATTAAAAAAGGGGGTGATTGTATTGTTGACTGGTTGGTAAGGTTATTTAATGTATGTATGACTCATGGTGAGGTGCCTTAGGATTGGCGGAATGCGTGCATAGTGCCATTGTACAAAGGCAAAGGGGATAAGAGTGAGTGCTCAAATTACAGAGGTATAAGTTTGTTGAGTATTCCTGGTAAATTATATGGGAGGGTATTGATTGAGAGGGTGAAGGCATGTACAGAGCATCAGATTGGGGAAGAGCAGTGTGGTTTCAGAAGTGGTAGAGGATGTGTGGATCAGGTGTTTGCTTTGAAGAATGTATGTGAGAAATACTTAGAAAAGCAAATGGATTTGTATGTAGCATTTATGGATCTGGAGAAGGCATATGATAGAGTTGATAGAGATGCTCTGTGGAAGGTATTAAGAATATATGGTGTGGGAGGAAAGTTGTTAGAAGCAGTGAAAAGTTTTTATCGAGGATGTAAGGCATGTGTACGTGTAGGAAGAGAGGAAAGTGATTGGTTCTCAGTGAATGTAGGTTTGCGGCTGGGGTGTGTGATGTCTCCATGGTTGTTTAATTTGTTTATGGATGGGGTTGTTAGGGAGGTAAATGCAAGAGTTTTGGAAAGAGGGGCAAGTATGAAGTCTGTTGGGGATGAGAGAGCTTGGGAAGTGAGTCAGTTGTTGTTCGCTGATGATACAGCGCTGGTGGCTGATTCATGTGAGAAACTGCAGAAGCTGGTGACTGAGTTTGGTAAAGTGTGTGGAAGAAGAAAGTTAAGAGTAAATGTGAATAAGAGCAAGGTTATTAGGTACAGTAGGGTTGAGGGTCAAGTCAATTGGGAGGTGAGTTTGAATGGAGAAAAACTGGAGGAAGTGAAGTGTTTTAGATATCTGGGAGTGGATCTGGCAGCGGATGGAACCATGGAAGCGGAAGTGGATCATAGGGTAGGGGAGGGGGCGAAAATTCTGGGGGCCTTGAAGAATGTGTGGAAGTCGAGAACATTATCTCGGAAAGCAAAAATGGGTATGTTTGAAGGAATAGTGGTTCCAACAATGTTGTATGGTTGCGAGGCGTGGGCTATGGATAGAGTTGTGCGCAGGAGGATGGATGTGCTGGAAATGAGATGTTTGAGGACAATGTGTGGTGTAAGGTGGTTTGATCGAGTGAGTAACGTAAGGGTAAGAGAGATGTGTGGAAATAAAAAGAGCGTGGTTGAGAGAGCAGAAGAGGGTGTTTTGAAGTGGTTTGGGCACATGGAGAGAATGAGTGAGGAAAGATTGACCAAGAGGATATATGTGTCGGAGGTGGAGGGAACGAGGAGAAGAGGAAGACCAAATTGGAGGTGGAAAGATGGAGTGAAAAAGATTTTGTGTGATCGGGGCCTGAACATGCAGGAGGGTGAAAGGAGGGCAAGGAATAGAGTGAATTGGATCGATGTGGTATACCGGGGTTGACGTGCTGTCAGTGGATTGAATCAAGGCATGTGAAGCGTCTGGGGTAAACCATGGAAAGCTGTGTAGGTATGTATATTTGCGTGTGTGGACGTATGTATATACATGTGTATGGGGGGGGGGGGGGGGTTAGGCCATTTCTTTCGTCTGTTTCCTTGCGCTACCTCACAAACGCATGAGATAGCGACAAAGTATAATAAGATATAAATAATATATATATATATATATCTATATATATATATATATATATATATATATATATATATATATATATATATATATATATATATATATATATATATATATATATATATATATATATACATACATACATATACGATCATAGTCACGAAGAATCTAATATCACTTAAACAACTTTATATTGTGGCCAGTGAGATCAAGAGTGGATCTTATTTCATAAAGTCGTGTACTATGCTCTTGACAATAGAATCAACATTCTGTCATCGCTCTAGACGTCCCTGGTGTACCCGATGGAATATGTTAGACAACTACCTCACAGGGAATCCCTTGCGACTTACAGAATGCATTATATCCCATCTTGCCGACAGTTAACATGGGAACAATCTCAGTTCAGTCGTTAATGGATCAACCTACCGCTATAAGCGGTATCGGTCCCACAAGGTCTGCTCCCTCTACACACTTGCTTAATGCTTTATTCAGTGATAAGGCTTGCTGAAGTCACTGACATATGTCGGTGAAGTGGCGTCTCTACCTACCTATATAGGTCGGCTAAGGAAGAGATAGCAGGTCGACTTGTAGCCGAGACACATCATTGGGTGAATTCTACTTGTCTAAACTTCTTTAAAGACAGAGATGACCCTGTCTTCGTTCATGTACTGAAGACGTGGAATATATATATATATACATATATATATATATATATATATATATATATATATATATATATATATATATATATATATATATATATATATATATATATATATATATATATATATATACATATATATATATATATATATATATAAACGTTACAGTATTGTTGGAGGATTGATATGACACGTGAGGGCACGTGCTTTTCACAGTTCCTCCAGTCACGAAATGTGATTGAGGATCTTATGGACCATTGGTTGTTTTGAGATGGGAAACTCCCATCGCCCGTTGGTACAATGGATTGCGTACCGACCTGCCACAGAGGTAGGACTGGGTTCGAATCCTCTTCTCCCGTAGGTAATTCGCTATCGTCTATTCTACACGTTTAGTATATATGTGTGATGTGTGTCAAGGTGTCAGAGAGAAGTGGCTTTAGCTTTTATTCCAGGAAATCTGATAATAATTGATAGCTGTGATGAAAGGTAGCGTCAGAGTCCTGCCTTAAGTTACAGTGAATAAAGGAGATAGAAATGTAACATTATTCTTTCCGGCGATTGTGTATTGTGTAAGTTCTGTTTATCAGTGTATCAAAATTCATGTCGTGACTTTCTAGCGTTAAAACAAAACTAGGTCTTGTTCAGGGTTCTTACTATGCTTTTATTGTCCACAATGGGATCTTCATCCTCGTTTACTAAGTGGCCTATTCCACTTCTCACATGTTTCTTATCATTGATATATCCATTAAATCTTTTAGAATCTCTATTGCTATCTCTTGCAATACTCGTTTCGTAGTCACTTCTGGCATTTTTGATAAGGGCTTTTACTTGTTATCTGATTGTGTTATATCGCGCTGTAGTAATTGGGTCATAGTCTGATCTTTTTAGTTCAAACACTTGATTTCCGTGCCGTATAGCGCTTGCAGTATCTTGGTAGTACCATTAAGGCTTACTGTTGTTTTATTGTTTCTGTCGTGCATGAGAATGAACGTGACTTGATGGTGTATAAACTAGCGCTTAAAAATGACCCATAATTCCTCTAGCCTGAACCAACAAGAGACTTTGATGCGTCTCGTAATCCATTAAAGTCAGCCCTGGTTTTAGGGGAGTCAGTTTTGATACTTCGAACCTAACCATGTTATGGTCAGAGGTGCCTAGACATTCTCCTACACGCTAGAGAGAGAGAGAGCGAGAGAGAGAGAGAGAGAGAGAGAGAGAGAGAGAGAGAGAGAGAGAGAGAGAGAGAGAGAGAGAGAGAGAGAGAGAGAGAGAGAGAGAGTGTGTTTGTGTTCTTTATCATCTATTATCTTCATATCTTGTCTCTCTATCGAACTAGACTAGATGCATAATGTAATTTTCTGATTTGAAACACAATTTGCATTCAATAAGTCTAAGTGTTTGCAATAGACTTCACTCTGTTCCTGGCCGTAGTATAATTATCTTACCTTTTATACAAATGAACAAAAATTAATAATCTCTCATTTGCAGTTCATTATAATTGTAATTACACATGGTTTTAAAACGTTGGTAATATAGTAGAGTGTTCATGGAGTCTTTCATTGACAGAGGGGATTTTCTTTATTTGTTATGTTGGATTATATCATTTTCCGCTTGAAAGTGCAAATGACTTACTAGGTTTGTATGAGTAATACTAAGATGTCTTCAGTAAAACTATAATCCAATCATTAGTTTAACAGTCCACTCTTGCTCTTTATAAGTGAATAGGTCCTTTAAGATACAACGAGCAGATCTAAGAAAAGGTGAAATGGGAACTAGAGAGGAATGCTTTGAGTATAAGAGACGAAAGAGAGGAAAATCAATAACTGAGGAAGGAAAAGCGAAAGGGTGGTAACAGATTTGATACAGATAAACAAGGAACAACACACACACACACACACACACACACACACGCACACACACACATCCAGGATTGTAAACACTCATTCACACCTGCAGATCGGGCTGCACATCTGACATCTAAAGCGACCTTGATTTCTCTCCGTTTCTTCAGAGGAAATAAACTATTATGTAGACACAGAAAACGAAAACCCGCACGGTTACGCCACCATAACAAGAGGAATCTTCTGGAACATCCGCACTTAGGGAATGCCGGAGGCGTCATTAGTAGCTTTAGCAACATGGGAGTGCCTCGTAATGATGCGTTTTCAAGAGAGTAGTGAACAGCTCCAAACGCAGCAGAGTCACACTCCCGTCTCTTAATGACTGTCATCTGATGGCCTCCTTCCCTGACTGGGAAACTGGGAGATATCCTGTTGGACTTTTGGACCGATAATTCGACTGTACAGACACTGGTAAAGCGTTCCAATCATTTATGTGGGTTCTGAGAGATGGGAGTGAGGGTTTGAGTGGTTTATCTGGCATGAGGACCCGTATCAAATAACTAGCCTTTATCACAGACCGACTTGAAGCTGTGGCGCTATTTGGCGCAGCCAAAGGTCCATTTCTACTTTGACCCTCGTTAGATACACACTGGGGGAAGGGTCACCATTTCACCATAAACCACTATTTGAGAATTACGAAAATGTGAATTGATAGATGTGCAAGGCTAAGTTGCCATTTAGAATGTGTTTCTCCAACATTTTCATCTTCGTCTACAGATCATAGCAGGACTTTCCATGACATTCCTAACTCAGAATTTACCACAGGTGTATATTGGAAAGCACAGTAGGAGATGAGAAGCAGTATTTGAAATTTCATGCTTTTGTTGTCCATGTCACCTTGAACAAAAGGAAGTTGCTCTCGTTAACATCATCTTTGTTTCACTCACTTGGCAAGTTGTCTCCTTCAGAATGAATATCAAAAGTAAATTGCATAACTAAGAAGCTTGGAAACTGAAATTAAGTTTGGCCGAAACATTACCTCTTTCCTTCTTATATAAGTGACGGTCTGAAGTTAACGTAGAATTCAAAGGCTCGTTGTCGCCCATAATCCTTCAAGGAAACTTGCCCATCCAAAATGCTTCAAGACTGAAATGAAGGTCAGGAAGAAACAGTACCTCCTTCATTATCAAATGATTTCCCGTGGAATTTTTAGAGGCTTGTGTTATTTGGAGTTTCCTTGAGCGTTAGCTCAAGAAAATATTACTGGAAAATTTTGTACTTGAAATTGGGCTCCAAGATCATTGTGATGCCTGTAAAGGCTTACATTCGCTAAGCCAAAGGCGACGTGTTTCTCTGTTTAGGAGTTGAGAGGGACATATCCTTCTGATTGGGCCGCCTGGTGTAGCGGTTAGCGTTGTTGACTATAATGTATTCACGAACGGGCCACCCAGGGCCGACTGCATAGGTTCAAATCCTGGTTGCGGCAGTCGGTTCACAGTCAACTCAGCTGCTCATCCTCCCCTAAGGGCTGGTCGATAAGTTGGACTTGATTAAGGTGGGCTTGATTAAGACATTCATCTGCTCGTGCCGTCTCAGCTAACGTAAAAAGAAGAGGCAGGTTTCATGGAAAGCTACGGGGACTTTAGTTCGTCTTCCCTAAATTACTGTTTTTTCTTTCAGTTTTAATTGTTACATTCAAGTTACAAGAGAAAACGTATGTAAAGACTAGCAACAGTAATGTATTTTCACACTCAGAATCAAGGGAGGAAGCTCTCCATGACTGAGCTCCTGTTGTCTGCTAGTGATATCCAGATCACCCTGTCACTTCGGGGATGTATGAATAGATCGTGCTGGATCCACCAGCCCTGCGATGCATTGGAGAGGAGCAGATACCTCTCCTATTTCACCATCGGCTCCTACACAAAACAGTCGCTTCATGAGAGGAACTCCGTCACTCCCTTTACTTTTAAAACGAGTTCAACTTACCATTTACAAATACACAACATAGAGCATTAGTGCATAGCAATGCTTGAATATTGCTGATCAAAAGGTGTTGCTTAAAACTTATATATGAATGAATGGTTGAGAAGGTCAGAGGAGCCTATACATCTCGAGGTATTGCCTCGACAGATTTCACCTTTATGCAGTATTTGCTCATCCTTCATCAGGATGTGCCATATAGCTTAGGTGGTGTTTTGCCTAGTCTTGTAGATGAAAATATGAGCAATATTTCCCATCAGAAAAAGTATTCCCCAAAAGCATCGATACCGGTAATGCCGCCATTTACTGCTGACAGGGAACACAGTCACATAAACTGTAAAATTTAGAAACCTTGTGTGTCGTTACCTCGGCAGTAATTCTCAAAGTATATAGCTTTTTAACTTCCTCTTCGGCTGTTTTTCCAGGAAATGGACAGTAGATTCGTTCCAGTTTAATTTCCGTGGGGATTTGTGGCTGAACGCAGGAGGACGTGGCCTCGCTGATGGATTTTTTGCCAGCTCTGTTTTGGAAGAGTTATAGGATTACCAGCAGAGTGTCAGGGCATAGGAAACCTAGACTTTTATATAATGATGACTCCTCACGACTCTCACTTTGCAAAATTTAAGTTCAGATTATACTGGGTTGTTATTTCATGATCTTCCTAATTACACCTCTTAGGATTCAGGGTTTAGAGATAGTTTAGGTAACTTTCATAAGAAATGCTTCATTCCTCTGAGCTAATAAGTGTCAGGATTACAGACTATCCTCAGTCTTTGAGATTAAACCTTCTCCAGTCTCTTCGTGACAAAAGCCATATGGGTAGAGATGGTGAGTATGACCTTAGAATCATCCTGAACACCTGAAGAAAGCGTTTAAGACGTTTGATTGATGGCTATAATTTGACGTCAATGGCCTTATTGACACTGGATGCTGTTAATAGGCATTAAGGCCATGTAACTAATCATCCTTTTTAAAGGTGATTGATTAAGGTAGGAGCCAGATATACCTGTCTCATGCAGAAACAGATAAATGATAGTAAGCAGCAAATGTATTAATTTCCAAAAGGCTTAAAGAATATAGTACCATTATGGATAATAATAGTTATAAAGAAAAAATGTTAAATCTGACATATTGAACTAATGAAGGAAATTTCATCAAATGAACGTATGTTTGCTGATTGGCCGTGCTAGGTAGGTGCAGTGAGCGGGACCAATGCCATTGCCATACATCTGGAGAACTTATGATGTTACTTAGATACATTTCAACGAAAGTGACGCAGGTTCTTGAATAAGTGGTAGTGTGAGGATGTTTGTAACACTGAGGATGGTGGTAGGAAGTGTGGTTAGTGGTAGCTGATGGTCATGAGCATAGCGATAGAGACGGCAATAACAAGAAAAATATTAAGAGGCAACGTAGACGCAATCGAGATGGTAGCAGACACGATGATGGTGAAAGGACAGAACTACTGTAGATTACTGGACAACCGAGGGAAGGTGAGTGTGAGTGGCGAAGCTTGTGGTCGGAGAGATGGTGGCGAATAAGATGCTGGCGGAAAAGGTGAAGTACGAAAGGTAATGCCAGGGTTCGTGATGGCGGAAATAGAGTTGGCAGGAGGAAATGAGACTGATAGGGCAGTGTTAATTGAACCATATCAGATGTAGGGAGAACAAATCAACTGCAGAAGCCATATGCAAATTGTTTCGAAAGGTGTGATAGAAATCAAAGGCCTCAGGTTCACAAGATGACCTTCCTATCTTAGAAGTAAAACACCCAGGCCACAGTGCACCGCCTGACCCATACGCTGTGTTTAGTTTTTTCGACCTCACGAAGCCCGCAGACAAGAGATGAACACGTCTGTCATACGAACAAACCACTGTGCTTCAGGTAGATCGTATGAACCATTGTGCTTCAGGCAGATTGTATGAACCAACGTGCTTCAGGTAGATCGTATGAAGCATAAGTGAAACTTTTTGGCCAAAAGTAAACTGTTTGGACCTCAAGAGCAATGTATGAACCACAGGATATGTGCCTCAATTGTAAGTGTCCCATCATTTCTATGGAATGTTTGGGCCAGATATGGGACTTGTAAACCATATATGAGATGTAATTGGCCCAAAATATACTGTTTTTCTTTAAGGTTTCATCAAGAGTGTTATCTAGAACAATAGAGTCAGGAATGTATCCCCTTCTATAAATACAACGTGTCTTTTAGCGGCATTAAATACCTTTGTTATCGGAGAGAATGAGATTCTTTTTTTCCTCGTTTTCTTACACCGGCTGGAGGTTAATATCGGCCCTGATGCCTACGCCAAAAGTATTGTTGTCCTTGCCTCTTGCAACAGAGGGTGATGATCGCCCTAGTGTTTACCACAGCGGCAAATTATGGCCCTAATATCCGCTACACTGTTGGACGACGGTTCCTAAGTACACAATGTAGAGTAGTGTTGGTGACTGTTAAGTAAGACTTTTGATACTGATATCAGCCTGGACTGTTTATAGCAGATGGCCCTGTTGGTCCAGTACCCTTATCATGCCTACATTACACCTTATTACAATAACTTCATTACCTTCATGAATCTATAGTGAGGTAGAGATTACGACATATGTAATGTTGTCTATCACCCATGGTGAATAAAATTATGTCTCATAGGTAAGGCATTCGACATGAGATCTAAGAAATTACTTCTTGCTCATTACTTTGAACAATGTGCTCAGTTTTGGTCGCCCTAGTTGAGAAAAAGAACGAGAGAGAAAAATGAAATAGAACACTGCAAAGACCCACCGGATGATTCCATTTCTCGGAAACAAACCTTGTGAAGATTACCTTAACCAAACAAGACTAGTGGCAGAATTATGGTCCTAAAATCTGTGGTTTAGTTAGAAATTGTCCAATGATTACGGGAGAGGCTGGCGATTGTTCTTTATATGTGTGGCGGAGGAGTGTCAGTGGCATGACGTCTAATGCACGGGTGTGCAACTGCAATCCAAAAATATCCATCGTGGGCGTTGCACTGGACCTTGATACCTGCAACCAAGGATGTCCTAGTTCTAGTAATTGCAACATGTGTAATTTTAGGCTTCATAACTGCAGCATATGTAGTCGTGGCCCTAATGACCGCAGCAAATGTGATTTTGGACCCCAATAACTGTACAGTCTTAGTTATAACAACTGCTGGATATGTAGTCTTGGCCTTAATTACTGCAGCAAACGTAGCTTTCACCTTAATAAGCGGGTATTCTTGGCCATGATAACTGCAGCATGTGTAGTCTTGGCAATGGTAACTGCAGAATGTATAATCTTGGCTCCTTATAACTGCAGGTAATGTAGTCTTGGCCTTTATAACTACAGTTAATGTAGTCTTGGTCCTTATAACTGCAGTTAATGTAGTCTTGGTCTTGATAACTGCAGCATGTATAGCCTGAGCCCTAATATATTTTTTGTCGTAATCTCCTCCCTGATATCTGTGATAGAGGTAGTCTTGTATTGTAGTATCTACTGTAGACTGTATAGCTGTCCCCATCAAGACCGTGGTATGGGTAGTTTCTCCCTTGTATGTGTGGTAGGCAAGTCGTAGCTCGGGTGTAGCTGCAGTAGGCCGTAATAGCAGAGGGAGGACGCTCGACACGTAATACCTGGGACAGAAATGGCAACCATTACCGGTCGGCGATATATGGTGCGTTTTCTTTTTCCCCCCACGTTAATGACATTATAGTTAACAGGAGTTTGATGTTTGTTGGGCTTGTGGTAGTGGTGGTTGTGGTGGTTGTGGTGGTTGTAGTGAGGGAGACTGATGATGGAGGTAATGATTGCTGCTTTCGTGATAGCTGTAGTGGTGGTAGTGATGGTCTGGTGTGGTAGTGATAGTACTTGTGATGGTAATGGAGAGTGGATGTCGGAAATACTGGCGCTGATGATACTACTACTACTACTACTACTACTACTACTACTACTACTACTACTACTACTACTACTACTACTACTACTACTACTACTAATACTAATTGCTGCTACTACTACTACTAGTACTACTACTACTACTGCTGCTACTACTACTATTACTACTACTACTGCTGCTGCTACTGCTACTATTACTACTACTACTGCTGCTACTACTACTACTACTACTATTACTACTACTACTGCTGCTACTACTACTACTATTACTACTACTACTACTGCTGCTACAACCACTACTAGTACTACTATTACTACTGCTGCTACTACAATTACTACTACTATTGCTGCTTCTACTACTACTATTTCTACTACAACTGCTGCTACTACTACTACTAGTACTACTACTACTGCTGCTGCTACAACTACTATTACTACTACTACTGCTACAAACACTACTATTATCAATATTTTCATTTTCATTATTACTATGATTATCATTACCATTATCATAATTATCATTATTATCATTATTATTACCATTATCATTATCATTATTATAATTATAATATTTATTATTATTATTGCTATGATTATCATTATTACTATTATTATTATTAATTTATAATAATAATGATAATGATAATGATAATAATAATGATAATGATAATTACTATTGTTAGTAGTAGTAGTATAGTAGTTGTAGAAGTAGTAGTAGTAAAAGTAGTAATAGTAGTAGTGGTAGCAGTGGTAGTAGTGGTAGCAGAGTGTGTTAGGGGTATATAAGTGGTGTTAGAATTGGCATTGATAACGAGACTGGAGGTGCTGTTGGTAGGATGGCACCGTTGGGAGAGGATAGTGGTGGTAGTTGTGGTAGATGATAGTAGTGGTAGCTGTGGTAGCAGTGATACTGTCGTTAATTCCTCAAAATATCATTTTTGCTGGTGGGCATAGCCTCAGTGTAGTAGAGGTGGTAGTATAAGTGATGATAGTGTAAGTGGTAGCTTTGTAATTTTCAGACGTGGTGATGATGCTGGCAATTGCTGCAGTGGTGTCAGTGTTGGTTGGATAAGTGTTGGTAACGGTGCTACTGGTGATGGGGTATTGCCACTGATGGTTTAGGTAGCCATGGTATTAGTTATGATAATGAGTAGTATAAGCGACAGTACTGGGTAGATCTGAGGAGTATTAGAGGTATTACTGGGTGGTACTATGGCTGATTGTAGTCGTCCTGGTGGGGCTTGTCATACTAGTAGTTGTGGTAGGAATAGTAGAAGTGGGAATAGCAATGACATTGAGGTAGTGCTCACAATAGCCAGACAGTGTTGCATATCGTTACCTTATACTGCCAGACAGGGTGTGGCGTGTGTAATTATTTTACAAGGTCATGCAAGTGTAGTAGGCATGATTACCTTCCGTGGCCAAGCAGGTCTGGGGTGTTTTTAATTATCTTACGTGACGTGGATAAAACGTATTAAGTATTACCCATGAAATAAGAGAGTTACGGTGTGTATAATTACTTTATTTGGCAAAATACTTATTATATATATATATATATATATATATATATATATATATATATATATATATATATATATATATATATATATATATATATATATATTTTTTTTTTTTTTAAACTATTTGCCATTTCCCGCGTTAGCGAGGTAGCGTTAAGAACAGAGGACTAGGCCTTTTTTGGAATATCCTCACCTGGTCCCCCTCTGTTCTTTCTTTTGGAAAATTGAAAAAAAAAAAAAAAAACGAGAGGGGAGGATTTCCAGCCCCCCCCCCCCCCCCCCGCTCCCTCCCCTTTTAGTCGCCTTCTACGACACGCAAGGAATACGTTGGAAGTATTCTTAATCCCCTATCCCCAGGGATAAAATATATGATATGCATGCGATTGCCTTGGACAATCGCATGCATATCAAATGACGTCCTAGCTTCGTCTCTTCGATGCATATCAACTGACTAATATTTCTCTCTTGTGTCTCCCCTGATGATGTGATTATTACACGAAAATGCACTTGGGAACTTATCGTGTTTCATTTTCCCCGTGGACCCATAGGAATATCTTGATCACGCGCAAAATTGTTATCCTTTCCCAAATATATATATATATATATATTTATATATATATATATATATATATATATATATATATATATATATATATATATATATATATATATATATATATATATATATATATATATATATATATATATATTTATATATATATGTATATGTATATATGGCGAGGTGCCTGAGGATTGGCGGAATGCGTGCATAGTGCCATTGTACAAAGGCAAAGGGGATAAGAGTGAGTGCTCAAATTACAGAGGTATAAGTTTGTTGAGTATTCCTGGTAAATTATATGGGAGGATATTGATTGAGAGGGTGAAGGCATGTACAGAGCATCAGATTGGGGAAGAGCAGTGTGGTTTCAGAAGTGGTAGAGGATGTGTGGATCAGGTGTTTGCTTTGAAGAATGTATGTGAGAAATACTTAGAAAAGCAAATGGATTTGTATGTAGCATTTATGGATCTGGAGAAGGCATATGATAGAGTTGATAGAGATGCTCTGTGGAAGGTATTAAGAATATATGGTGTGGGAGGCAAGTTGTTAGAATCAGTGAAAAGTTTTTATCGAGGATGTAAGGCATGTGTACGTGTAGGAAGAGAGGAGAGTGATTGGTTCTCAGTGAATGTAGGTTTGCGGCAGGGGTGTGTGATGTCTCCATGGTTGTTTAATTTGTTTATGGATGGGGTTGTTAGGGAGGTGAATGCAAGAGTTTTGGAAAGAGGGGCAAGTATGAAGTCTGTTGGGGATGAGAGAGCTTGGGAAGTGAGTCAGTTGTTTTCGCTGATGATACAGCGCTGGTGGCTGATTCATGTGAGAAACTGCAGAAGCTGGTGACTGAGTTTGGTAAAGTGTGTGAAAGAAGAAATTTAAGAGTAAATGTGAGTAAGAGCAAGGTTATTAGGTACAGTAGGGTTGAGGGTCAAGTCAATTGGGAGGTGAGTTTGAATGGAGAAAAACTGGAGGAAGTGAAGTGTTTTAGATATCTGGGAGTGGATCTGGCAGCGGATGGAATCATGGAAGCGGAAGTGGATCATAGGGTGGGGGAGGGGGCGAAAATTCTGGGAGCCTTGAAGAATGTGTGGAAGTCGAGAACATTATCTCGGAAAGCAAAAATGGGTATGTTTGAAGGAATAGTGGTTCCAACAATGTTGTATGGTTGCGAGGCGTGGGCTATGGATAGAGTTGTGCGCAGGAGGATGGATGTGCTGGAAATGAGATGTTTGAGGACAATGTGTGGTGTGAGGTGGTTTGATCGAGTAAGTAAAGTAAGGGTAAGAGAGATGTGTGGAAATAAAAAGAGCGTGGTTGAGAGAGCAGAAGAGGGTGTTTTGAAATGGTTTGGTCACATGGAGAGAATGAGTGAGGAAAGATTGACCAAGAGAATATATGTGTCGGAGGTGGAGGGAACGAGGAGAAGAGGGAGACCAAATTGGAGGTGGAAAGATGGAGTGAAAAAGATTTTGTGTGATTGGGGCCTGAGCATGCAGGAGGGTGAAAGGAGGGCAAGGAATAGAGTGAATTGGAGCGATGTGGTATACCGGGGTTGACGTGCTGTCAGTGGATTGAATCAAGGCATGTGAAGCGTCTGGGGTAAACCACGGAAAGCTGTGTAGGTATGTATATTTGCGTGTGTGGACGTATGTATATACATGTGTATGGGGGTGGGTTGGGCCATTTCTTTCGTCTGTTTCCTTGCGCTACCTCGCAAACGCGGGAGACAGCGGCAAAAAAAAAAAAAAAAAAAAAAAAATATATATATATATATATATATATATATATATATATATATATATATATATATATATATATATGATTCATTCAATTAACGAGAACAGTGTATATTTTGTACTACTATCTTAAGTACACAAGTAAGCGTGTTTTGAAATATTTCCTTCAACTGTCGAGTAAATGTGTATTACTTAATTCCATTTCGTGACCAGGCAGGAAGTCTTTATCAGTCAACGTGGGTAGTTAAGCATGTTTCATCTGTATAAGGGTATCATGTAACAAGGTAAATGCATTATGTATAATTACCTTTAGTGGAAAGCGAGCTGTGTCGTGTGTAATTAATGAAGGAAGTTGTGTCATATGAAATTGATATTAAAATTATATATATTTTTGAAATAAGTAGACAAGGGGAAGAGTTGCTACATTCGATTATCTGATGACAGTACAACGCTTATGTTAGTTGTAATTCTGTCCTCAGACACGGGGTTGTTCCTAGGGTATCTAATGATAAGAGTGAGGTAAGAGCTAAGCTCATCCTGAACAACATTGCTAATCGCAAACGTTTCGACATAACATGATCACGATGGCATGGTGATATGTCGAAACGTTTTCAATAGAAGAATATATATATATATATATATATATATATATATATATATATATATATATATATATATATACATATATATATATATATATATATATATATATATATATATATATATATATATATATATATATATATATATATGTATATATATATATATATATATATATATATATATATATATATATATATATATATATATATATATATATTTTTTTTTTTTTTTTTTTTTTTTTTATACTTTGTCGCTGTCTCCCGCGTTTGCGAGGTAGCGCAAGGAAACAGACGAAAGAAATGGCCCAACCCCCCCCATACACATGTACATACACACGTCCACACACGCAAATATACATACCTACACAGCTTTCCATGGTTTACCCCAGACGCTTCACATGCCTTGATTCAATCCACTGACAGCACGTCAACCCCTGTATACCACATCGTTCCAATTCACTCTATTCCTTGCCCTCCTTTCACCCTCCTGCATGTTCAGGCCCCGATCACACAAAATCCTTTTCACTCCATCTTTCCACCTCCAATTTGGTCTCCCTCTTCTCCTCGTTCCCTCCACCTCCGACACATATATCCTCTTGGTCAATCTTTCCTCACTCATTCTCTCCATGTGCCCAAACCACTTCAAAACACCCTCTTCTGCTCTCTCAACCACGCTCTTTTTATTTCCACACATCTCTCTTACCCTTACGTTACTTACTCGATCAAACCACCTCACACCACACATTGTCCTCGAACATCTCATTTCCAGCACATCCATCCTCCTACGCACAACTCTATCCATAGCCCACGCCTCGCAACCATACAACATTGTTGGAACTACTATTCCTTCAAACATACCCATTTTTGCTTTCCGGGATAATGTTCTCGACTTCCACACATTTTTCAAGGCTCCCAAAATTTTCGCCCCCTCCCCCACCCTATGATCCACTTCCGCTTCCATGGTTCCATCCGCTGACAGATCCACTCCCAGATATCTAAAACACTTCACTTCCTCCAGCCTCTCACCATTCAAACTCACCTCCCAATTGACTTGACCCTCAACCCTACTGTACCTAATAACCTTGCTCTTATTGACATTTACTCTTAACTTTCTTCTTCCACACACTTTACCAAACTCCGTCACCAGCTTCTGCAGTTTCTCACATGAATCCGCCACCAGCGCTGTATCATCAGCGAACAACAACTGACTCACTTCCCAAGCTCTCTCATCCCCAACAGACTTCATACTTGCCCCTCTTTCCAAAACTCTTGCATTTACCTCCCTAACAACCCCATCCATAAACAAATTAAACAACCATGGAGACATCACACACCCCTGCCGCAAACCTACATTCACTGAGAACCAATCACTTTCCTCTCTTCCTACACGTACACATGCCTTACATCCTCGATAAAAACTTTTCACTGCTTCTAACAACTTTCCTCCCACACCATATATTCTTAATACCTTCCACAGAGCATCTCTATCAACTCTATCATATGCCTTCTCCAGATCCATAAATGCTACATACAAATCCATTTGCTTTTCTAAGTATTTCTCACATACATTCTTCAAAGCAAACACCTGATCCACACATCCTCTACCACTTCTGAAACCACACTGCTCTTCCCCAATCTGATGCTCTGTACATGCCTTCACCCTCTCAATCAATACCCTCCCATATAATTTACCAGGAATACTCAACAAACTTATACCTCTGTAATTTGAGCACTCACTCTTATCCCCTTTGCCTTTGTACAATGGCACTATGCAAGCATTCCGCCAATCCTCAGGCACCTCACCATGAGTCATACATACATTAAATAACCTTACCAACCAGTCAACAATACAGTCACCCCCTTTTTTAATAAATTCCACTGCAATACCATCCAAACCTGCTGCCTTGCCGGCTTTCATCTTCCGCAAAGCTTTTACTACCTCTTCTCTGTTTACCAAATCATTTTCCCTAACCCTCTCACTTTGCACACCACCTCGACCCAAACACCCTATATCTGCCACTCTGTCATCAGACACATTCAACAAACCTTCAAAATACTCATTCCATCTCCTTCTCACATCACCACTACTTGTTATCACCTCCCCATTTACGCCCTTCACTGAAGTTCCCATTTGCTCCCTTGTCTTACGCACCCTATTTACCTCCTTCCAGAACATCTTTTTATTCTCCCTAAAATTTACTGATAGTCTCTCACCCCAACTCTCATTTGCCCTTTTTTTCACCTCTTGCACCTTTCTCTTGACCTCCTGTCTCTTTCTTTTATACTTCTCCCACTCAATTGCATTTTTTCCCTGCAAAAATCGTCCAAATGCCTCTCTCTTCTCTTTCACTAATACTCTTACTTCTTCATCCCACCACTCACTACCCTTTCTAAACAGCCCACCTCCCACTCTTCTCATGCCACAAGCATCTTTTGCGCAATCCATCACTGATTCCCTAAATACATCCCATTCCTCCCCCACTCCCCTTACTTCCATTGTTCTCACCTTTTTCCATTCTGTACACAGTCTCTCTTGATACTTCTTCACACAGGTCTCCTTCCCAAGCTCACTTACTCTCACCACCTTCTTCACCCCAACATTCACTCTTCTTTTCTGAAAACCCATACTAATCTTCACCTTAGCCTCCACAAGATAATGATCAGACATCCCTCCAGTTGCACCTCTCAGCACATTGACATCCAGAAGTCTCTCTTTCGCACGCCTGTCCATTAACACGTAATCCAATAACGCTCTCTGGCCATCTCTCCTACTTACATAAGTATACTTATGTATATCTCGCTTTTTAAACCAGGTATTCCCGATCATCAGTCCTTTTTCAGCACATAAATCTACAAGCTCTTCACCATTTCCATTTACAACACTGAACACCCCATGCATACCAATTATTCCCTCAACTGCCACATTACTCACCTTTGCATTCAAATCACCCATCACTATAACCCGGTCTCGTGCATCAAAACCGCTAACACACTCATTTAGCTGTTCCCAAAACACTTGCCTCTCATGATCTTTCTTCTCATGCCCAGGTGCATATGCACCAATAATCACCCACCTCTCTCCATCAACTTTCAGTTCAGTTCAGTAAATTCTCGATTAATATATATATATATATATATATATATATATATATATATATATATATATATATATATATATATATATATATATATATATATATATATATATATATATATATATATATATATATATATATATATATATTTTTTCCAAAAGAAGGAACAGAGAAGAGGTCCAGGTGAGGATATTCCCTCAAAGGCCCAGTCCTCTGTTCTTAACGCTACCTCGCTATCGCGGGAAATAGCGAATAGTATGAAAAAAAAAAAAAAAATATATATATATATATATATATATATATATATATATATATATATATATATATATATATATATATATTATCCCTGGGGATAGGGGAAAAAGAATACTTCCCACGTATTCCCTGCTTGTCGTAGAAGACGACTAAAAGGGGAGGCAGCGGGGAACTGGCAATCATCCCATCTCGTTTTTTTTTTTTTCATTTTCCAAAAGAAGGAACAGAGAAGAGGGCCAGGTGAGGATATTCCCTCAAAGGCCCAGTCCTCTGTTCTTAACGCTACCTCGTTAATGCGGAAATGGCAAATAGTTTGAAAAAAGAAAGACATATATATATATATATATATATATATATATATATATATATATATATATAGCGTTAGGTAGCGTTAAGAACAGAGGACTGGGCCTTTTTTGGAACGTCCTCTCCTGGCCCCCTCTGTCCCTTCTTTTGGAAAATTAAAAAGAAAAAAAAACGAGAGGGGAGGATTTCCAGAGGGGACAGAGGGGGCCAGGAGAGGACGTTCCAAAAAAGGCCCAGTCCTCTTTTCTTAACGCTACCTCGCTAACGCGGGAAATGGCGATTAGTTTAAAAAAAAAAAAAAAAATATATATGTATATACATGTGTATGGGGGGGGGGGCATTTCTTTCGTCTGTTTCCTTGCGCTACCTCGCAAACGCGGGAGACAGCGACAAAAAAAAAAAAAAAAAAAAAGATATATATATATATATATATATATATATATATATATATATATATATATATATATATATATATATATATATATATATATATATATATATATATATATATATTAGGTACAGCAGGGTTGAGGGTCAAGTCAATTGGGAGGTAAGTTTGAATGGAGAAAAACTGGAGGAAGTAAAGTGTTTTAGATATCTGGGAGTGGATCTGGCAGCGGATGGAACCATGGAAGCGGAAGTGAATCATAGGTTGGGGGAGGGGGCGAAAATCCTGGGAGCCTTAAAGAATGTGTGGAAGTGGAGAACATTATCTCCGAAAGCAAAAATGGGTATGTTTGAAGGAATAGTGGTTCCAACAATGTTGTATGGTTGCAAGGCGTGGGCTATGGATAGAGTTGTGCGGAGGAGGGTGGATGTGCTGGAAATGAAACGTTTGAGGACGATATGTGGTGTGAGGTGGTTTGATCGAGTAAGTAATGTAAGGGTAAGAGAGATGTGTGGAAATAAAAAGAGCGTGGTTGAGAGACCAGAAGAGGGTGTTTTGAAATGGTTTGGGCACGTGGAGAGAATGAGTGAGGAAAGATTGACCAAGAGGATATATGTGTCGGAGGTGGAGGGAACGAGGAGAAGTGGGAAACCAAATTGGAGGTGGAAAGATGTAGTGAAAAAGATTTTGAGTGATCGGGGCCTGAACATGCATGAGGGTGAAAGGCGGGCAAGGAATAGAGTGAATTGGATCGATGTGGTACACCGAGGTCGACGTGCTGTCAGTGGATTGAATCAGGACATGTGAAGCGTGTAGGGTAAACCATGAAAAGTTGTGTGGGGCCTGGATGTGGAAAGGGAGCTGTGGTTTCGGGTATTATTGCATGACAGCTAGAGACTGAGTGTGAACGAATGGGGCCTTTGTTGTCTTTACCTAGCGCTACCTCGCACACATGAGGGGGGAGGGGGATGTTATTCCATGTGTGGCGAGGTGGCGGTGGGAATGAATAAAGGCAGACAGTGTGAATTGTGTGCATATGTATATATGTATGTGTCTGTGTGTGTATATGTGTACATTGAGATGTATGGGTATGTATATTTGCGTGTGTGGACGTGTTTGTATATATATGTGTATGGGGGTGGATTGGGCCATTTCTTTTGTCTGTTTCCTTGCGCTACCTCGCAAACGCGGGAGACAGCGACAAAGCAAAATAATAAAAAAATAATAATAATAATAATAATAATATATATATATATATATATATATATATATATATATATATATATATATATATATATATATATATATATTATTTTTTTTTGTATTATACTTTGTCGCTGTCTCCCGCGTTTGCGAGGTAGCGCAAGGAAACAGACGAAAGAAATGGCCCAACCCCCCCCCCATACACATGTATATACATACGTCCACACACGCAACTATACATACTATACAACTATACATACATACAGCTTTCCATGGTTTACCCCAGACGCTTCACATGCCTTGCTTCAATCCACTGACAGCACGTCAACCCCGGTATACCACATCGCTCCAATTCACTCTATTCCTTGCCCTCATTTCACCCTCCTGCATGTTCAGGCCCCGATCACACAAAATCTTTTTCACTCCATCTTTCCACCTCCAATTTGGTCTCCCTCTTCTCCTTGTTCCCTCCACCTCCGACACATATATCCTCTTGGTCAATCTTTCCTCACTCATCCTCTCCATGTGCCCAAACCACTTCAAAACACCCTCTTCTGCTCTCTCAACCACGCTCTTTCTATTTCCACACATCTCTCTTACCCTTACGTTACTCACTCGATCAAACCACCTCACACCACACATTGTCCTCAAACATCTCATTTCCAGCACATCCATCCTCCTGCGCACAACTCTATCCATAGCCCACGCCTCGCAACCATACAACATTGTTGGAACCACTATTCCTTCAAACATACCCATTTTTGCTTTCCGAGATAATGTTCTCGACTTCCACACATTCTTCAAGGCCCACAGGATTTTCGCCCCCTCCCCCACCCTATGATCCACTTCCGCTTCCATGGTTCCATCCGCTGCCAGATCCACTCCCAGATATCTAAAACACTTCACTTCCTCCAGTTTTTCTCCATTCAAACTCACCTCCCAATTGACTTGACCCTCAACCCTACTGTACCTAATAACCTTGCTCTTATTCACATTTACTCTTAACTTTCTTCTTCCACACACTTTTCCAAACTCAGTCACCAGCTTCTGCAGTTTCTCACATGAATCAGCCACCAGCGCTGTATCATCAGCGAACAACAACTGACTCACTTCCCAAGCTCTCTCATCCCCAACAGACTTCATACTTGCCCCTCTTTCCAAAACTCTTGCATTTACCTCCCTAACAACCCCCATCCATAAACAAATTAAACAACCATGGAGACATCACACACCCCTGCCGCAAACCTACATTCACTGAGAACCAATCACTTTCCTCTCTTCCTACACGTACACATGCCTTACATCCTCGATAAAAACTTTTCACTGCTTCTAACAACTTTCCTCCCACACCATATATTCTTAATACCTTCCACAGAGCATCTCTATCAACTCTATCATATGGCTTCTCCAGATCCATAAATGCTACATACAAATCCATTTGCTTTTCTAAGTATTTCTCACATACATCCTTCAAAGCAAACTCCTGATCCACACATCCTCTACCACTTCTGAAACCACACTGCTCTTCCCCAATCTGATGCTCTGTACATGCCTTCACCCTCTCAATCAATACCCTCCCATATAATTTACCAGGAATACTCAACAAACTTATACCTCTGTAATTTGAGCACTCACTCTTATCCCCTTTGCCTTTGTACAATGGCACTATGCACTCATTCCGCCAATCCTCAGGCACCTCACCATGAGTCATACATACATTAAATAACCTTACCAACCAGTCAACAATACAGTCACCCCCTTTTTTAATAAATTCCACTGCAATACCATCCAAACCTGCTGCCTTGCCGGCTTTCATCTTCCGCAAAGCTTTCACTACCTCTTCTCTGTTTACCAAATCATTTTCCCTAACCCTCTCACTTTGCACACCACCTCGACCAAAACACCCTATATCTGCCACTCTATCATCAAACACATTCAACAAACCTTCAAAATACTCACTCCATCTCCTTCTCACATCACCACTACTTGCTATCACCTCCCCATTTGCGCCCTTCACTGAAGTTCCCATTTGCTCCCTTGTCTTACGCACTTTATTTACCTCCTTCCAGAACATCTTTTTATTCTCCCTAAAATTTAATGATACTCTCTCACCCCAACTCTCATTTGCCCTTTTTTTCACCTCTTGCACCTTTCTCTTGACCTCCTGTCTCTTTCTTTTATACATCTCCCACTCAATTGCATTTTTTCCCTGCAAAAATCGTCCAAATGCCTCTCTCTTCTCTTTCACTAATACTCTTACTTCTTCATCCCACCACTCACTACCCTTTCTAATCAACCCACCTCCCACTCTTCTCATGCCACAAGCATATATATATATATACATATATACATATATATATATATATATATATATATATATATATATATATATATATATATATATATATATATATATATATATATATATATATATATATATGAATATATATATATATATATATATACATATACATATATATATATATATATATATATATATATATATATATATATATATATATATATACATATATATATATATATGTATATATATATATATATATATATATATATATATATATATATATATATATATACATATGTATATATATAATATTTATATATATATATTATATATATATATATATTATATATATATATATATATATATATATATATATATATATATATATACTATATATATATATATATATCTTTTCTTTCTTTCAAACTATTCGCCATTTCCCGCATTAGCGAGGTAGCGTTAAGAACAGATGACTGGGCCTTTGAGGGACTACCTCACCTGGCCAATTCCTGTTCCTTCTTTTGGAAAATTAAAAAAAAAAAAAAACGAGAGGGGAGGATTTCCAGCCCCCCCCCCCCCCTTTCATAATGGAAGAGGATGTGTGGATCAGGTTTGCTTTGAAGAATGTAAGTAAGAAATACTTAGAAAAAGCAAATGATTTTGTATTAGCATTTATGTATCTGGAGAAGGCATCTGATAGAGTTGATAGAGATGCTCATGTGAAGGTATTAAGAATATATGGTTGGGAGGCAAGTTGTTAGAATCAGTGAAAAGTTTTTATCGAGGAAGTAAGCATGTGGTACGTGTAGGAAGAGAGGAAGAGGTGATTGGTTCTCAGTGAATGTTAAGTTTGCGGCAGGGGTGTGTGATGTCTCCATGTTGTTTAATTTGTTTATGGATGGGGTTTGTTAGGGAGGTGATGCAAGAGTTTTGGAAAGAGGGGCAATGTATTAAGTCAGTTGGGGATGCGAGGAGCTTGGGAAGTAGTTCAGTTGTTTTCGCTTGAATGATACAGCGCTGGTGGCTGAATTCAGTAGAAACTGCAGAAGCTGGTGACTGAGTATTGGTAAAGGTGTGTGAAAGAAGAAATTTAAGAGTAAATGTGAGTAAGAGCAGGTTATTAGGTACAAGTAGGGTGAGGGTCAAGTCAAATAGGATGTGAGTTGAATGGAGAAAAACTGGAGGAAGTAAGTGTTTTAGATATCTGGGAGTGGATCTGGCAGCGGATGGAATCAGGAAGCGGAAGTGGACATAGGGTGGGGGAGGGGGCGAAAATTCTGGGAAGCCTTGAAGAATGTGTGGATGTCGAGAACATTAATCTCGAAAGCAAAAAATGGATGTTTGAAGGAAAAAGTGGTTCCACAATGTTTTTTATGTTGGCGAGGCGTGGGCTATGGATAGAGTTGTGCGGCAGGAGGATGGATGTGCTGGAAATGAAGATTTTGAGACAATGGTGTGTGAGTGGTTTGAACGAGTAGTCAAAGTAAGGGTACGAGAGAGTGTGGAAATAAAAAGAGCGTGGTTGAGAGAGCAGAAAGGGTGTTATTAGAATGTTTGGTCACATGGAGAAGAATGAGGAGGAAAGAATGACCAAGAGAATATATGTGACGAGTGGAGGAACGAGAGAAAGGGAGGACCACATGGTAGGTGGAAAGATGAGTCCGAAAAAGATTTGGTGTGATGGGGCCTGAGCAATGCAGGAAGGGGAGACAGGAGAGGCACCAGGAAAAGAGTGACAAGGAGCAGATGTGGGTATACCGGGGTTGACGTGCTGTCAGTGGATTTGAATACAATTGCAGTGAAGCTCCCTGGGGTAAACCACGCAAGCTGTGTAGGTATGTATATTCGCGTGTGTGGACGTATGTAATATCATGTGAATGGGGGGGAGGGGTGGGTAGGGCATTCTTTCGTCTGTTTCCTTGCGCTAAAACCTGCAAACGCGGGAGACAGCGGCAAAAAAAAAAAAAAAAAAAAAAAAAAAAATATATATATATATAATATATATATATATATTATAAATATATAAGATATATATATATAAATAAATGATTCATTCAATTAACGAGAACAGTGTATATTTGGTACTACTATTTAGTACACAAGTAAGCGTTTATTGTTTTGAAATATTTCCTTCAACTGTCGAGTAATTGTGTATTATTAATTCATTTCGGTGGACCAGGCAGGAAGTCTTTTTCAGTCACGTGGGTAGTTAAGATGTTTCATATGTATTAAGGGTATCATGTAACAAGGTAATGCATTTTGTTATAAGTACCTTTAGTGGAAAGCGAGCTGTGTCGTGGTGTAATTAAGAAAAGGAAGTTGTGATATTGAATTGTTTTAAACTTATATTATATTGTTGAAAATACGTAAGACAAGGGGAAGAGTTGATATCTGTCGATTATTGATCGACAGTTCAACGGCGTATGTTAGTTGTAATTCTGTCCTCAGGCACGGGGTTGTTCCTCAGGGTATCTTATGTTAAGAGTGGGTATGAGCTAAGCTCATCCTGAACTAACAGTGCTAATCGCAAACGTTTCGACATAACATGATCACGATGGCATGGTGAGTATGTCGAAACGTTTTCATTAGGAGAATTGTAGTTTTTGTTATATATAGTATTATTGTTATATTTTTTATAGTTTGATAATGAGATATACTTTATGAGATATTTTCGTTATTTTTTTTATTTATATAGTTTTTTTATATATTTATATATTGATTTTTATATAGAATATTTGTAGATTTAGTATATATTTAGATATCTATATAACTATATATTTTATATATATATATATTTATTTATTTTTTTTTTGGTTTTTTTTTTTTTTTTTCTACTTTGTCGCTGGTCTCCCGCGTGTTTGCGTGGTTAGGCATAGCGCAAGGAAACTGACGAAAGAAATGCCCAACCCCCCCCATACACTGTTATCCACATCCACACAGCAAAATTATACATACCTACACATGCTTTCCATGGTTTTACCCAGACGCTTCTCATTGCCTTGATTCAATCCACTGACAAGCACTGTCAACCCCTGTTTTTCCACATCGTTCCAATTCACTCTATTCCTTGCCCTCTTTCCACCCTCCTGCCATGTTCAGGGGCCACGATCACACAAAATCCTTTTCACTCCATCTTTCACCTCCATTTGGTTCCCTCTTCTCTCGTTCACTCCATCCTCCGGACACATATATCCTCTTGGTCAATTCTTTCATCACTCATTCTCTCCATGTGCCCAAAACCACTTCAAAACACCCTCTTCTGCTCTCTCAACACGCTCTTTTTATTTCCACACTTCTCTCTTACCCTTACGTTACTTTAACTCGATCAAACCACCTCAACACCACCAACATTGTCCTCGAACATCTCATTGTCCAGCACATACCATCCTCCTAAGCACAGTCTCTATCCATAGGCCCACGCCTCGCAACCATACACCATTGTTGGAAACCACTTTTCCTTAAAACTTACCCATTTTTGCTTTCCGGGATAATTTTTCTCGACTTCCCCCAAAATTTTTCAAGGCCCCCCAAAAATTTTTTCGCCCCCCCCCCCACCCTATGATCCACTTCCGCTTCCATGGGTTTCCATCCGCTAAGACCCACTCCCAGATATTAAAACACTTCATTCCTCCAGTTTTTCTCCTTTAAAACTCACCTCCCAATTGTTTGGGACCCTAAACCCTACTTACCTAATACCTTGCTCTTATTACTTTTACTCTTAACTTTTTTTCCCAACACTTTTTTCCCAAACTCGTCCCCGCTTCTGCAGTTTCTCACATAAAAATCCCCCAACCAGCGCTGTATCTTCAGCAAAACAACAACTATATTTCCCCAAGCTCTCTCTCCCAAAAAACAGACACAAAATTTCCCCTCTTTCCAAAACTCTTGCATTTACCCCCTAAAACCCCCATCCATAAACAAATTAAACAAAACCGGGGAACATCAAAAACCCCCCTGCCGAAAACAAATTTCACTGAGAACCAATCATTTTTCCTCTTTTCCCTACACGAAACACATGCCTTACATCCTCGATAAAAACTTTTCACTGCTTTAACAATTTTCCTCCCAACCAAAATATTTCTAATCCCCTTCCCACGAGCATCTCTTAAAATTTTATCATATGCCTTCTCCGCCCAAAAAAGCCTACAAAATAAATTTGCTTTTCAAAAAGTTTTTCACATACTTTTTTAAAGCAAACCCCCTGTTCCACACATCCTCCCCCCACTTCTAAAAACCACACTCTCTTCCCCAATCTGATTTCTGTACTTGCCTTCCCCTCTAAATTAAATTTACCCTCCCTTTATAATTTACCGGGAAATTTACTCAAAAACTTTTTCCTCTGTAATTTGAGCCCCCTTTTTTTACCCCCTTTTGCCTTTTTTACAAGGGCCCTATGAAAGCATTCCCCAAAACCCTTCAGGCCCTCCCCATGAGTCATTTTTCATTAAAAAAAACTTTCCCAAAACCCATTTCAAAAATTACAGTCACCCCCTTTTTTAAAAAATTTCCTTGAAATTTCCCAAATCCAAACCGGGCTGCCTTGCCGGTTTCTTCTTCCCGGCAAAGTTTTTACTCCCTTTTCTTGTTTCCCCAAATCTTTTTTCCCAACCCCTCTCATTTGGGCACACCACCTGGGCCCCCAAAAAACCCCCTATATCTCCCCACTCTGTCATCAGACACATTCAAAAACCTTAAAAATTACTCTTTTCCATCCCTTTTCTAATTTCACCACTATTTGGGTTTTAAACCTCCCCATTTACGCCCTTAAATAAATTTCCCCAATTTGTTTCCTTTGTTTTACGCCCCCTTTTTTACCCCCTTCCGAACATCTTTTTATTCCCCCTAAAATTTATGTTGTCTCTCACCCAATTTCCTTTTTGCCCTTTTTTTCACCCTTGCCCCTTTTTCTTGCCCTCCTGTTTTTTTTTTTTTATTCCCCCCATAAATTTGGAATTTTTTCCCTGCAAAAATCGTCCAAAAAGCCTCTCTCTTCTCTTTCACTAAAACTCTTACTTCTTCATCCCCCCACTCACTTCCTTTTCTAAACGCCCACCCCCCCCTTTCTCATGCCCCAAAAAATTTTTTTGCGCAATTTCCCTCACTGATTCCCTTTAAAAAAAATCCCATTCCTCCCCCAAAACCCCCTTTCTTCATTGTTTTTCACCTTTTTCCATTTGTACCAGTTTTCTCCTTTAATTCTTCCCCCACAGGGGCTCCCCCCAAGGGTCACTTACTCTCACCACCCTTTTTCACCCAAAAATTACTCTTCTTTTCTGAAAACCCATACTAAACCACCCTTTGCCTCCAAAGATAATGATCAGACACCCCCCAGTTGCACCTTAGCCCCATTGACATCCAAAGTCTCTCTTTCGCACGTTTTTCCCTTTTAAAAACGTAATCCAATAAAAGCTTTGGCCATCCTCCTTTCTTTCATAAGTATTTTTATGTATATCTCGCTTTTTTAAAAAGGGTTTTCCCAAAACTCAGTCCTTTTTTGCACCAAAAAATCTACGCTCCTTTACCATTTTCCCTTTTTCAACACTGAACACCCCCTTTCAACTTTTTTCCCTCAACTGCCACATTTCCACCTTTTCATTCCAATACCCATTTACTATAAAACCCCGGGCTTGTGCATCAAAAACCCCTAACAACTATTTAGCTTTTTCCCAAAAAATTGGGCCCCTCATTTTTTTTATCCCTTTTTCTCATTTCCCCGGTGCATATGCACCCAAAAATTTACCCACCCCCTTCCCTCAACTTCGAATAGTATGAAAAAATTAATAAAAAAAATATATATATATTATTTATAACTTTTATATATATATATGATTATAATATATAATATATATATAGTATTATCCCTGGGGATAGGGGAAAAAAGAATAATTCCCACGTATTCCCCCTGCTTGTGTAGAAGGACGACTAAAAGGGAGGGCAGCGGGGAAAACTGGCAATCATCACCATCTCGTTTTTTTTTTTTTTTTTATTTTCCAAAAGAAGAACAGAGAAGAGGGCAAGGTGAGATATTCCCTCAAAGTCCCAGTTCCTCTGTTTTAACGCTACCTCGTTTAATGCGGAAAATGGCAAATAGTTTGGAAAAAAAGAAGACTATTATATATCCTATATATATATATATATTATTTTAGATATATATTATTGCTTAGGTTAGCGTTAAGAACAGAGGACTGGGCTTTTTTGACGTCTCTCCTGGGCCCTCTGTCCTTCTTTTGGGGGAAAATTAAAAAGAAAAAAAAACGGAGAGGGGAGGATGTCCAGAGGGGACAGAGGGGGCCAGGAGAGGACGTTCCAAAAAAAGGCCCGGTCTCTTTTCCTTAACGCTACCTCGCTAACGCGGAAATGGCGATTAGTTTAAACAAAAAAAAAAAAAATATCTATGTATATTTTTTTCAAAAACATGTGTATGGGGGGGGGCATTTCTTTCGTCTTGTTTCCTTGCGCTACCTCGCAAACGCGGGAGAAAGCGACAAAAAAAAAAAAAAAAAAAAAAGATTATATATATATATTTTATATATTTTTAATTTTATATATATATTTGATATATATATATATATATATATATTATATATATATATATATATATATATTATATATTAGGTAAAGCAGGGTTGAGGGTCAAGTTCAATTGGGAGGGTAAGTTTGAATGGAGAGAAAAAAACTGAGGAAGTAAATGTTTTAGATATCTGGGAGTGGATTGGCAGCGGAGGAAACCATGGAAGCGGAAGTGAATCATATAGGTTGGGGGATGGAGCGAAAAAATCCTGGGAGCTTAAAGGATGTGTGGACAGTGGAGAACATTATCTCCGAAAGCAAAAATGGGTATGTTTGAAGGAAATAGTGGTTCAACAATGTTGTATGGTTGCAAGGCGTGGGCTATGGTAGAGTTTGTGGCGGGAGGAGGGTGGATGTGCTGGGAATGAAACGTTTGAGGACGATATGTGGTGTTAGTGTGGTGTGATGAGTAAGTATGTAAGGGTAAGGAGAGAGGTGTGGAATAAAAATGAGCGTTGTTGAGAGTACCAGAAGAGGGTGTTTTGAAATGGTTTGGCACGTGGAGAGTAATGAGTGAGGAAAAAGATTGACCAAGAGGATATAGTGTCGTAGGTGGAGGGAAACGAGGGAGAAGTGGGAAACCAAATTTGGAGGTGGGGAAAGATGCTAGTGAAAAAAGATTTTGAGTGATCGGGGCCTGAACATGCATGAGGGTGAAAGGGGGCAAAGAATAGAGTGTATTGGATCGATGTGGTACTCCGTGGTCGACGTGCTGTAGTGGATTGAATCAGGACATGTGAAGCGTGTGGTAAACATGAAAAGTTGTGTGGGCCTGGATGTGGATAAGGGAGCTGTGGTTTTCGGGTATTTTTGCATGACAGCTAGAGTCTGAGTGTCGAAACGAATGGGGCCTTTGTGTCTTTACCTAGCGCTACCTGCAACTTGAGGGGGGAGGGGGAGGTTAGTCCATGTGTGGCGAAGGTCGGCGGTGGGGGAATGAATAAGGGCAGACAGTGTGAATTGTTCTATTGCATATGTATATATGTATGTGTCTGTGTGTGTTTATGTGTACATTGAGATGTATGGGTATGTATATTTGCGTGTGGTGGTCGTGTTTGTATCTACTATGTGGTATCGGGGTGGATTGGGCCGTTTCTTTTGTCTGTTTCCTTGCGCTACTCGCAAATCCGCGGGTGACAGCGACAATGCAAAATAATAAAAATAATATAATAATAATACATAATTTATATATATATATATATAGTAATATTGTGATATTTTTTATATATTAATATACGATATATATATCTATATATATATTATTTTTTTTTTGTATTATACTTTGTCGCTGTCTACCCGCGTTGAGAGGTGCGAAAGAAACAGACGAAAGAAATGGCCCCAAACCCCCCCCCCATACACATTGTATATACCATACGTCCACACACCGAAACTATACATACTATACAACTATTACAGACATACTGTATTTCCCTAGTTTTCCCAAGACGCTTCCTTGCCTTGCTTCAATCCACTGACAAGCACGTCAACCCCACGGTATACCATTCGCTCCAATTCACCTCTATTACTTGCCTCAATTTCCCCTCCTGCAGGTTCATGGCCCGATCACACCAAAAATCCTTTTTCACTCCATCTTTTCACCTCCAATTTGGTTCTCCCTCTTCTCCTTGTTCCCTCCGCACCTCCGACTCATTATATCCTCTTGGGCAAGCTTTCCTCCACTCATTCCTATCCATGTGCACAAACCACTTCCAAACACCCTCTTCTGCTCTCTCAACCTCGCTCTATTATATCCACACATCCTCTCGACCTTTACGTTACTTACTCGATCAAACCACCTCACACCACACATTTCCTCGAACATCCCATTTCCATCACATCCATCCTCCTACGCACAACTCCATCCATAGCCCACCCTCGCAATCCATACAACATTGTTGGAACTACTATTCCTTCAAACATACCCATTTTTTGCTCTTTCCGATAATGTACTCGACTTCCAACACATTTTTCAAGGCCTCCCAAAATTTTCGCCCCCTCCCCAACCCTATGATCCACTTCCGCTTCCTTATGGTTTTCCATCCGCTGACAGATCCACTCCCAGATATCAAAACACTTCACTCCTCCAGCCTCCGCACCATTCAAACTCACCTCCCCAAGTTGACTTGACCCGCAACCCTACTGTACCAATAACCTTGCTCTTATTGACATTTACTCTTCACTTTCTTTTTTCCACACACTTTACCAAAACTCCGTCACCAGCTTCTGCAGTTTCTCACATGAATCAGCCACCAGCGCTGTATCATCAGCGAACAACAACTGACTCACTTCCCAAGCTCTCTCATCCCCAACAGACTTCATACTTGCCCCTCTTTCCAAGACTCTTGCATTTACCTCCCTAACAACCCCATCCATAAACAAATTAAACAACCATGGAGACATCACACACCCCTGCCGCAAACCTACATTCACTGAGAACCAATCACTTTCCTCTCTTCCTACACGTACACATGCCTTACATCCTCGATAAAAACTTTTCACTGCTTCTAACAACTTGCCTCCCACACCATATATTCTTAATACCTTCCACAGAGCATCTCTATCAACTCTATCATATGCCTTCTCCAGATCCATAAATGCTACATACAAATCCATTTGCTTTTCTAAGTATTTCTCACATACATTCTTCAAAGCAAACACCTGATCCACACATCCTCTACCACTTCTGAAACCACACTGCTCTTCCCCAATCTGATGCTCTGTACATGCCTTCACCCTCTCAATCAATACCCTCCCCATATAATTTACCGGGAATACTCAACAAACTTATTCCTCTGTAATTTGAGCACTCACTCTTATCCCCTTTGCCTTTGAAACAATGGCACTATGCAAGCATTCGCCAATCCTCAGGCACCTCCCCATGAGTCATACTACATTAAATAACCTTCCCAAACCAGTAAACCAATACAGTCACCCCCTTTTTTAAATAAATTCCACTGCAAAAACCATCCAAACCTGCTGCCTTGCCGGCTTTCCTTCCGCAAAGCTTATCTACCTCTTTCTCCTTTACCAAATCATTTTCCCAAACCCTCTCATTTTGCACACCACCTCGACCCAAACACCCTATATTGCCACTCTTCATCAGACACATTCAACAAACCTTCAAAATACTCTTTTCCACCCTTTCCCCTCACATCACCACAAACTTGTTATCACCTCCCCATTTACGCCCTTCACTGAATTCCCATTTGCTCCCTTGTCTTACGCCCCCATTTACCTCCTTTCCCCAAAAACATCTTTTTATTCTCCCTAAAATTTACTTAGTCTCTCCACCCCAACTTCATTTGCCCTTTTTTTCCCCTCTTGCACTTTTCTCTTGACCTCCTGTCCCCTTTCTTTTTCCCTTCTCCCACTCAATTGCTTTTTTTCCCTGCAAAAACGTCCAAATGCCTCTCTCTTCTCTTTAAACAAAATACTCTTATTTTCTTCTTCCCCACCCACTCACTACCTCTTTCTAAACAGCCCACCTCCCACTTTCTCATCCCAAAAAAGCATCTTTTGCGCAACCCAAACATTGATTCCCTAAATACATCCCATTCCTCCCCCACCCCCCTTACTTCCTTGTTCTAAACCTTTTTCCATTCTGTACACAGTCTCTCTTGATACTTCTTCACACGGGTCTCCTTCCCAAGCTCACTTCCCTCCACCACCTTCTTCACCCAACATTCACCCTTCTTTTCTGAAAAACCATACTAACTTCACCTTAGCCTCCACAAGATAATGATCAGACATCCCCTCCAGTTGCACCTCTCAGCACATTGACATCCAGAAGTCTCTCTTTCGCACGCGTCCATTACACGTAATCCCCCAAAAACGCTCTCTGGCCATCTCTCCTACCCCTTACTAAGTATACTTATGTATATCTCGCTTTTAAACCAGGGATTCCCGATCATCAATCCTTTTCGCACATAAATCTACGCTCTTCACCATTTTTCCCTTTAAAAAACACTGAACACCCCTGCATACCCAATTTTCCCTCAACTGCCACATTACCACCTGCTTCAAAATCACCCATCACTATAACCCCGGGGGTTTGGCATCAAAACCGCTAACACTCATTAAACTGTTCCCAAAAAATTGCCTCTCATGATTTTTTCTCATGCCCCCGTGCAAAAGGGACCCAAAAATCACCCACCTCCTCCCTCAACTTTCAGTTCAGTTTTTAGTAATTTTCGATTAATATATAAATATATATATATATATATAATATATAATATAATATATATATATTATAATATATAAAATATAAAATATTTATATTTATATAAAATTTTATATATATATATATATATATAAAAATTTTTTCCCAAAAAAAGGAAAGAGAAAGAGTCCAGGTGAGGTTTTTCCCTCAAAGCCCAGTCCTTGTTCTTAACGCCCACCTCGCTATCGCGGAAATTTGCGAATAGTAAAAAAAAAAAAAAAAAATAAAAATAATATAAATTTTAAAATATAATATAATATAATATATTTAATAAAATATTATCCCTGGGGATAGGGGAAAAAAAAATATTCCCACTATTCCCTTCTGGTAGAAGAAAGACTAAAAAGGGGGGCAGCGGGGAACTGGCAATCATCCAAACTCGTTTTTTTTTTTTTTATTTTCCAAAAGAAGGGAAAAGAGAAGAGGGCCAGGTGAGGGAAAAAACCTCAAAGGCCCAGTCCTCTGTTTTAACGCTACCTGTTAATGCGGAAAAGCAATAGTTTGAAAAAAGAAAAACATTAAATATCTATATATATATATATATATTAATATAATTATGCCTTAGGTAGCGTTAAGAACAGAGGACTTTGGGCCCTTTTTGGAAAGTCCCCTCCTGGCCCCCCCGTCCCCTTTTTTTGGGAAAAAATTTAAAAAAAAAAAAAACGGAGGGGGGAAAGGGTTTCCAGGGGACAGAGGGGGCCAGGAGAGGGGCGTTCCAAAAAAGGCCCGTCCCCTTTTCTAACGCTACCTCCTAACGCGGGAATGGCGATTAGTTTAAAAAAAAAAAAAAAAAATATATTTAAACGGGTTTTGGGGGGGGGCATTTTTTTTCGTCTGTTTCTTGCGCTACCTCGCAAACGCGGAAGAAGCGACAAAAAAAAAAAAAAAAAAAAAATATATATTATATTAATATATTTATTATATATAAAAATGATATATATATATATAATAATATATATATATATATATATATTATATATATAAATTAGGTAAGCGGGTTGAGGGTCAAGTCAATGGGAGGAAGTTTGAATGGAGAAAAACTGAGAAGTAAAGGGGTTTTAGATACGGGGGAGTGGATTGGAAAGCGGAGGAACCTGGAAGCGGAAGTGAATCATAGGTTGGGGGAGGGGGCGAAAATCCTGGACCCTTAAAGAATGTGTGGAAGTGGAGAAAAATACCCTCCGAAAGCAAAAATGGGTATGTTTGAAGGAAATAGTGTCCAACAATGTTTGTAGGTTGCAAGGCGGGGGGCTATGGAAGAGTTTTGGCGAGGAGGGTGGATGTGCTGGAATGAAACGTTGAGGACGATATTGGTGTAGGTGGTTTAAATGATAAGTAAGTAGGGTAAGAGAGAGTGGGGAAAAAAAAAAAGAGCGTGGTTGAGAGACCAGAAGAGTGTTTGAAAGGGTTTTTTGGGCACGTGGAGAGAAAAAGTGGGGGAAAATTGACAAAGATATAGTGTGTGGGGAGGGAAACGAGAGAAGTGGGAAACCAAATTGGAGGTGAAGATGTAGGAAAAAGATTTTGAGTGATCGGGGCCTGAACATGCTTTGAGGGGGAAAGGGGGCAAGGAATAGAGTGTTTTGATCGATTTGGTACCCGGCGACGTGCTGTAGTGGATTAAACAGGACATTTGAAGCGTGTGGGTAACCATGAAAAGTTGTGTGGGCCTGGATGTGGAAAGGGAGCTGTGGTTTCGGTATTTTGCTGACAGCTAGAGCGAGTTGAAACGAATGGGCCTTTTTTTGCCCTTTACCTAGCGCAAACCTGCAACTGAGGGGGGGGGGGGAAATTTTATTCCATGTGGGCGAGGTGGCGGGGGAATGAATAAGCAGACAGTGTGAATTGTTGCATATGAAATATATGTTGTGCCCTGTGTGTGAAAAAGGGTGTACATTGAGATGTGGGGGAAAGTATATTTTTGCGTGTGTGGCGTGTTGTATTATATGTGAATGGGTGATTGGGCCTTTCTTTTGTCTGTTTCCTTGCGCTACTCGCAAACGCGGGGACAGCGAAAAAGAAAAAATAAAAAAAAAATAATAAAAAAATAATACTAATTAAAAATATATATATAAATAAATGTATATTAATATTATATCAAATAACCCCAAAATATATATTATTTTTTTTTGTATTATACTTTGTCGCTGTTCCCGCTTTGGAGGTGCGAAAAAACCCACGAAAGAATGGCCCCAACCCCCCCCCCATTTTCACATGTATATACATACGTCCACACACCCCACATACATACTATACAACTAAAACAACATACGTTTCCTGGGTTTCCCCAGACGCTTCCTGCCTTGCTTCATCCACGGGCAGCACGTCAACCCCCGTAAAACCAATCGCCCCCCAATTCACTCTATTCCCTTTCCCCCCATTTCCCCTCCTGCAGTTCAGGGGCCCCAACACACAAAATCTTTTTCACTCCATCTTTCCCCCTCAATTTGGTCTCCCTCTCCCCCTTTTCCCTCCCCACTCCGACCATATATCCTCCCTTTGGCAAACTTTCCTCACTCACCTTCCATGTGCACAAACCACTTCAAAAAACCCCTTCTGCTCTCTCAACACGCTCTTTATTTCCACACATCTCTTTACCCCTTAAAGTTACTCCTCGATCAAAACCACCTCACACCACAAAATGTCCTCAACATCTCATTTTCCAGCACATCCATCTCCCGCGCACAACTCTATCCTAGCCCAGCCTCGCAACCATACACATTGTTGAACCACTATTCCTCAAACATACCCCTTTTTGCTTCCGAGTAAGGGTTTTTCGACTTCCACACATTCTCAAGGCCCACAGGATTTTTTTTGCCCCCTCCCCCACCCTATGATCCACTTCCGCTCCATGGGTTTCCTCCGCTCGATCCCCCCCAGATATCTAAAAAACTTTCCCTTTCCCCAGGTTTCTCCTCAAACTCCCCCCCCAATTGACTTGACCTCAACCTACGGGACCCAATAACCTGTCTTTTCACATTTACCTTAACTTTCTTTTTTTTTCCCAAAAACTTTTTTTCCCAAATCAGTCACCGCTTCCGTTTCTCAATGAATCGCCCCCAGCGCTTATCATCAGCGAAAAACCCAATGACTCACTTCCAAGCTCTCTCATCCCCCAAAAGACTTCTACTTTCCCCTCTTTCCAAAAATCTTTTCAATTACCTCCCTAACAACCCCATCCATAAACAAATTAAACAAACCCTGGAGACTCACACACCCCCGCCGCAAAACCCACATTTACTGAGAACCATCACTTTCCTTCTTCCTACAAAGTACACATGCCTTTCAAACCCCGAATAAAAAATTTCACTGCTTCCTAAAACTTTTTCCCCCACACCATATATTCTTAATCCCTTTCCACAGAGCATCTCTATCAACTCTATCATTGGCTTCTCCAGATCCATAATGCTACAACAAACCCATTTGTTTTCTAAGTATTTCCTCCAAAACATCCTTCAAGCAAACCCCGATCAACACATCCTCAAACCACTTCTGAACCACATGTCTTCCCCAATCTAAATGCTTTACATGCCCCCTCCCCCTTTCTAATCATCCCCTCCCATATAATTTACCAGGAAAAATAACAAATTTATACCTGTAATTGAGCACTCCCCTCTTATCCCCTTTGCCTTTGTACAAGGCACTTGCACTCATTCCGCCAATCCTCAGGCACCTCACCATGAGCCCATACTTACATTAAATAACCTTACCACCAGAAACATACAGTCACCCCCTTTTTTAATAAATCCACTGCAAAAACCATCCAAACCTGCTGCCTCCCGGGCCCTTTTCTTTCCCCCCAAGCCTTTCACAACCTCTCCTGTTCCAAAACATTTTCCCAAACCCCTCTCACTTTGCACCCCACCTCGCCCAAAAACCCCTTTAAAACGCCACTCTATCATCAAACCCATCAAAAACCCTTCAAAATACTCACTCCATCCTTCTCCATAAACCACTATTGCATCACCCCCCCTTTTTGCCCCCTCCCCTGAAGTTCCCTTTTGCCCCCTTTGGGTCTTACGCACTTTTTCCCCCTCCTTCCAGAACATCTTTTTATTCTCCCAAAAATTTTAATGATACTTCCCCTCCCCCCCCAAACCTCCATTGCCCTTTTTTTCACCTCTTGAAACCTTTCTCTTGACCCTCCTTTTTCCCTTTTATACTTCCCCACTCAATGCATTTTTTTTCCCCCGCAAAAATCGCAAAGCCTCTCTCCCTTTTCTTTCACTATTACTCTTTATTCTTCATCCCACACCATACCCTTCTAATCAACCCCCCCCACTCTTCTCATGCCACAAGCATATATAATATTATATATATATATATATAAATTATATATATATTTATATATTTATATAATATATATATATATATATATATATATAGTATAATATATATATATATAATATTATATATAAAATATATATATATTAATATAAACATATAATATAAAAATATATATATATAATATAATTAATTATTATTATAATTTATATCTATTATGTATATATTTATATATATATAAAAATATAAAATTATATATAAATATTAATATATATATATAAAATGTATAAATATATAAAAAATAAAAATATATAAAAATATAATATTATATATTTATATATATATATTTTATAAAAATAAAAAATATATATATAAAATATATTTTTTATTTTTTTTCCAAACTATTTTGCCATTCCCGCATTAGCGAGGGAGCGTTAAAAAAGAATAAAATGGGCCCTTTTAGGGACTTTCCTCACCTGGCCCAATTCCCTGGGTTCCCTTTTTTTGGAAAATTAAAAAAAAAATAAAAACGAGGGGGAGAATTTTTCCGCCCCCCGCTCCCTCCCCCCCTTTTGTCGCCTTCTACGTCACGCAGGGAATACGTGGGAAGTATTCTTGCTCCCCCTTTCCCCCGGATAATATATTTATTTCTATAATACATTATATTTTATATAAATATAATAAAATATAATATATATATATTTTTATATTATTATATAAAAAATATATATTATATATAAAAATTTTTTTTTTTTTTTTTTTCATACAAATTTGCCATTTCCCGCGTTAGCGAGGGAGCGTTAAGAACAGAGGACTGGGCCTTTGAGGGAAATCCTCACCTGGCCCCCTTTCTCTGTTCCTTCTTTTTGGAAAATTAAAAAAAAAAAGCGAGAGGGGGGGATTTTCCCCCCCCCCTCCCTTCCTTTTTTGTCGCCTTCCCACGACAAAGCAGGAAATACGTGGAAGTATTTTTTTTCCCCTCCCAGGGATATTATATTATATATATTATATATAATATAATATATATAATTATAAAATAAAAATATAAATATATATATATATATTATGTATTATACATATATAAAAATATATTATTATAAAAATAAAATATTATATATATTATATATATATATTATTATATATAAATATAATATATATATATAAAATATTATATATATTATATAATATATATTTATATATATATATATTTATATATAATATATATATATATATAAATATATATATATAATATATATTATATATATTTTTTTTCTACTATTTGCCATTTCCGCGTTAGCGAGGTAGCGTAGTAAAAAGAGAACTGCCTTAGAGGGAATATCCTCACGGGCCCCCTCTCTGTTCCTTCTTTTGAAAATAAAAAAAAAAAAGAAAGGGCATTTCCAGCAACCCCTCCCTCCCCCTTTTTGTCGCTTTTACGACACGCAGAGAATAATTTGGGGAAATATCTTTCCCCCTATATTTTATATATTATATATATTATATATAAAAATTAATTTTTATTTTAAAAAAAAAAAATAATTTTAAAAAAATTTTAAAAAAAAAAATAATATATATAAAAAATATTATATATATAAAAATATATATTGTTTTGTGTGTGTGTAAGTAAAATTGTTAGTGAAAAAAAAGAGAGAGCATTTGTAAAGATTTTTGCAGGGAAAAAATGCAAGTGAGGGGAGATGTATAAAAGAAAGAGGCAGGGTAAAGAGAAAGGCGCAAGAGGTGAAAAAGAGGGCAAAAAGGATTTGGGGGGAAGGGGACATTAATTTCAGGGAGGAAAAATAAAAATGTTTTTTTTAAGAAAAAATAAAGAGCGTAGACAAGGAACAAAGGAACAACATGGGGGGGGGCTATCGGGGGGGGTGGGTAACCAGGTGGGAAGTGAGAAGGATGGAGGAGTATTTTTTAAGGTTTTCAATGTGTTTGAAGATAGAGTGGGAGTATAGGTGTTTGGTCCCAGTGGTGTGCAAAGTGAGAGGGTTAGGGAGAATAAATTGTAAACAGAGAAGAGAAATAAAAGCTTGCGGAAGTGAAGCCCGGAAGGCAGCGGGTTTTTGGGTGGTAGGCAGTGAAATTTATTAAAAAAGGGGGTAACTGTTGTTACTGGGAAATAAGGGTTTTTTAATTTTGATGACTCATGGGAGGGCCTGAGGATTGGCGGGATGCTTGCAAAGTGACCATGAAAAAGGCCAGGGGATAAAGGTGATGTAAAATAGAGTTGATAGAGATGCTCTGTGGAAGGTATTAAGAATATATGGTGTGGGAGGAAAGTTGTTAGAAGCAGTGAAAAGTTTTTATCGAGGATGTAAGGCATGTGTACGTGTAGGAAGAGAGGAAAGTGATTGCTTCTCAGTGAATGTAGGTTTGCGGCAGGGGTGTGTGATGTCTCCATGGTTGTTTAATTTGTTTATGGATGGGGTTGTTAGGGAGGTAAATGCAAGAGTTTTGGAAAGAGGGGCAATTATGAAGTCTGTTGGGGATGAGAGAGCTTGGGAAGTGAGTCAGTTGTTGTTCGCTGATGATACAGCGCTGGTGGCTGATTCATGTGAGAAACTGCAGAAGTGGTGACTGAGTTTGGTAAAGTGTGTGGAAGAAGAAAGTTAAGAGTAAATGTGAATAAGAGCAAGGTTGTTAGGTACAGTAGGGTTGAGGGTCAAGTCATTTGGGAGGTGAGTTTGAATGGAGAAAAACTGGAGGAAGTGAAGTGTTTTAGATATCTGGGAGTGGATCTGGCAGCGGATGGAACCATGGAAGCGGAAGTGGATCATAGGGTGGGGGAGGGGGCGAAAATTCTGGGGGCCTTGAAGAATGTGTGGAAGTCGAGAACATTATCTCGGAAAGCAAAAATGGGTATGTTTGAAGGAATAGTGGTTCCAACAATGTTGTATGGTTGCGAGGCGTGGGCTATGGATAGAGTTGTGCGCAGGAGGATGGATGTGCTGGAAATGAGATGTTTGAGGACAATGTGTGGTGTGAGGTGGTTTGATCGAGTGAGTAACGTAAGGGTAAGAGAGATTTGTGGAAATAAAAAGAGCGTGGTTGAGAGAGCAGAAGAGGGTGTTTTGAAGTGGTTTGGGCACATGGAGAGAATGAGTGAGGAAAGATTGACCAAGAGGATATATGTGTCGGAGGTGGAGGGAACGAGGAGAAGAGGGACACCAAATTGGAGGTGGAAAGATGGAGTGAAAAAGATTTTGTGTGATCGGGGCCTGAACATGCAGGAGGGTGAAAGGAGGGCAAGGAATAGAGTGAATTGGAGCGATGTGGTATACCGGGGTTGACGTGCTGTCAGTGGATTGAATCGAGGCATGTGAAGCGTCTGGGGTAAACCATGGAAAGCTGTGTAGGCATGTATATTTGCGTGTGTGGACGTATGTATATACATGTGTATGGGGGTGGGTTGGGCCATTTCTTTCGTCTGTTTCCTTGCGCTACCTCGGAAACGCGGGAGACAGCGACAAAGTATAGTAAAAAAAAAAAAAATAATATATATATATATATATATATATATATATATATATATATATATATATATATATATAAATATATATATATATAAATATAAATATATATATATATATATATATATATATATATATTTATATATATATAAATATATATATATATATATATATATATATATATATATATATATATATATATATATATATATATATCACAACAGTCGTTGTTTTGATAATTTTGTTTTGTTTAATAATAGACTTTCCTGATTAGTCTTTTTTTTACTCCAAGGATCATTCTTTCTTGAGAAAATAAAGGACTCAGGGACGAATAGAATCAAGATGACTGACTTCATACAGATCTTAGAGAGGACAACTTTTCCGGTGTTGTCTGGCTCATAATGCACGTCAGGGAATGACTTCGAGAGCCAAAACAATGGATATGTATCATGTCTGCTATCAAACGTAAGATGTACTTACCTACAACCATATGAATGCACACTTGCATGCGTACTGATAAGTTCACACACACAGACACACACACACACACACACACACACAGACACACACACACACACACACACACACACACACACACACACACACACATACACACACATACCATCCATGAAATTCTTTCGTATCAACCAATCACGTATCTAAGATGCACATTACTCTGCAACATTGCAGTGGTGCTAGAAGCTCAAGGCTAATATCATAGTCGAACAGCACTATAATAACCGCCTAAGTGAGTCAAAGTTCCAGTTTATCATGATATACGAGTAGTTGCAACTCTGTAGAGAGTCTGCTGTGTTAATAATGGTTTTAGTTCATTTCAGTTTGTCTTCTTGTCATCCCGGTATATATGCTGATGTATCGTTAGACCGTGAGTTCCACATTATTCAGGGAAGGCTCTGGCATTGCTTGCCATGATTTATTGCGAAGAGGAGAGGTTGACTTGTTCTAGAGCCTGACAAATTGTCTGCTCTGGGTACAAGCTTGTGTTGAAGACTGCCAACGACGGAAATTTATTGCCCACTCCTGCCACAGCGATGAGAGAATACAATTACACTAACAGACATGAGGTTAACGTATGGACCATCACCCACATATATAAACCTACATATATACCTATACTATATATCTCTGTGTACCTTTCTCCACAGAGGCTTGGTTGGTTATTAAGGAGACCTTACATAAGCTATTTTAATCATCCATACCAACAAGGTTTGCACGTAGTACTGATTTGTTGTATGGAGATACGTTCGTCCCAAGTATAGAAATTCCCGAGGGCTTAAAGGTAATGCGTTTGCACATTACTAGATACCCAAGCTCCACCAGTCTATCCCCCCCCCTTATCTGCTTCACTCTCCCTCTTCATACTACCCGCGTGCAGAGTTAGCGTTTTGTGGGGATATGAATGAAATGCTCGCCAAGGGCCCAAAGGTAGAGAGCTACATTAATCACAGGTTGTAGACTTTCCCCATACACGATCAGGATCACTGTTGACCTTTAATTAAATTGGCCGACCCGCACCAACCCTCCTCTTCCCTCAACCAACGCCACCCATCGGTCGCATTGAACACGTACTAAGCACGTATACCCCTCCATCCTGACCACGAACCTCACATAACTTTGGAAAATAAATTCCTCGGTTATAGAATGGACTAAAGAGCTAAACGACGTGGATGACATAGGAATTAGAATGAGATAATCACATCAGCATCAACACGGAAGCCTACGACTGGTAAAAATACACCTATTTTACAGGCAGTGAATTGCATACCCGACATTAAGAAACTAATGCTGCGACGACACAAGACCTTCCGGCACAGCATCACAACCCTCTGTAAGGTCCTCCTGGGCAATACTTACCACGAAGAAATCTTTCTGATCTACTGAGCTGCAACACCTAAGATGGTTGTCTGGCATCAGCCAAAAGGTATGGGAAACTGAAAATGAGATGAGCGGTTTAAAAAAAAAAAAGAAACACGCACTCTTTTCCCTGCGTCAATCACCCTTCCAAAGTAATCTAACTTCTTAACGATTATAACGCTACCATCTCCCTAAGACATCTTTGTCTTGACACTATCTGCCTCTTAGTCTACCTTCCAGCCTTATCTCCATCTTGCGTCTGTTCCAGAATTGGAAGTCACCACACAGTTACGCAAACCCCAGGGAGAAGCAATCTACTGCACCCATTGAGGTTTTTGTGAAATTACACAAGTTTTCCCACGAGTAAGCGAAACTTCTTTCCTTCGTCATCAGTACCTCCTTTCATCAGTCTATGAGTCAAGATGTCATATTGATTGAAGTCAGACTATATAATGTCTCCCAAATATCGTGGTCAGGACTCCCCAACTCTTTCATTTACAACCCATTGCCATCAGCCTGATCCCCAGCTTATTCTATGATAGTTTTGTAGTCAAGTGGGCAAGTTCCATAGATTCTCATTACCTTGGCAATATGAGGCTTACTGTACCATCTAGCGCCTCGTCACCTTCCTAAACTTTGCATCTTGCAACTTGGGGAAACACAGGGTTTTGTGGCTCTCACCTGCGCTAATGTAAATAAAGCCTTTAACACATGGCTGGAAAAAGTATTATTCCATGTCACTAGATAGTAATATCGGATGGGTATTACTATATCCTTTTAGGTGTCGTTATCAAGAGAGCTTCATATTCAAACAGATCCTGAATACAGATTTCTCCCACCTAATGATAGCATCTTACCTGCCTTCGTGGAAAGAGGTTCCGATCTTCGTCACAGTCATGCCACATTTGCGAACCCACCGCACCATCAGCATGACTTGTGTCTGCCACGTCAGGCAGGTCTTACTGCCTCCCTGAACCCTTACACACATCATTTACCATGCATCACCACCTTATGTGTGTTGTGCTGACTCTTTCAGGCAGGCCCGTACCTTACAAGATCGTACATAACAGCTTGTCTGTGCTAGAGAGGCTACGTCAGACACTCCTACAGGACTTCCCTGCCTCCCAAATCACATCACCACCTCCTGCGTGTGATATAAGTATAAAATTTGCAACACACCAGCATTTTTACTGCAAAAATTGGAACATAAGATTTAGCATCATATGTAGAATTCTCTCCATAACCAAATAATTTCGTTGAGCATTCGCAACGAAAGTAAATCATTCTGATAATGCCTAATTCACACGTTCAGGTTTACGCTATCTGTTCTGTTTTGAGGCTGCGAAATACATTAACTGAAACACACATGCAATCAACAATTCCTTCCCTTATTACCGAATGTCTACCAGATTTTATATATATGACAATGCAATGTATCTTTTTTTTCTTTTTTCAAAACAGCGCAAGTTGATATAGGTCATCAGCTACATCCATGCAATTAAAACACCTAACTCTTCCTCCTCATCTTACTTCAGGAATGTCGCACCTAATTGCCAGAAGTCATTACGAACATCCACGTTAAAAAGGCAAGTAATTAGCAAGAGCTGATGAGATCATATATAATGTTGTTTGCTGAAGTTAATTACCTCAGGAGACATTAATTAACGGTGGTAATGGGAAGTGTGTTGGCAGAGATGATGGTGACAATGGTGGTTGACAGCAGTGGTTGTTGGCAGCGATGACGGTCGTATCGATGGCTGTGTTGTTGGTAGTACAGGTGTTGGTGACGGAAGTGTCGAAGATGATGGTGATAATGACGGTGATGGTGATGATGGAGGAGATAATGACAGTGATGATGGTGACGGAGGCAATACTGTTAACAGTGTTGCTGGCGATGATGGTGTGGATACAGACGATGGTGGTTGATGAGCGGGTAATGCTGGCGATGGTGTTGGCAGTGTGTTGGTGTGGCGGTGGTGCACATACATTGGTGTTGGAGGTGGTGGTTATGGCTGTAACAGTGATGATGTTGGCGATGATGGTGGTGGAGGTGGTAGTAGAGATGATGGCGATGGCAGAGAGGAGCTGATGTTGGCTGTCGACGACTGTTGGCGATGGTGGAGATGGTGACGGCAATGATGCCAGCAGGGATGGTGATGGTATGGTGTTAATGGTGCAGATAGTAGCTATGATGGTGATGACAGCCATGGTGCTCACGGTGGGCTAGGGTTGGTAGTGGCGTGGGTGACAGCCGCAGTCGTGGTGAGGAGAACCAATACAACTTACGTCATCAACGCCATAATTCGCTCACTTCAGGTCTCCAATCAGCTTTCGTGTAGTAGTTAGCACTAACTGACCTGATCACCACCAACCTTCATTGCCCTTCCGTAGTCCACCAGACATGATGCAGTGCGTGTTCATCCTGAAATATGTGGTCACAACACGCTTATGCAGATCCTTCCTACGCTAAGCATAAGCATGATATGTTTACCTAAATGTATCTAGACACGCAAAGCTTCGTGTGGCTGTTGCCTTCGCTGACCATTGTCGACAGAGTTAATTCTATTTTATGTTAACTGAAACGGCACGGGCAACATAATACCCTATTCAAGGTTATCTAATTAACACTAATACATATGCATAAGAAGGTAAAATCGCAATTGGGTACTTTAGTTAATCTTATTCATGTAATATTTTCATTCATTCGCCACTACGTGTTTAACGGACACAATCCATCTCATCAAGTGTAAACAATTCATAAAGTTCTTAAATCCCAACACAACCATAAACAATTCATAAAGTTCTTAAATCCCAACAAAACCACACACATTACGTCCTGTCAGTGCACACTGGCCTGACTGTTAAAGGAAAAGTTGAGGGTGCCTTGTGGTTAACTGGGGTTGTGTTTGGGGAGGTTGGCCTGGGTAACGAGATGTGTATTCAACTACTTTTATGCTATCGTTCCTTGATAACTCCTTCATAATGATTTGGTTAAAAATACGATAAGCTTTAAAGTCACTTGGGGACAGATTGTAGTTCTTAGTATCAGCAATTAAGACTGGGTTGTTAAGGTCTACAAAGTGATCATTTTCTAGCGGTCACCCCCGAGTACAAAATGACCATGCTAATAACATCTCTCAGCTGCCGTTTACATCTTTACATGCCTTACATACACACACACACACACACACACACACACACACACACACACACACACATATATATATATATATATATATATATATATATATATATATATATGTATATATATATATATATATATTTTTATTATACTTTGTCGCTGTCTCCCGCGTTAGCGAGGTAGCGCAAGGAAACAGACTAAAGAATGGCCCAACCCACCCACTTACACATGTATATACATACACGTCCACACACGCACATATACATATATACACATGTACATAATTCATACTGTCTGCCCGTATATATATATATATATATATATATATATATATATATATATATATATATATATATATATATATATATATATATATATATATATATATATATATATATATATATATATATATTATATATATATATATATATATATATATATATATATATTATATATATATATATATATATATATATATATATATATATATATATATATATATATATATATATATATATTTGATTTGTATTATCTTCTATATATTTGCCTTTTTACTGTCATAAATATTGAACTACCTGTTTGAAATGGGGAGACATACTGTTAATCCCTAAGAATTTGTCATGGAGAATCAAAAATTAAAGAAGAATATGAAAAAAACTTTAATGTGACCTGAATTTCTAAGTGTATGTTATCTATTTTCAAGACCTTTACAAGTAGGTTACTGTAATATGGATTATCTTTTATCTATTTGTCGTCTCACTGCCATGAATATTGATTTACCTTCGGGACATGGGGAAATTTATTGTCCCTTCCAAACAATCTGTCAATGAGAATCGAATCGTATATAAGAATATCAAAATAACTCTAATGTGACATGAATTTCTAGTAGTATATATATCTATCTCGATTTCCTCAAAAACGGCCTCACTCGCTAATATCTACTCTGATTCTCATGTATAATCCGCCGAAACCAGATCTCTCTTCCATAGCTAGGCTCCATAGATCTTTCCCTGGCTTTCCCCTGACTACTTCAATATGCCCCGGCTTAGCCCACTGTCAGAATGTCGACCTCCGTATGCCACATATCCCTAGAAATCTCTTTTTCAAACAGGCTTTTCAGCCTCCTTAATGTTTAAGCCCCGATGCCTCAAATCCTTTTCACTCCACCTATCCATCTCCCTCCCGACCTCCTCCCTCACCTTGCTCCCTCCACGTATATCCTTCTAGTCGCTTTCTCCTCGTTCCTCCTCTCCATCGGCCTAAACCATTTCTGCACGTCAGGCTCTGCTTTTTCAATCACCCTCCGTTTACTACCACATCGCTCTCTTATACAGTCATTCCTTTCACGCTCAACTCACCACGTATCGCAGACTGTGGCACAGCATTTCATTTCTAACACGTCTATCCTCTTCCGTTCTTCTGCATTTAGGTTCCAAGACTCGCACTCTATAGAACACCGTCTGTATCATCAAGCATTCCTATTTTGCCTCAGAGACAGTGGCCTCTCCTTCCACATACTCTCTAACACACCCAAGACCTTAACCTCACTCCTCACCTCCCTCTGGTTCACTTCATCTCCGATGCTACCTCCGCTTCATGGTGTGCTGAGCACTCATCTTCCTGGTTCTCTCATTTCAAACTCACACTCACAACCCAGTTTGTCTTCCCTCCCTGCTAGACCTCATGATCTTTCTCTTATCCAAAGTAATTCTCTACATTCCTCCGTTTTACGCACTCTTCTAAACTTGCACAACATCTTCTGCAGTTTCTCATTCCAGTCTACTATCAGAAGTGTATTCATTTACTGGATTTGAAATAATTCAAAGATAACTAGAGAAAACGACATTTTAAGAGAAAATTATACATACATATGCACTCATAAGGTTGATGATATACATATCAGATTCCACAGATGAAAAGTAAATAATTTTTCATCTTTTCCTTAACACACACACACACACACACACACACACACACACACACACACACACACACACACACACAGACACAGACACACACACACACACACACACACACACACACACACAAACAGACAGACACACACACACACACAGAAACACACACACACACACACACACACACACACACACACACACACACACACACACACACACACACACATACACACACACACACACACACACACACAAACAGACAGACACACACACACAGAAACACACACACACACACACACACACACACACACACACACACACACACACACACACACACACACTTGAGTAAGTCTTGTTGGTATAATGACAACATTCCTGACCACCGTGTCGCAGGAGCCAGCAATTAAACTTTAGGGCTTCCATCTCCCGCGGAATGTTAGGTTTCAACCTCTTCTCCAATGCTTTAATTGCCTCTTGCACGAAACATTTCATGTACACTATATTACCATGAATTCAAGATACACACACACACACACACACACACACACACACACACACACACACACACACACACACACACACACACACACACACACACACACATTCAAGCAAACACACGCATTTACAGAGAGAGAGAGAGAGAGAGAGAGAGAGAGAGAGAGAGAGAGAGAGAGAGAGAGAGAGAGAGAGAGAGAGAGAGAGAGAGAGAGAGAGTGTGTGTGTGTGCAGCTGTGACCCAGGGTCGTCAGTTAAGCTTCTTAAGTAAGTCGAACTTTCGGACATAAGAAGGTTTTCCCAGACTTATAGAAACTTGAGCATAACAGTAAGCAAAAGTGCAGGAGACACCAACCTAAGTGAGCCAAATGGAAGAATATTTTTCAACATTAAATGGCAAGAAGACGAAGGGAACCTTGGCGGGTGTGTTCACACGTTACCAATAAAGCATTGTGCACCTTCATGGTGAAGTATGTGTTCTTCATGAGGCTTCAGTCCACACTCGACTCCCACACGAGATGGATTCATTCGTTAATGTGTAAATTGAAGTGAAAGACTCAGTGGTGATAGGATTTTTTTTTTTCTCTTAGATTTCAAGTGGAAAAGAATTTTATTTTATTTTCATCACCGGGAATCAGAAACTCTCTCTCTCTCTCTCTCTCTCTCTCTCTCTCTCTCTGTACATATATATATATATATATATATATATATATATATGTATATATATATATATATATATATATATATATATATATATATATATATATATATATATATATATATATATATATATATATATATATATTTTTTTTTTTTTTTTTTTTTTTTCTTTTTACTTTGTCGCTGTCTCCCGCGTTTGCGAGGTAGCGCAAGGAAACAGACGAAAGAAATGGCCCAACCCCCCCCATACACATGTACATACACACGTCCACACACACAAATATACATACCTACACAGCTTTCCATGGTTTACCCCGGACGCTTCACATTCCTTGATTCAATCCACTGACAGCACGTCAACCCCTGTATACCACATCGCTCCAATTCACTCTATTCCTTGCCCTCCTTTCACCCTCCTGCATGTTCAGGCCCCGATCACACAAAATCTTTTTCACTCCATCTTTCCACCTCCAATTTGGTCTCCCTCTTCTCCTCGTTCCCTCCACCTCCGACACATATATCCTCTTGGTCAATCTTTCCTCACTCATTCTCTCCATGTGCCCAAACCATTTTAAAACACCCTCTTCTGCTCTCTCAACCACGCTCTTTTTATTTCCACACATCTCTCTTACCCTTACGTTACTTACTCGATCAAACCACCTCACACCACACATTGTCCTCAAACATCTCATTTCCAGCACATCCATCCTCCTGCGCACAACTCTATCCATAGCCCACGCCTCGCAACCATACAACATTGTTGGAACTACTATTCCTTCAAACATACCCATTTTTGCTTTCCGGGATAATGTTCTCGACTTCCACACATTTTTCAAGGCTCCCAAAATTTTCGCCCCCTCCCCCACCCTATGATCCACTTCCGCTTCCATGGTTCCATCCGCTGACAGATCCACTCCCAGATATCTAAAACACTTCACTTCCTCCAGTTTTTCACCATTCAAACTCACCTCCCAATTGACTTGACCCTCAACCCTACTGTACCTAATAACCTTGCTCTTATTCACATTTACTCTTAACTTTCTTCTTCCACACACTTTACCAAACTCCGTCACCAGCTTCTGCAGTTTCTCACATGAATCCGCCACCAGCGCTGTATCATCAGCGAACAACAACTGACTCACTTCCCAAGCTCTCTCATCCCCAACAGACTTCATACTTGCCCCTCTTTCCAAGACTCTTGCATTTATATATTGATATATATATTTATATATATATAAATTTTATATATATATATATATATATATATATATATATATATATATATATATATATATATATATATATATATATATATATATATATATATATATATATATATTGATATATATATTTATATATATATAAATTTTATATATATATATATATATATATATATATATATATATATATATATATATATACATATATATATATATATATATATATATATATATATATATATATATATGTATATATATATATATATATATATATATATATATATATATATATATATATATATATATATATATATATATATATATATATATATATATATATATCTTTCTTTTCTTTCATACTATTCGCCATTTCCCGCATTAGCGAGGTAGCGTTAAGAACAGAGGACTGGGCCTTTGAGGGATTATCCTCACTTGGCCCCCTTCTCTGTTCCTTCTTTTGGAAAATTAAAAAAAAAAAAAAAAAATGAGAGGGGAGGATTTCCAGCCACCCGCTCCCTTCCCTTTTAGTCGCCTTCTACGACACGCAGGGAATACGTGGGAAGTATTCTTTCTCCCCTATCCCCAGGGGATATATATATATATATATATATATTGAAGCGGTAGTGGGTGGTACAGTTCAAGGAATCGTGCTCATTTCTGCTGGCTATATTTGGTTAACAGTGGCGTGGATGGTTGTGGTCCAGTCCTGATGGTTGTCGAAGGTGTTCTGGTGGCACTAACGTCACGAAATACAACTTGATTTTACAGCCCAGTATCAAGTGTGGAAGCTGTGGGTAGAAATTTGAATACCAGTCACACATAAATGAACAGGTATTAAGAAATGATTAGGTATTTTGATAAAACCATATGGAATATATATACGAAAGAAGATTATTGATTAACCAATGGTTATGATTTCCTAATCTAAAGGACAACTATGAAGAACTATATATCAAAAGTAAGTCGACAGCTGAAGGATCAGCAATCTGGAATGAGGCATTTCATGAACACATCGGGAGTCGCCAGTTCCCCTCAATGGACCCCCAATTTCCACTCTACCAAAACCTGCATTCAGCCCAGCTCCTTAAGCACAACACTTCACTCATGTAGTGAGTCTCTTAATAACTATTTTCCAAAGTTCTTCGTTTACAGTTTGACTTCGGTATGACCTCGTTCTCATGCTGTTCTAATGCTGGGCCAAAGTTCAACCTTAGGGTAACAACTAACTTATGTCAGCCGGGCACCTCGCCTTCTTGTGGCGATCCAAGTGGAAGAATGCTATTCCCATGAGCGTTAGGTCAGATGCTGTCTTAATACTGCTTGCCTGCTCACCTCACGACCTCCCTGCTCCGATGTCACCTATGGTTAACAAAATACTGCACGTTAGCAGCACGACATTAGCCAGTAAGATATCGTTAAGATACCAGCTCAGCAGTTTAGGGGTCCCTCTTCCCTTTCAGAATCCAGCTACGTACCAAAACATGCTCGGTTACCGGCCCAAGTTAAACTACTAGCCGATCACTTGTAGTGGAGCGTCAACCATTTACTACTAAGAAGTTTAGACATTTTATAAAAGATATTCACGCGATACTGGAACCTTATACTACATCTTATCTAAATAGTACATAACCCAGACATCACTGATCATATCCCGCCCATCCTACACGGATGTGTAAATCTACTCCCGAGCAACAGTAGACGACTCGATTCAAATCACGAGTCTCGCAACATTTGTATTGAAATATATTCGGAAGTCTCTGTTACCAACGCAAATCAAGGTGTGTCTGTCGTAATTAAAGATTTGCCAAGTCTTAGTTAGCCTGGGAAGAGCCACTGTCTTTCTATGTCCCATCACCTCACGTATTTTTCCATATGGGTATCATTGACGTGAGCCAGGAGGCACAAAGGTCCACTTCATATGTCCTGTGGGACACCACAGGTCCGGGGCTAGATATATGGCCCGTTGGTTGCGTGAAGCCTGATGACCAAGGAATTTTGCAAATCATGGCATGAGATTTCTCCGCAACCCACGGAAGGTGACTTTGATGGTGAAGACGTTCTGTGTAATTACTATTTTTTTTTCATTACTATCAGCGCATAGCAGGGAGGGAGTTGTATGTTCGTGTTCCCCTCGTCTCTTGACTGTATATATGCACAATGTCTATTCCCCTGTGAGTGTACAGTGTACCCGAATGTGTGTGTGTGTGTGTGTGTGTGTGTGTGTGTGTGTGTGTGTGTGTGTGTGTGTGTGTGTGTGTGTGTGTGTGTGTGTGTGTGTGTGCGTGTGTGTGCGTGTTAGTGCAGCCAGGAGCGATGAATGTGAGAGCAGGGTTGGCCTTGCCCGCAACTTCAGACATAAACAAAGCTAATATGCGAGCATAATATGTGACTTATAATCTCTGTGCTGCTGTTCTTGCGGCGCTGTCGCTACAACTCCGAAAGAAACCCACAACTTTCAATGTGTAACTCCGATACTTACTCAAAACCCTCTTGACGATTATACTTGCAGTCGGTTAACAATGGAAGAAATGTACAGTGGAAGGATTTGCTTCCATAGATCACGTTTTGTCTACATGGCTTTATGCGTATATGTCCTCAAGAGCCATAATTTTCTTCAGCCAGCCCACCTGAAGAAGAGTTTATACATGTAAAAGCTACCTCAACACTGGAAGACTCTCGCCTGCACATCACTATAAGATTCTCTGAGAATGAAGGAATACAAAGGATTCAAAAGGCAATAGACCAATGGGTCGTTTCGAGGCTTTTTGTAATTCTGGGAGATATCAGAAACACAAAGGATCCTGGTAAAAGTTAGAGGGCATACAGATAATTCAAAGAGAATAAACTTCAAATTATCATTTTGACTATGGAGGCGCAAGCAATGCAAGGCGTTGACTTGAAGCGAAGTGTCTCTCAAGTCTATTCATAAACGTATATGTAGTACTGCTTTCAATCTCTCTAAATGGCAAATCATTTCATATACTAACAGTGCTGTTGTAGAAAAAATACTTCGCATCATTCGAGGTAGATCGTTTACCCACGAGTCTGTATCCGTGAATGCGAATAAAATCAAATGAATCAAGTCTTAGGTAACTGGATAGATCAAGAGTATCAAAGCCTTTGATCATTTTGAATACTTGTATTAGATCATCTCTCAACCTTCTATCTATAAGCATAATAGATTCAAGTCACATAATCTAACCTCACTGGATTTGTTTCTCAGTCTGGGAATCATCTTGATAACTGGACGCTGTACACGCTCTATTCTCTCTATCTCTTCTTTGTAATTAGGATGACCAAAACTGCACACAGTATTCAAGAAGTGGACGAACCAGTGAACTGTAAAGAGTAAGGATGATATCCGCGGTCTTAAATATGAAGGTTCTATCAACAAACTAATGATTCTGTCCACTCTTTTCACTGCTTATCTCCACTGCTTACTTGCTTTTAGGTCACCAGAGATTATTACTCATAGATACTTTTCCTTATTTACCTTTTGCAGTTCAACAGTTTTCCTACTGTAACTTGCCTTTTCGTTGTTATTTCCAGTATGTAACATTTTACACTTATCGTTGTTGAGATTCATTTGCCACTTATATTCCCAGTTCATCAATTTGTTTGTCAGTTAGAAGCTGTAGACTTTCAAGTTCATTTGTAGATTTATTTCCCACCTTTCTATCATCGGCGAATTTTGATATCTTGCAATACAGCCCATTAGCATTATAATGGGCATATAAGAGAAAGAGAATCGGTCCCAAAACTGATCCTTGTGGCACTCCACTATTTACGTCTATTTTGTGGCTTGACTATTAATCACTACTCATTGTTCACGGACAGTTAACCATTTTCTTATCCACTGAAGTCTAACACCATCAATGCCAGGTGCTTTGGTTTTTGTTTGTAGTATTTAATGAGGAACCTTATCGAAAGTTTTTTGATTACCTAGACAGATAACATTGACTGTTTTACTTTCTCTATGAATGTTGATTATATCATAAAGAAATCAAACAGATTTCGTCGAAAACTATCCTGAGAATCGTTTATTAAGTGATGGTCCTCTGAATGGCTTACAGTTCCATCCCGAATGATGGTGTCCATATGTTTTCCAAGGACTACGTTAAACTGATAGGACGATAATCTCCGGGGCAGTGACTTATTACCTTTTTTTGAATATTGATGTTAGAAAATAGAATGGCATTGTCATTACCATAACACTTCATTCTAATCTTAAACAGCGACCCTACAGTACCTCTGTCAACCTGAGTGGTATGAAAACAAAGTCCAGAGAGTAAAACAAGCAACGTTATTGAGTCAGTGAAGGCAGCCCATGTCCCAGACGGAGGTCACACAAACGACTGGAGAACCTGAGACCTACATTTGGATAATTCCATCGGGGGCAAGACAGTGTGGAACTCGAGATTATTGCCTAAGTAATCTAACGCCAACATAATTAAGACTCCTAAATATATTGACGTTAGATAACTCTGCCAATAACCCTGTATGTGACAAGGTCAATTACCGAAGTGAGACACGAAAGTAATAACGAAGGGTTAATTTGGTGGAGGGAACTGCCTCACCATTTATCAATAAATTGCCTTTATGACAGGGGCGGGGGAGCATAATACACTGATGAATATATATCGTCGTGTCTAAGCGTGTTTGGGCCCACATGGGTTCGAAACCTGGTCTGGGCAGATGGCCTGCAGGTTCACCCAAGTGCTCATCCTCACGAGAGCTGTGAACTTCGTCCTGAGAGCTACACTGGAATGACCACTACAACATCTTTGAGTCGTAGACGTAGAATATACAGTAGCAGGAAGGTGCACCTAAATGACATAACACTACTCTTACACGACAACAGATGGTGGACACCACGAAGATTGTCAGGCATTGCAGCAGTCACGACAAACCACAGGTAACAGAAGCAGTCCTTATCAAATAATTTTCTCCCTCGCTCGAGAGTCAGCGGACGGATCAGTTCAGAAGCTTGAGACGACTTGGCTCCTCCAAAGCATCACAGAGCACCGCAGGGAAGGTCCCGTATGGCCGGCCTGATACGTAGATCTCGATGACCATGTCCAGGCCTCAGTCTCCTCTTGCCGTCATGGAGTTCACAGCCGTCTCCAGAATTGTAGCTACCCTCTCTGGGCATATAACATGCTCAGTGTTTTGCAAGATTTTGTTATTCTCAGTTCTATTGATCTGATGGTACTACGAAGAGTGAAAGCTCAACGTGTAACTCCTGATATCGAGTGAAAATCGCATTTGGAAATGAGTATATAAATTTAAAGAGGCACTCTTGACTAAGAGGTTGACATCCCCGTAACATCCCTTCAAAGATAAATGTAACGCTGGGTTGTCTGCCGTGCAACTCTGCGATGCAGCACCCGCCTTGGGGGAAATATTACCGTCATGGCTTGGGAGTACCAGGAGTCGTCTTATGTCTTCCACTACGTTCGTTCTCGTTCATTCAATGCGTGAGAGGGACTATGCGAGTTCTAACATCTTTCTCTGTGGACAGCCACGTACTCACTCTCCTTGGTTTGAACCCTTTGATGTGCTATATATCTAATACTTCCCTTACTTAACTCACCTTGTGTATTTCTAATTTTATATCAACTCACTTATCTATGGAGTGGCTTATTGTCCTATAAAGAATACCGCTATTTTCTTTTATCATAGACATTCGGGTTTAGACTAAGTTCAGGTAGCTTAAGTCAGGTCAGGTTAGGTTTGGTTATTGTATACAAGATTATCACAGTCGCGCTATTCGCCTTTCCCATCGGCTGGTGGCGTGCAAAACGCACACCGAACGTTATCCACAGTCTATTATTCTTCGATTAAGGATTAGCCTTGATGAAAATTGTATTTCTGATCTGATACACAAATTCTATTTTCTTTTATATGCGTTTCCCTCATACTGAAGTACCGAAGCAGCGTCAGTGGCTGAAGAACAGTCTCATGTGTTTAGGTCCACTCATTAGATGTCATTTGTAATATAGCAAAACGAGACGACGTCGTCCCTTGTATAACTCAACGTTAAGATTCACTCTATCCTTTAAACGCCCATACCTTACACGTAAGTCTTTCCTGTAAGTTCTGGCCCGGTAAATTCAAGTCTCTTTCACCCAGTCTTTCTGTATCCTTTTCAGACTCCCCGTCTCCCATGGTCCCAACATTTTTAAAGTATATACCATCTATCTCTTACATACCTTCATTATCTTCTCCACATATCCGCACCGCATTCAGCTTACTACCACAACTTTCTGTTACATTATCATCCCTTATCAACCCTCCTTACACCACATGACAGCCGAACTGCTTGTTACAAAGATAACAGCACATTCTTTTGTTGTTAGCAGGTCTGAATAATTTTCCTTGGCCGATATGACTGCGACTGATTGCTGAGAAAATTACTGCTCCTCACATCCCGCGTCTAAGACCACTCTAGCATCTGGCTATCAAGGCTTCAGTGTCCCTCGATCATACATTTCCCTTCCACTTTGGTTTGGCTTCAGCGACAAGAACGTCGTTCACGATTTGGTAAATGTGTCATACTTTACTGGATGTATGACATATTGCATCTCTGGAGGGTAAGTACATCCAGGGAAAGATTTCAGAGAATTTACACCAAAATTTTCATATCTGTAGGCATGCTAAACGGATGGAAACAGGGATTTGTAAGTATACTGTTAGATTCTATCCATATCAGCTTGATGCATGTCAAATAGCGCAGCGTTGTATTCCAGAGTGAATGACTTTAACATATAAAGGATACAAAGGAATTAAAACACCAACAGATCTTTTGGTTCTTTCGAAGCTGTTTGTGATAGAGGAGGAGATCATAAATCAAATATTAGTTTATTAAGAGAAGAAAAGCTATTAGGCAATTTAAGAAGAAATATCCGTAAACGCTACTTGTAACTGAGAAGGCGGACATAATTTAAAGGGTGGACTTAAAGCGAAGTATTTATCAGCCAATATTCAAATGCATCTATGATGTTGCCTTCAATTAACCCTATACGTTACCATTCATGATGGAGTCTGCATTCATTACTACAACTGAAATAAGTCAAATCTACTTTACCCTTAAGCAGATTCTTGGGGATTATACAAGCTATTGATAAGTTTGAGTACCTATACTAAATCACCTCTTAACCTCTTTCCGAAGATAAGGAGGTTTAAGCAGCGTACCTGGTTCTTAAGATATTGGTTTCTCAGTCCATGAAACCATGGGAATACAGCATTGAAGATTCCCAGATAATATTAGTAGACTGCAAAGAACAAGGGTTATTTCCTGAGATTATTTCGAAAATCCTTCATGTGAATCCAAGAATTATTTTTGCCATTCTTAACGCTTACACGCACAGTTTACTTGGCTTTAGGTCATCAGTCATTACTACACCTAAGTCTTTTCCCTCATCCACCTTTTGTGACAATACATAACTTATCATGTAACTTGCTTTCTCGTTTGTATTAGCAATATGTAAAACTTTACAGTAATTGATATGAAAATTTATTTATCACTAATAAGCCCAGTCTATCAATATGGTAAAATTAGCTTGAAACTGTAGACGCTATATTTCTGCTGTACATTTATTTCCCAGCTTAGTATTACATGCAATATCTGATATCTTACAACGTAGTTCATCATCAATGTCATTAAGATATATATGAGAAAGAGAAATGGTCCTATGACTGATCCCTGTGGCACACCGCTTGTTACGTCTAACCATTCTGAACCTTGGCCATCAATCACATCTACGCCATGTGACGTAACCTGTGTTAGGTAACCTTTGATGCAGGAATTCACTCTATGCCATATGAAAACCTAAAGACTAATTTTACCGTTACCATCGGGTACTGTAATATCACAAGGACTTTATGAAGCTACTGTAACATTTGCTATAACATTCCAGTACTTTATGGAGCCACAGTAACATGTGAAGGGTGCTATAAGATCCCTATTAATATCTGCAGCAACATAAACATTTCCCCGACACTGATGGCACTTCTTTGTTTCCATTCGTTAAACCTGAGACTCCACCTTGATCTTTTCCTCTTACCAGTTAATTGCGGATGATGAGCAGTGTACCAAACCTCCTTAGTCTCTGCTAGCCAATCCGTTGAGATGCTTGAGGTTCAGCTGGTTCCAGGGAACTCATTGTTCAATACTTTTCAAAGGGATTCTGGAAAGAACGATAGATGGAGAGAAGAATACAATAACTTTTTGTACACATTTCTAAGCATCCAGTAAGCAAATGCAAGAATTTGTCTTGTAAGAACACAATTTTTCTAAACATCTATCTTCATCATTATCTACCTTCAAACGATTTTTTTTTTCTGTTTCATGTCATCGTCATCTAAAAGACACTAAAGTCTTTTATTTGTCCACAGTATTGCTCCTTGATAACAACATCCATTAAACATTACCCACTCTTGATGTGGCATCAGCTTCAAGATCGCAGCCCTGAAGATGACTCGTCCGTGGTCGATGATATATCTGACTTCATCCACATCACTTCTTACCCTGGCCATCATGATATCACCTTCCTGCTCCACACCATCACTTCGTTGTTCTCTAATGCCACACTGTTGGTACGTAAGGGCAACTGAGTATATTCATCTATTTATTTATTCATTTTGCTTTGTCACTGTCTCCCGCGCTAGCGAGGTAGCGCAAGGAAACAGACGAAAGAAATGGCCCAACCCGCCCACATACACATGCATATACACACACGTCCACACACGCAAGTATACATACCTATACATCTCAACCTATACATATATATACACACACAGACATATACATATATACACCTGTACATAATTCATACTGTCTGCCCTTATTCATTCCCATCGTAGAAGGCGACTAAAAGGGGAGGGAGCGGGGGGCTGGAAATCCTCCCCTCTCGTTTTTTTTCTTTTTTTTTTTAATTTTCCAAAAGAAGGAACAGAGGGGGCCAGGTGAGGATACTCCAAAAAAGGCCCAGTCCTCTGTTCTTAACGCTACCTCGCTAACGCAGGAAATAGCGAATAGTTTAAAAGAAAAGATATATATATATATATATATATATATATATATATATATATATATATATATATATATATATATATATATATATATGTATATATATATATATATATATATATATATATATATATATATATATATATATATATATATATATATATATATATATATATATATATATATATATATATATTTTTTTTTTTTTTTTTTTTTTCATACCACTCGCCACTTCCCGCACCAGCGAGGCAGCGCCAAGAACAGAGGACCGGGCCTCCGAAGGAGCATCCTCACCCGCCCCCCCCCCCCTCCGCTCCTTCCCTTGGAAAATTAGAAAAAATAAAAAAAAGGCGACTAAAAGGGGAGGGAGCCGGTGGCTGGAGATCCTCCCCTCTTTTTTTTTTAATTTTCCAAAAGAAGAAACAGAGAAGGGGGCCAGGTGAAGATATTCCCTCAAAGGCTCAATCCTCTGTTCTTAACGCTACCTCGCTAACGCGGGAAATGGCG